>NW_026042334.1:1276157-1613400 GCF_023856365.1 Brienomyrus brachyistius | reverse complement strand
CCTCGGGCAGGGTCACTGGCAGGCCCATGAAAACGCACTTCTGGAGGCGGGACACGAGTTGCAAATGAAAGAAAAAAGCCGCGGTAGCAGAGCTGAACGAAACAGAAGACGAGCAAGAACGAATGAGATCAAGGCCGGGCCAGGCGATTATCTGCTTCCGGCCCGGGAGGATCCTGCTCACAAGCGTCCGGGTCAAGCAGGAACACTCAGTAGTGCTGCTTGGTCCTCGACCATCTCTCAGCCGTGATAAAGGAAAATAAAAAGGGGTCACTCTGCTTCCTGAAGCATTCTGCCGCGCGCCCCTACGAGGGGCTCCAGAGTGCCCCGCAGCCGCCGCCCACCCCCCCCCCCCCCCAGGAGGGGGCCTCCGGCAGCACCATGGATCTGCCGCGGCACATCTGTCACCCCACTAACGACCTTCACAACAAATCGGCAAGGTCAAACGTAACCTAAAGATGTCCAGTAAACTAGTGAAATTAAATAAACATCACAATACACGGGAACTCTAAAGAGAGACTGGAGTGGGGAGGGGGTTAATGTCAATGGTCCAGGTAATTCACCTCGTGGGGGGGGGGGGAGAGAGGCAGTGAAAGAAATCTGAAAGATGTTTAACCCTGACAAAACATTTATGGCAAAACCCTAGTAAACCGCTCCATTCAGCGAGAGTTACTGTCACCCAGCAGCATCCATCGAGTCACCATCCAATCCCTCACTGTGACGAAAACCCCCATGGCAACATCACTGACAGGATTTACCCATAGGGGGGGGTGGGGGTCTCACACATCCTTGGGGGGGAGAGTAAAAATATGGCTGCACACCCACAAGCTGGCAGGAACACCACCCAGACCGGAAAGTGGAATGTCTCCTGTTTCTTTAAGGTTCTTATCACGGGGGCTCATCGTCCCCATTCAGTATCCCACAATGCCGCGCTTCTCCGCTTTCGGGAGCTGCATTATCACCCAATCGCTATCTATTATGCTCGCCGGCGGCACAGAGCTTGACCCCGCGGCCAGCCACGCCGGAGATTACCAAGGCGGAGATTATACAACTAAGAGGAACTTTGATAGACGTTCCGTGTTGTTTCCAAGCCACAGGGATGTGAATTTGAATAAGGAGTGGGGGGGCGGTGGGGTCTTGGGTGCCCCCTCTGCCGTGCGTCCAGTGCTGGGAAAACCTTTGTTAGTAGCGTGTCGAGAGGGGACGTTGCTTTTCTCCTCCTGCCTGCCCGCTCTCCTCATTAATGTCACTCAACATCAGTTTTTGCTAGGCTAACTGCAGTGCCCCCCCCTTCTCCAATGCCTGAACGCCATCCTAACCGATATTATCACAGAGCCCAGCACCCTTTTGAATGGTTGGCTTGATAAAAACACGAGGGGGGGAGGGGCACAAAGGACGGGGGAGGGAGACCATTGAGTTGGACAAGAGAGGCAGGGCGAACGCTCACCACCACGCCCCCTTCAGGCCTCCGCGCCACAGAACACACCATCAAGTCACAAAATCTTCACAGCTAGTATAACATACAAAGGCATTTAAATTATTACACATAAAAACTATCAGCTGTGATTTCCCATTTTTAAGAAGGTGAATTTAAAAAAGCAAGAACAATAAATGTGACATGAATCCATAATATTTTGGTTCCCCGCCGGCACTGTTCTCCCAGACTGTCCAAGACCAGCGTTACCGCTAACCGGCAATTTCCCATCATGCCCCAAAATTGCAGCGATGACAGGGGATATAATGACACCTATCAGGACGGGGGCAAGGTGGTGCTTGTGGGAAGTGGTGGTAAACTTGGTGATGGTAAACCTCTGCCCTCTGCATGCCAAATGCAGCCTGTTCATAAGCTCCCCCCTGGGCGCTGGAAAGTGGCTGGTGTGTCGGCGCCGTGGGGGGCCCTCCACGGCGCTGCCGGGAGCCCATTAGCTCAAGGCCAAGTATATTATTTGATTGACGCTCCCGTTATAATCAGAACCCTGTTTTTATTTTCGTGTTTTCATGTGCTTTTGCGATTGGAGCCACAGCGATAATATGACGCCTTTCCTACAATTTCAGGAACTCCAGGTAAACAAGGCAAACACACACGGACACACTCGATGTGCACAGTCGCATCCACAAGGACACACCTCCATGTGCACAGTCGCATCCACAAGGACACACTCCATGTGCACAGTCGCATCCACAAGGACACACTCCATGTGCACAGTCGCATCCACAAGGACACACTCCATGTGCACAGTCGCATCCACAAGGACACACTCCATGTGCACAGTCGCATCCACAAGGACACACTCGATGAGCACAGTCGCATCCACAAGGACACACTCGATGAGCACAGTCCGCATCCACAAGGACACACTCGATGAGCACAGTCGCATCCACAAGGACACACTCGATGTGCACAGTCGCATCCACAAGGACACACTCGATGTGCACAGTCGCATCCACAAGGACACCCTCGATGTGCACAGTCGCATCCACAAGGACACACTCGATGTGCACAGTCGCATCCACAAGGACACACTCGATGAGCACAGTCGCATCCACAAGGACACACTCGATGAGCACAGTCGCATCCACAAAGACACACTCCATGTGCACAGTCGCATTCACGCGGACACACTCCATGTGCAGTCGCATCCACACAGACACACAAATGCGTACATCTCTGTGACGACTCTTCCTTCGTTTCTAATTCATTTTCAGTTTTCTGATTGCAGTCACAGGTCTTTGTGGGAACCTGAAAAATGGTCCACACAACATCAAAATAACAGGTTTTGATTACATTGTTGGGGACATTTGGTCCCCAAATGTCAATGCAATAAATACCACATACAACATCAGACACACACACAACATCAATCACACACAACAATGTATCTCTGCTGAAAAGCTCCCTTGAAATCATATTATTTTTGCCCGTAAATAACGACATGCCCCTTAAGAACACAGATAAATGCGAGAGGCAGCAGAGCTTCACGTCGGACCTGTCAAACGGCCGAGACGTCCTGTCCCATCACCCCCACCCACCCCGTCTCCCGTTACCGAGCATGCCCCAATGAAAGCGGAGTGAGCGGGAGGACACGGCGGCGCGGGATCCTAATTGGAGGCAGAGAGTGAGAACAGGCTCCTGGGCTGGAGACTCTCCTGGCAGGACCAGACAGATGGGCCTTTGGGGGGGGGGGGGGGGGGGGGGGGAGTTAGGTTGGGGGGCTGGGTCAGGTTGTGAGGGGGGTGGGTAGTCAGCCTTATACACAGCCTCACCTTTGGACTTCATTAAAAGAGAAAGGAAAAGATGGGGGGGGGGGGGAACTTGGCAGGGATGGTTTCTATCTCCACACAACTCTTCCCCTTCAGCACTCACATCACCTGACCCGTGTGCTCCGGCCGGCCAATCACGCGCGCAGCAGCAGCAGCAACGGCACCGGATGGGGGGAGGGGAGGGGCAGGAGATTAAGCTCAGGGGAAAATTCAGCCCACTTAACAACGTGGCCCTGACGTTGTAGCACCCCAGCTCCCAGGAAAACAGCAACGGTTCACCGAAAACACCGGCATTTCACGCCAGCGTCAGCATTAAGCCCGGATTCGGGCTGGCCACTAAACTCCGCTTTCGCTATATCAGCAAGCACTCCGGCTCTCTCTCTCCCCCTCTCCCTCCATCTCTCTCTCCTCCGACGGTGGCTGTGTCCCACTCCCCTCGCCAGTTACCGCCACGTTAACGTGAACCACAGTTACGTCAGTCTGCGCCACTGATCCGCTATGAGTCTCCGTAAAGCGTTCCGGAGCACTGTATAAACAACGTTCAATTTAACGGAATTAACGCAGCAATAATACAAAGATACTTCAAATATTTTGATTTCCCGGGCATGTTGACTACCTACAGACACCGTGCTGACTGACTACATGCAGAATAGTGCCCCTTAATGAAAGCCAATTATTAGGATTTGGAATTAAACACTAACCAGCTAAGGCATGGCTAAAGTGTAAACATGTCTATTTTTAAAATTCCAAAGCGCCCAGCTGACACGAATCGAAAGGGGACAAGCTGACCATGAGTACGGAAAATAAGATGACAATAAGGGGAATTTAAAAACACGACACTCAGAATAGTTCTGGTTTATCATCCGTAGTTAATAATCCGGTTAAAGTAACTCAAGCCTAAAGCCGCTTGCAAAGGTTGTCAAATCTAAGTAAACTGCAAACACACACACACACACACACACAGATACAAAGAAACACACAGACATACAGACAAACACACACAGACACACACACAACTTCACCTACCCTCTCTGATTTTAAGGGCCAAGCAACGCACATTTCACACCTTTAGGGGCGTCAGCTGCAATAACAAAGGTCACCCATAAATGCCACGCAGGGGGGTGACTCCCGGCGGCGCTGCGTTTGCCAAAGTAAAACAAGGAAACCTGACAATGAGTAGCATGCCAAAAAAAAACCTTAGCCTCCACAGTAGGACTGAAACCACGAGCCACTAACCCAGATCGTTACGTAACCACATGGACTAGGTAGGTCACCTAGTTACGGCAGATAAGCGCTCAGGCCGCGCCGACCGTTTATCGTGGCTAACCACGGACGCATACGTGAGCTAACTAAATCGCCCGATCTGACGTGGAACCGCTCTTCCCGCCAAGCGATTTTGGTGTAACAGACTCTCCTCACAAAACGTCATTTTACAGAGGACGTTGTCTTCGGAGTATGTCCAGGGGAGAGGGGGGGGGGGGGGGGGGGACGACGGCAAATTTGCACTGTCCGCAAACAGCCCACGTGAGCGATGAGTCCCTGAGATCAGCCAGGGGACGATCTGGGCTCACTCCCCCGCTTCACGGGGCACGCGGGCTGCCGGCGCGACACGCCTGGGACGCCAGGCCTCGGCCTGCACCACGACTCGAAGCGTCTCACGGACAGAAGGAAAAGTAGAAGGCGATCCACGCTGCAGACCGAAAACAGACCTTGCTCGTTCACCACGTAATTAGAAGTACCACGTCCACCTCCCGGAGCAGACAGCAACGCCGGCACGCCGCGGCACATCGGCAGGCGGGGGGGGGGGGGGGGGGGGGGGGGACTCATTTGAGAGCGGCAAGACGAAACACGCTCAGCGCTCCATAACAGCCCCAGCCCTGTTTATATCGCCGGAATGACTGAATGGGGCTGGGGGGGGGGGGGGAATGATTGTGATTTCATAGAAGAGAACTGCAGCGGGAGTGAACGCAGCAGCTTTTTCAATTCCCCCCCCAAGCCTGCTCACCCCAGAGAGAAACAACAAGCCTTTCGGAATTCAGCCCCCACCGAGGTGGCCAGACTCCTATTATCAATTAAAAAACATCGTGTCTGGGCACGCAGAGGAGCAGCGCGGCAGAATCCATGCGCCGGCGATGGTGCCGTATGGCGAAGTCCGCGATACGCTGGACACCAAAATCTGGCATCCCTGGTACTGATACAGACAAACGCACAGCTAAGGCCTCCCCAGATTAAGGCAGAGGGACCCCAGGATGTCTGCGCCACCCCCCCCCCCACCGCAAGTCCATAAAGGCTTCTCTAATATGTGAAACCCTGTGATATTAGCAGGCTACGCACACAGCGGGGGGCAGGGACGCACCAGCGGAAATCACTTTCCTCCATGACTTGGTTTGCCAAACACAAGACACAAAGAGGTACCCAGAGGCACTCGGTGTACAGAGCCGGCTGTGGTGCTCACTGGCGAGAGCAGAGGCACGCGATCCCCCAGCCAGGGGCGTCTCCCGCCTCGACTTCCTGGACAGACGGCACCACAGACAGCCGTTACCTTCAGAGGTATCCCCATGGTGAAAGGTAGATAACAGAGCCCTTATCTGTGTGTGTGTGTGTGTGTGTGTGTGTGTGTGTGTGTGTTGTGGGGGGGGGGGGGGTGGGGGGGGTCGGGAGAGGGTCATGGGAAGGAGCCACGGGGGCATGTCGGGGACGGGAGCTGGCAGTTCTCACGTCGAGCGCTCAGGCTGCCAACTCCACCGCAAACGGCGGTCACCTGACCGCAGGCGTAACCTGACCTAAATACAGCGGGGGGGGGGGGGGGGGGACGCGGCTTAGACGGCAAGCCGGGACTGCAGAGCTGGCGCCAGAACCAGTGCCTGAGATTAAACGAAAACGGGCCCGACGTGCATCCGGGGACCAGCATCGAATTACCACTTCCAGCAGGGCAGAAACAAACGCGCAGAGCAACGCTAATCTCAGAGCCTTAATCTCGTCGGCCGTAAGAAACCGTGCTCCACCCTTAAAACAAATAAACCCATCTTAACTAACAAGCCTGGCCGCCAGCTCAGGACCACGGCGTAAGCCGACGAGGATGCAGTAATGCCATGACGGAGCCCTTGGCGTCTTGTGGCGAACTCGGCCGCCCCGGGAACCGGTTAAGGCTCAAAAATTTGAAAACAAGCAAAATAAATGCGGAAGAAAGAGACCATTCAACTCTGAGCCGGTCTTTGGTACTTTCCTCAATAATACGCCGATATTCCCAAGGCAGGCGAGCGGCCGAGCTTTCAAGGAGCTCGCTGCCAATTCCCCGTCTGAAACCTGAACTCGCCGGGAACAATACTCCTCTGTTCACCACGCGGAGGAAAAAATTCATTACCGATCTCGGCCTGTTCTGGCCAGAAAGGCTTTTTGGGCCATGAGTATAATTGAAGTGAAAGGGGCTCCTCTTCTCCTTTCAGGCTGCGCGCCGCAATTTTCTGGTGAGGAATGGCCAGAACCGGGCCGACGGGAAACGTCAAAGTCTATTACACAGAGCGGGGGGCTTATCAATGGGCGCTTATTTCCACGAAAAAACGAGAAATCACCACCATCGCCGCGGGCCAACCTCCTCGGCAGACGTCAACCGCCAGGTTAGCGCTCATTACACAAACGGCTCCAGGTTCCGTACAGTATCGACGCGAAGCTCCCTCTTCCCGGGGATATCCGAGATACCATTCTGCCAGACCACAATCCCCTTCTGCCATATGCTAATTAGCTGGGAGGAAATGGAACGAAGAAAACCGGCCCTAATCCCCAGATGGAAAGGAAACATTCCCGGAAGAATAAAAACTAAATCACAAGGTCCTAACGCAAACGGGCCCGCTCATCTAGAACCAGCGAGGGAAGGTGACCCAAGTCTGCATCTTACCTTGGGCTGGGCGCGTCTAGGGAAGGCAACTTTAGGGTCGATCTGCGGAGGGGTGAAAAAAGAGAGAGACAATGTAAACACTACAAATCATACTTTCATTTACACAATTAGAAAGGAACAGCAAGCACAGAATTGGGGGGGCAGGGGCAAAAAAGGAGAATAAATGCAGACAATCTCAGCATTTTACCCGGGAGTGTGAGATGCAGCCCCCCCTCCCCCCTTAATAACACAGGCATAGAATCAGATCAGCACCTCCACTCTCCCACGTCCCTTACAGTGCTTATCGTCCTCGCTAATTACATTTGTACCGTTTGGCTCGTACCACGGCAAACGCGGGGAGCAGCGTTTCTCAGAATTAGCAGTGTATTCGTGTTAAAGCCAGTCGATGCACCAGAGCTCCCCCCTGGATCAAAAAGAGGCTGAGTACTTTCCCACAATACGATGAAATGAAGGGAGAGATGTACCACTTTCCCTCTGACGTTCCTACTTGTGCTAGAGGCCAAACTGTCCCTAAGGCCGATATTTTTATTATAGCCTAACAGCCAGCTTTAAAACTTTTTTCTTTTTTTTTTATCATCAAGCAAACAACAAAAGACTAACGATGAATTACCTTGAAAAGATCGAAAGCATCAGTGGAAAAAGAAAGATCATGTATTTAGGTAAATCAAAGTGGATGTGAGCCGGTTCATTTTTTTCTCCGGATCATCCTCAAATCTTCAGAGGATTTTCCACACCTGATCTTAAAGGGACAGAGGCCATCTCGGCTTTGGATGACAGGGCGCAGGTGCACCGAGGTTAGACTCAGATGCCTGTTCTTTCCTTTTTTAGCACAATGCTAATGCTAACTAACGATCTGGGAGAGAAAAAAAAAAAACTAACAAAAGGAGCAGGGAAAAAAACCCTGTAGAGTGACAGGCACCTAAACACTGCTTTCATCCAAGATTCATTACGATTCATCCCAGCCCCTTCCGAAACCCAAAAGGACATCGCCGCGATCGGCCTTTGAAGGCCATCTTCAGAGATCCAGGTGGTCTCCCCCACCTGCACCCCCGCCCCCATTCCCCGTATTATTTCCAGAGGTTACCGTGACGCACAGTCAATGACCCATTTTGATTTCATCGATTCCAATTAAGCGGCAGGGGGAAATAAAAATGCGATGTGTTTACAGGTGCACCTCTAGGCACCACGATGCCGGGCAGAGCGACAGACAGGCCGAGGCCCAATTCTCCTCAAAAGTAGATATCGACCACATTTAAATAACACCAGCTCTGAAAAACAAAACCACTTAAACCCAGAATAAAAGGAATCCAAAACAATCTATGGGACCATTCAGGGACTCTCCACTCACACTCTCTCTCTCTCTCATTTTCCTTGTGATCTGTTCATCTCACTTGCTATTTTTACACACAGACAAAAAAAAAATATATACATGTCATCCCTTCCTTTCACTTCTTCCAAAAATATAACCAGTAACGATGTGCAGAACAGGAAGAAGCTTGCAGGCACGGCCTACGGTCAAAGGAAGAGAGAGCAGACACCCGGTCACACCGTCTACGGCGACCCGGAAAAGCACTTTGACCATAAGTCACCGCTAAGGAACGCCGACTCTGTTCCACCGCACAGCGGCAGCCGAGCGGACAAAGCAGCAGGTGAGCAGAGAGTCCGGGGCCCATTTGGCAATTATCGCTCAGCCCTGAATGCTATGAATAGTTCACAGTGTCTGCTAAAGCCCCCCCCCCCCCCCCCAAACGTTAACATCTCTTCCCAGGGCAGAAATGACTTCAGGAGAGAAAGTGTATTAGCGGATTGTTAGAGGAATACACACTGCAACATGGTAGGAAATGTCTTTCCATTCATAAGGAACAAGAAAAAGGTTTAGGGTTAAATACTTGGTTAATTCCAGTGCTTCAGAAACAGCACAAGCTATGAGCTAGCTTTGAGTAAAAGTTTTGAAGCGTGAAACTTCAGGTCACAAGTATAGTTCCCTAACCGCTACTCCACCTAATGTTAGAAGAGTGAAAATGCAGTCAAGCAAACGGGATCTGTAAACCGAACTACTTTCTCCTGATGCGTTTCTTCTAGAAACGGACTACACCCCGTGACAGGACTCAAAATTAACTTCTTAATTCCATTTTGTCAAAATCAAAGCAGGCAGAGGTAAGTACCACCTGCTTGGTGGTAGCTACACAAACACGCCGGCTTAGAGGGACGCGAGCGTGACACACATTCACAGACACTGGCGCGTGGGTCACGTGACACCGGCATTTTCACAATAACTGCACACATCCGCTTACATAAATCAGAAACAAACTGGTTATCAGCCAAGACGAATTGCGATGTAAATTATTCACCAGACACCAACTCATGTGCATTCAAACACAGAACTGGGCGTCTAACAGACGGAAGAGACACACCCCCCCCCCCCCACAAATAACTGCTGAATGAGCACCAGTAATAGTACCTAATGATCTCTGACAACCACGGGAGAAATTATTCATATCCGCGATGTCTGACAGATAAGCCAGCCAATACCAAGCAATCCAGAAGCGGCCCGATTACCCGGCAATGAACCTGATGGGGGAGCCGGCGAGCGGGGTCCCTTTCTGCCCGAGGGACATGCACCTGACACACCACAGGAACGACACGCCTCTGAACACACCACAAACATGGGGCAATGGAGCCCGGAAGGTGGCCAGTTCAAATCCCATCCTTTGACACGGTGATATCGCCGCCGGACAGCTGAGTGAGGCCCTTAATCCTAACTGCTCCAGGGACTGACTGACCCTGTTCTCTCCCAAAAAAAAAAAAAAAGTGTACATTGTTTTTGATACGCGTCAAACAAATTTAAATAAAAATACATAAGCTACACCTGAAAAGAAAAAAAAATTATGAAATTATGAAAACAAGAAAGGAAAACAGGAGCACTGATGAGACCAGAGGCGAAGCGACGCCTAGTAATGCGATGAGGCTGCGGCGATGCAGATGCAGGCTGGCACGTCTGCGCTCCCCAAAGCTCATTCCACAGGCCCACCTGGACGCACCTTTCCGGAAGCCTAACCAGCCCGCGGGCTGTTCCGGGGCGCGATCCTGAAAACCAGGCCCCGGCTCAGCGCCAGCTTACCTGGGCGCTTAAAGAAAAACAACAACGACTAAAAAAAACTGCTTTACAATTTAAAAAGGTAAGCAGTGTCAGGAAAGTGGGGGAGGGGGCGCTCCCGCAAACGGGGCAGGGAGCCCCCATCTGAGGGCTCCTCTTTGGTGAGGAGATGCCGGGTTTGACTCAACGAGAAGCAACAGCAGCTCCGGGAGGTTTTAAAAAAAAAAAACAGAAGAGCAGAGAATATTTCAGATCCCCGAGGGGAAGAGAGAAGAAGGGGGGGGGGGGGGGGGGGGGGGGGGTTTGGCCCGCCACGCTGGATAAGCCCTCGTTAGTGTACATGACGTGTTTGGGCAGAGGGGGCTGCTGGTATGGGGAGGGGGGCAAGAGAGAAGCGGACTGTCGATTGCAGCGAGATCAGAGAGGCAGGTCCTATCAGCAAGGCCACAGATCACCTCCTGCGACTCAATTTCACAACTTAAACAGAGAGCGCTGCCGCACACGCATGGCGCCGACTGCCGGAGCTGCTCCTCCGCCACTCGCTCCCGTGTTCCCCACCTCCTCCTGGCCCGGCACTCTCAATCTGCTTCCCTGACACACTGATCACAGCCGCGAGGCTCCCCTTCATCCCCAGACGTGCCTGGATCGCCCGTCCGCAGCCAACCGGACCGTACCTCCAAGAGTGTCTCAAATAGGCAAATGTGCTAAACTGATTAAATTAAATAAAAACAAAAAAAACATAAGCGCCGACAACCCCTCCCCCCCCCCCACCCCATCGTTGCCATTCTGCTGCCGGTCGACCCGTATACCTGCCAAATAACGTTATAACGAGTTAAAGCCGTCGCCCCTGCCAGCGATCACAAGGGAGAACACAGGCTCGGGATGGTCATAAGGCACTCTCTCTCACTCTCTCTCTCACTCTCTCTCACACTCTCTCTCACACAGAGACACACACACACACAGGTGAGGAAGCCGAAGTCACGACGAGAAGCACGAGAACATTACGGTTCTCGCTCGGCTGACGAACCCCGCAGGCCATCGCCAATCCACTAGTGAGTGACGCCATAAATAAGAGAGAGACATAAAACAGCCACACAGACAGCAGACAGAATGACCTCCTGCGGAGGTTAACCTGCAGTCGCTTTCACACACCTCTCCCCCGTAGCTGAGCCCAGGTGCCAGACTGCCTAGCCGAATAATATGAAAATTATAGGGCCGGGTATTTTCATTTAAAAGAAAAATTGACATGTATGAAAAGCGTCCTTCTGCGGTCTGCACAGCTACATTCAATCAGATCCGGACAGCTGTGTGCTGCCTGTCCCCCTCAACCTCCGATCACATTCCACTCATCAAAGATCAACGCTCATAGAAACGCACTGAATTTTTTTTTTTTGTTTAAATCTAATTTTGTTTTAAGCCACTTTTTTTCCCCCAGTTTGCGCCATTAAAAGGCTTTCAAAAGAAGCACGAAGTTATCAGGAACTACGGAAACATGCCCGACAGATCACACCCGAGTGCACACACACTGGAGCACAACACATCGCACACATCAAGGGGTTTCAGCATCCAGCCTGTATTTAAATCTGCATCAATTAAAAATTATAACACGGAGCCGAGTGGAAACGAGAGATCATGCATATGATCTACACGCACCTTTTGTGTCGACTTAAAACTGCAAAAACAAGAATCGAGATCTACTCCTCCAATAATCAGATTTCCAACAAGTGTTTCCTGTTAGTATCAGCTAATGACAAACAGGGACTCGAGAGAGAAAATGTCAACTAAGTGACATATTAGGCATGGATGGACGACCTAAAATAACCACCTGTTTAATATAACCTGATTATTTTTTTATTTTAAAAATAAACAGTGTTGTCATTTTCTCCACATCCAACATACCCTTTTAATAAATGTCCAGCGTGGCTCCACAATAAAAATATTTTTTTTTTATGATAATTTTTCAAATTCGAATCCAACAATCCGACACCTGCATTTGTCACAAATTTATTAAACCGAAAAACATCAAAGAGCATATCTGAGTTTTAAATGATACATTTAAAAACATTCTGATCTTCAAAAACAAAAGGCGATAGCGTAGATGCCAAATTCAATACCAATATAACAGCACAGGAAAGAAAAACACATTTAGCAACACAATTGCAGACAAAATTGCATTCAATTGTTCAAAAGCTTTAAAGTACAAAGAAAAAAAGCATTATTCATATTTATAGGATTTGTGCTTCATCAATACATTAAATCCTGAAGTGCACTTGTATCCGCCAAAACAGCATTTGCTTTAATTTAATAGCACAATATCAAATGTCAGAAACCCAGCAAGAGAATAAATGTGATCTACATGCAATCTGTCCACACATGAAAACAGTCACATCATCACAGGCAGCCGTTTATTAAAAAATATCAAACGTGTGGACATATCTAGCTCATCATTTCAGCAGTTTTGATTTTCTCGGTTAAATAGCTCAAGGAAGGTTTCTTAAAGGGTAACGCTGTGCTGACACAACATGCATTGCTGCTGTAAAAGGCTCTTAAATAGCCTTTGAAATAAATAACGTTTGAAGAAAGTAAGGCTTTATAACAACAACCCCCACCCCCCCCAGAAGCTAGGCTGTGGGGTGGGGGGGTAGCTTTTAATACCGCTTTATTGAAAGGTTTCGAGTAAGTACATATTAGGGGTGGAGGGGGGGCGGTAAATTAATATGTTCCAGTAAACTGCTCTATCAGTGCTGGTAAGCTCTCTGGGCAGTAAAAGCTAAAATTTAATACCGAGCACATTCTTCACGCAGAGTAAAACTGACAAGTGTCTCGAACCATTATTACAAAACGGTCCCAGAGAATGTCATATCTACCAAGTACACATGAAGGCACTCTCCAACACAAAGCCTTGTATCACCATTTCGACATCCTAGGGCAGTCTAATAAAAAAAAATCATCCCATAACTAAAAGGAGTGGCAGTGAAAAGAAAGCGTGTAGGATACAATTTCGAGCTTAGGTAAAGGGAGGGGGGGTAAAAAAAAGGCACTTTTGAAAGCAATTAAGTGGTGCTTTAAGCATACTGGAGAAGTGAAGGACTTCAGTAAGGAAGGGGTTAATGGAGATAAGGCAGCCGCAGGAACACGGTAGGAAAGCCATGAGTTGGAAACCATAATTACTTATTTGCGTCAACAGTGTGTGTTGCTGTGTTAATGACATTACTTATAATGTCACTGCGCAACTCTAATGGAAACAATGGAATATGTGACAGCGGCCCTTTAAAAGCCACGTTAATCAGGCAGGCACAAACACCATCCAAAAATACATACACACGTATATAAAATCAATAACGAGAAACATACCGTCTTTGAGTCTAATTCGTGGTGTGGCTGAGCTAAGACTTTATCTACACTGGCAGCATCCGCAAACGTAACGAACCCAAATCCCCTGGAAAAAGAGAGACAAAATTAAGTCAGAGCGGTTAGAGTAAAGAATAATTACGACACATACATCTTGCTAAATATCATGGAAAAATAGACAAAAATAAAAGCGCAGGAAAAAAACATGCATGCAAATCTAAGACGCCGATACAACGGTACTTGGCGATCGCCTTGGAAAAAAAATAATGCTGCCTTTTAACACGCCCTCAGCCGTATACAGAAGGTTACTTTTTAAACAGTTATAATATTTATCAACAAGCGAGGGAAACATGTATCGGCACTTTGAAACATTCGTCATTTTGTTTGTTTAAAATAAATCACATACTGCCGGCGAGCTAAAGCAGAAAGAATCCGCCTGAAGTCCCAAGTCAATGTCAAATTGTATCACCTTTGCAAAGCGCCGATTTAATTGCGGACAAAGCACAACTCGTGTGTAAAATAAAAGTACTGGATCGCCACGGTCCGCCGTGCCGAGCAATAGGAGGGAAAAGTGCATCTGTCATTGTGTGAATTTAAAGTAAAGTGAAAAACCAGCAGCCCCGAAAAACACGTCCTTGTTTTTACCTGGATCGCTTGGTCGTGGGGTCCCGCATCACCATACATTCTCTGATCTCCCCGAATTTACTGAAATAGTCTCTAAGGCTGTCTGCAAACGAAAGAAGAGGGACATTTTTTCTTAGTAAGCAGTTTCTTTTCTTTTTTTTACCAAACAAGTGCTGTTTCCTCGATTTAAAAACAAGAGGAAAAGAAGAAAAGGGAGACGACGGCCGATGTGCACAGGGGTCGAATAGAGGACTCTAAATGAGTGGAAATTTAGAATAAGACACGGGCTCATCCCGCAAGGGCGATGCACACGCCGCACATCGCGACTGGCACAGGCGGACTGGCTCGGCTGCAACAACAAGACAAGAAGACAACTCAACAACAAAGGCGGCCGCTCGGGCACGGACGGGAAAATCTCTCACCTGGTGAGGTCTGCCAGCTGAGGCCACCGATAAACATTTTACTGTAAGGGGAAAACACGGCACAAGTCAGTCCAGATGTCAGATCGGCCATTTTGACGTGCAGCTAACTACTTAGCTAGCTACAAAAAAGAAAAAAGAGAAAAACAGCGAGCTAAACGAGAGGCAAGGACAGCAGCGAGAGCTGTTACAGCTAGCCCAGAAAGCTATCCTGGAGAAAAGAGGGGGGGAGGCCCCGTTCGCAAATATCATCAAACAAAGGTGTAGTTAACTCACTGCGTCCAGGAGACACACATTTGCTTGTGCACATGCGAGGACAAATTTGTGTCTGAATAATGTATCCTCAACAAAATAATTAAGGCAAAAAAGTGTCGCTATAATTAGCTCCCTTACCCCGGGTCGTGTTGTGAATCATTCGGGCTTCCAGATGTGGCTTGGCTTCCGTCTCCCTCCATAGCTAACCCAACTATAGCCAGTAACTAACAAACACACACAGACGCGGCAAAAGCTACACGAAGCCCCGCTAAGAGAATATTACTGAGCCGGGAATGCGATCGTCACACGTGGGATCAGCTCAGCCTGGCTCCCTCCCCCCTCCCTAGACCCACATGGGGCGGAGCAAGGGCTCGTCGCCTAACCATTTCGATTGACGTCAGCGCGTCGGCCCCGCCCACTTCAGCTGAAACGCCGGTTCTGATGACTTTTTTTTTCCTCTCTCTCTCTCCCTCCCGTGAGAAGCGACGCTAGGAAACCATTACATCATTGATATCGCCGCGCGCAGCGAGCGTGCGTTAATCCCCCGTTTAAGAGCAAGATGTCTTCGAAGGTATAACGCGAAAAGGCGTCCGGGGGACAGTCGGTGACTTCAGATATAGCCCCTGCGATCCAATGAGGTCACATTCCCTAAATAGAACAGAAAATAAAAATTATTCATCTCCAGCCAAGTCAGCATGTGATGCTATCATACAGATACGGACGGATATTAATAACCAATGTCAATGTAAAAACAGCGACAAACACGAAAGACACAATCCATTCATAAGTCTGTTACGCCAACAAAATCAAATGATTAAAGGAAAAAAGACATATAGTCCTCCATCCGATTCATGTACTAAAAACAATGCTAGCTATACTTGAGGACTACTTTAACTGTCATTAACTGTAAAAATAAGAATATCTAAAAACCTTCTATCGTAATGATGCAAAAGTGGTGTGCAGGTATTAGTGACACATTTAATTTGTGACACATATTACATTCTGTGTTGTTTTTGTGTAACAGTATACCATCACATGCAAAGTGCTGTGCTCCCATAAAAACCATGCCATTTAAAATGAACCACTTCCAATTTCTCTTTCTGACAACGGGCATGTAATGCATCTTACGCGCACAGATGCTTGCTGCGGTCAGCAACAGAAAAGCCTGATCTATGCACACGTGCCGTTCTGCCACAAACCAGGCCACAGAGGCAGCAGCAGCCCTGCAAAGGCAGAACGCAGCATGTCTGGCAAAGCTCAAGAAACATTGTGTTGGAGAAAGAGACAATAAGGCTTCGAGATAACACTGGAGCTCTTTGTCACATATTAAGGCACAAACAAGAATTTATGTAGAAAAAAATAGATTCATCCGTGTTCTGTGGCTAGTTCAAGTCCTGTGAAGTAATTATATTATTTGTACGGCATTTTCCAGCTCTGAAACGCTGTCAGTGACGAGACAGTGAACCCTGAAAAAGACTCATTAAAGAGCATTGTTTCTTTAATGCATGTTATTGCCTTTCAGTCCTTACAAAATGGGCTGTTCCGTACACAGCAATTTGAAAGGGGGGAGAAAACAGAACATCTGCAATCTGCGACTTAGCACAGGTGTATCAGAGGGAACAAGAGAGAAAGCGGCCAAGTAAAGGAGATTGTACTGCACGTGGTAATTTTCAAAATCTCAGTGCCGAGGCTTTTATTTCATGCGCTGAGCTCCCGGTACTTGACCTTCTGTGGAGTGTTCATCTAATACAGGAATTTCGGAACTGCGTACGGGTGTTCTGATGCATAGAAGACCAGTCCTCGTGTCTGCTTTTTTTTTTTTTTAAATGAGACTTAACAGTGCTGGTTAAATTATCTTCATTTTGGGGTAAAACTAAGACTTTACATCCATCGAAATGTGTCAGCTTGGCCATTTCAAAACCTCTGGTAAAATCACCCCAGCATTTGCAACGATCATCCAGTACACCAGTGTGTTTTTTGATTCCACCACTAGCAAACCTTGTTTGGACAATAAATACATCACTGAGTTATTTAACTAATTAAGTTAACTGGCTAAGAGAGTTTGACAAATTTGACAAATACATGGAACGGCTGGGGTGCCCTTGAGGAGAGGTTTGGGAACCAAAGTGGTGCTCATCTATATCATTCCAAGAAGAGATCAAAAACGTTTTGGAGAACAGAAGACATTTTTGTTCATTTTTATTGTGTTACTCTCAATTTGCATATATTCTAATGTTACATTCTTTTTTTCCCCTGAACAAATATACAATTACTACGAAGACAAATAGCTTTGAACATTTTTTTGACTGTCTAAGACTTTCACACAGTGCTTTTTTTCCTTTATGATTTCCCACAGATACACCCTTAGATGTAACACAACCGTTTATTCCCACAAAGTACACAACAGCAATCAATAGCAACGTGCTGTCCGAGTTAAGAAATGTCTGGTCTAAACTTTGTCCAGGAGTGTCTATATTATGAATGTATGTTTAATATAAAGTAAATATAGATGCACAGACGTGCCTGCATCAGCTACAGCCTTTGTATTCCATCTACAAACTATGCGTCATCCATTTTTCATAGCAAGATCAAAATGACATGACGTCCAACAAAGAGCTCAAACAATCGAAAAGTCAGATTCTCCATATATGCAGATTCGGCCTCCCACGGTGTCGGGGCTCCTTCAGGATGACATTGCCTAAAATGTAGCCAGAATCCGTGGCATTTTAACCAGTATCAGCTGCTTAAACCGTCCCAGTATGTCACTGCATGCTTCCGAACTCGGAAATGTAAAGGCAACCTGAAATGAATGTAAAACCGAGGTCGCAGTCCACGGCACATGCAAATGCGCCTCGTCCGTTTCAGTTTAATCATTGAACGTAGCAGAGTTCCGCAACTCACTTCCAGAACTTCTGCCCCTCAGTATAGCTGCTTAATTACAACTCGATTTGACATCAGTAGTCTGTACTGCTTCGCACTCACTAAACTTTCACAGGGAATAGATTTTCACACTTAGGTCTATTAAGTGTTAAAATGATGTTTCGAGAGATATGGGACTGGACGGATTGGGTGTCGGACTTCTGCAGTAGCTAATACAGGGTCTGACTGATTCACTCACTCACACACACACACACACACACACTGTCCTGCCTGTACTCACGGTGTCGCTCGCTTAACCCACTCTGACGTGCAACCCCTCTTGCAGCCGCCTGTTTTTCACTAATAGCGGCGCATGCTGGGCGTAGTTCATTAAGCCGAACCAAACGTAGATAAGCATCTTTTCACAGGGTTTCCTGAAACAAGCTCTTAAAATGTAATGTTTGAATGACGTTGTCAGGAAAGAAAAAGTTTATTGAGCTAGTTCATTTATTTTATTTGTTAAACAGAAACAAACTGAGTAAAAAAAATTAGTATTCAGCTGAAGATTAATGCACAATTTATAAAACTAGCTAATGGAATAACAATTAAATCTCAGCAAAATACATTAAGCAGTTCGCTATGTGCCCAAGTTCTGCCAATCTAAACCTTAATATGTTTACAAAATAATCTGTAATGTGTTTTGCTTAGTTTGATTCACAAGAAACAAGTGGTAATACGTGTAAGATTGAAGTTAAAATTTGTTTTGGCTCGATTATTTCACGTTTCTGGAGCTTATGTAACGTCAGTAACAATTAACTTAATGTTGTGCTTGGAGAATTTAACAGTCCAGATTTTGATCTTTTGCTTCTTGGAAAGAAAAATCTTTTTCAAAGATTAACGTATGAGATTTAAAAACTCTAGTTTGTCACCTCCAATGAGACTGCTTTTACCTGAGGACGGGAAAGTAGCAGGGAAAATTACGATGAGTGTCCTTTTAAACATCACAACAGTTCTTATCTAAAAGTCAATTGAAATAAATTGATATTGTGCAAGTACATTCATTACTGGGAAGAGTGTGATTTGAAAGCGCCTTTCATTCGCCTGAAATTACCCAGTCATTTCATGATAAAGAAATTGCATTAACTAGTAATAAGTTAGGACATGTAAACACATCGGTTTTCATTCGGAAACCTTGCAGCTCCACCGTTTCAAAACAGATGTGTGAAAATCAGTGAAGTAGCTTTTCAAGCTACCGCAAAAAAAGAGTCATTTTCTTACGACTAAACCAACGGGTCGCGCCTGTCAGCTGACAACTATGTCATGTTAAACAATTGTAAAATAGCACGTAGTTTTTTTTTTTTAGAATTCGTCCCGTCGACGCAAAATTATATAAAAAACCCGTTATGTATAAAAATGACATTTGGCAAAGAGACAATGCAGCATTATAGAGAAATAGAAAGGAAAGCATTGGAAGATCCTATTACAAGCTCTAAATATGCATGCTCATTACTCAGTAACCGGCAGAAGCGGGCCTGCTTTTCCATTAAATCTGAAAGTGAGAGCTCAATTAAAGGGAGCAGCTCAGTGGATTCGGAGTCATGCTACAGTGATTGCTGTTTATTTCCTCTCTCGTTCCGAGCTTCACGGCTCGAAAAGCGGCTTACCGTTCCCCTTCTCCCCACCCCTCCCTGTTTGCTTTTCATTTTTTTGCCCCCACCCTCCCGAAAGAAATCCTCCAGACAGCAGTTAAGTTTTAAAAAATACTGGAGGGGCCACATCAAGTCAAGGACTAAGCGGAGTTGACGTGATCCCCCCCCCCCTGACTGGCAGGTGAATGCTGCTGTTTCACCTCACTGAGTAGCTCCTAGGAATATGCAGCAGTCACTATATATACGATATCTAACGCGTGTTTCCGCAGGTAATTTCAGCGCCCTTAATTATGAATACGTTCACCGTCTCCGTATTTTGGTGCAGAAATTTAAACAAACGTCAGAAAATTAAATGCAAATTTCATACAGGTTGGAATTAAAATAAACAGTTTTTAAATGTTAGAAAACCTCAAAACAAAACTTTTTTTCTAGGTAGCCTAGGAACTCCACTGCGTTTAAAAAAAAATAATAAATCGGAATTAAGCTGTGCCACCACGATTTCCAGCCAAGTGTGGCACTCTAAACTAAAGGAAAAGCTCTTCGAGGCCGTAGACGCTTAATCCCAACCTAATAGTTTGAAATCCCTTGCCCTCTGTCTAAAGGCTTGTTCCTACCGGACGGAGTTCAGTTAAATTCGGCGTGGCCCCCAGGGACCGTCCACTAACCTCTGGGGCTTTGCCAAATAGGACGTCACTGTGGTCCCTGCCCCCACCCCCATCGCAGATTAAACCACATCTCAAGAAATAAACAGAAATATGAGGCGCCCAGAAGACGTTCTTGAAAACGTCTAGCATTTAAGGATCACCCTCCTTCCGCAAGCTGTTACTGCAGACCCATATAGCCCCCCCGTTTGCTTTACAGGATTGTGGAGATATGACCGTTTGTTTTAACAGGGATCGCTCAGTGCTCGTTATGTGTGTTTAAGAATTCAATGACACATATTACTTATTTATAAATGGGTCACTCGCTGACCTTGACCAGGATAAACACTGAAGAGATGAATGAATAGGTAGGCCAATCTAAAGTGAGATGCACTTAGCGATATCTAAACATGCCTCTGGTATGCATACAGCAGCCTATTGGATTATATTAATAAAGTAGATCTATTTACGTTTATTTACGTTTCCCGTATGACTGAGTTTGTCTTATTTATTCCTTGTTGTGCCAGGGAAAACGAGGTCAGATACTGTCTGAGGCAAACCCAGTCTTCTGTTTGAAATAACTACCCAAGCTTTTTGGCTTCCTTCGCAGAGGAAAGGGCATCAGAGCATGAAAGGATGAAGAGGAGGAGAAGGACGGGTATCCGGAGTAACAAACTGGTCATAAAAGGACAGCACCAGTTAACCGATCAGGCCACGCAGCACAAAACCCACACAGCACATGCGTTTGTAACAAATGACCTTCGGATAATACACAAACACACAAGTCGCAGATCCCTCTTTAACTTTAATGCGCTTTAAAATTACATTTTAAATTAAGCCCGCTAGAATTATCATTATGAGACATCTATAGTAATTCAAATTACTCCAGTTTCTAATTAGATTTTCATTAGATAGCAAAGACGCAGGCTCTAGGTTATGATTTTACTAGAAATTGACTAATTCGCTCAGACAAAACACCGAAAATCCCATTTGCTTTTCTCCGATTTCCAATGCGCGTCCTCAAATGGAGCCGCAGTAACTTATCATTCATGAGAAACGCATTTCCTGCGGCAAACTGCAAACCCTTAGGACAGCGCCGAGACCACTTGTGACGCCCGACTTAATCGTCCTTATTTTTTTCCTTCTTTCCCCCCAAGTGCACTGACACAATCCGCCATCCGTAGCGATGGAGTCACCGTTAACCCTTTCTGGCACTTAACGACTTAACACGCTTTCGCTTAGCAAAAGCAGCACGACCATGCGTCCAGCAGCACACGGCGGAGAGTACAAAAATACCCAATATTAAAAGCCTGTTTCGCTTGTCTTTACGGTCTGATTTTCTGTGGGACTTTAGGGCTCATTACTTGACCTTCTACATTCACCCACTTCTGCATGTTAGTCCTCATGGAAGCGATTTTGTTGCGACAAATTATAAATATATATATCGCTACAGAGCCGAGTGGGTGGCGCAACGTCGAATAGGAGGGGTTTATCATGGATAGGCGGGGCTTATGGTTATGGTATACGTATAAACCCCGCCCATAATGCTCCTCCTACTCGATATTGCCCCGCCCACTCGACATTGCTCCTCCCATTCGACATCCGGCTCTTGGATGCAGTGATACGCCTCTCACAAATGAGGCTGGCCAGCAGGAAACCGTGACGCACATGGGCGTCTTCGACGTTTTGCTCCGTCACCTGGGTTCTTCCTTCGCTTGTTCTCCCGCTGCCATCACTGCACCATCACTCCCGCGCCGGCAGAGGAAAGAGACGTCTTCCATGTAATAAAATCCATATTTAAATGTGAATGCTAACTTGACTGCGACAAGAGCTCCTTATGCGTGACGTGCAAATATATAGGTCAGCAAACAGAGTAAGATATTACCGCTGGGCTGAGCACACATCACGGGGCAAGTGCTCACCGTGGATAAATCATTGTAATTGTGACAGCTGTTCTATTTATTTCAATGAAAACATATAAATCCGGGGTTTATGGAGAGTTTGTTTATTCTCTTTAATCTGTGCAGCTATCAGTGTTAAGTGAGTGTGGCAGAGAAGCCATTAAACCTTCAAAACAACATAAGAGATGGGAAGCTCTTGTGCTTCGCCAGCTTTTAGCACAGCTGTCTGTAAGCGCGTTTCTTTTTACCCATAAAGAACTGGAAACGCAGTTCATACCGCCGTATTAATGTTCCATAATGAAAAGCACGTGTCAATGTTTGGACACGGAGGGCACCTATTTTCTGCTGAGCGATTTAAGTTAATATGTAAATGGAAGACTCCTGTTCGGGGAAGTGAGTCAAGAAATATAATTTATGAACATAGATGTATTCGCAAACACTGCCTGAAGCGAAAACGACATCTTTGTTTCATTATTAACTTGATGAAGTATTTAAGGGAAGAGTTTAAATGTTAATGTCCTACAGTTGTTAAATGTCATGAAGAGATAAATATGAGTCCCTATTACTGGAGAGGATGAATCCTGTGTGTGTGTTTCTATACAAAATTGATTTACTTGGCAAACGATGCGGTCAGCGCCAACAGACGTTGTGTTCTGTCACACTTACCAACACTCACGTGTGCCGTGTGACAGCCACTAGTGGCATTCACTCTGACGCAAACCCTGCATTTGCTTGGGGCCCCTGAATCTTGGGGGCCCCCTGTTGTCTGCAAGCAGTAACTACATGGGGTGGGGGGAACCCAAAGTGACTCGGAGAGAGGGCCCAGAAATAACAAACCCACCCCTGGCGACGGCCGAGTTTCCGAGGACAGAAGCCTATCATCAGTGAAGGCTGAGAAAAAAAGGAAGTCTGCTGGGAATTATGGGAGGGAGAGCATTTGCAGCAGGAGGGGAGAGAGGGAGAGGGAGTGAGAGCCAGGGACAGCCGGGGACACGGAGCACATGATGCAGGAACAGGGATCTGCACGGGGCTGAGAACATGGACACAGCGCCCGAGAACCTCCTGACATGGAGCACGTGATGCAGGAACAGGGATCTGCACGGGGCTGAGAACACGGGGCACAGCGCCCGAGAACCTCCTGACATGGAGCACGTGATGCAGGAACAGGGATCTGCACGGGGCTGAGAACATGGGACACAGCGCCCGAGAACCTCCTGACATGGAGCACGTAATGCAGGAACAGGGATCTGCACGGGGCTGAGAACACGGACACAGCGCCCGAGAACCTCCTGACATGGAGCACGTGATGCAGGAACAGGGATCTGCACGGGGCTGAGAACACGGACACAGCGCCCGAGAACCTCCTGACATGGAGCACGTGATGCAGGAACAGGGATCTGCACGGGGCTGAGAACACGGATACAGCGCCCGAGAACCTCCTGACATGGAGCACGTGATGCAGGAACAGGGATCTGCACGGGGCTGAGAACACGGGGCACAGCGCCCGAGAACCTCCTGACATGGAGCACGTGATGCAGGAACAGGGATCTGCACGGGGCTGAGAACACGGGGCACAGCGCCCGAGAACCTCCTGACATGGAGCACGTGATGCAGGAACAGGGATCTGCACGGGGCTGAGAACATGGGACACAGCGCCCGAGAACCTCCTGACATGGAGCACGTAATGCAGGAACAGGGATCTGCACGGGGCTGAGAACACGGACACAGCGCCCGAGAACCTCCTGACATGGAGCACGTGATGCAGGAACAGGGATCTGCACGGGGCTGAGAACACGGACACAGCGCCCGAGAACCTCCTGACATGGAGCACGTGATGCAGGAACAGGGATCTGCACGGGGCTGAGAACACGGATACAGCGCCCGAGAACCTCCTGACATGGAGCACGTGATGCAGGAACAGGGATCTGCACGGGGCTGA
The DNA here is from genome assembly GCF_023856365.1 of Brienomyrus brachyistius. NCBI lineage: Eukaryota > Metazoa > Chordata > Actinopteri > Osteoglossiformes > Mormyridae > Brienomyrus > Brienomyrus brachyistius. The sequence continues at coordinate 1,589,512 of NW_026042334.1, read as the reverse complement.
GAACACGGGGCACAGCGCCCGAGAACCTCCTGACATGGAGCACGTGATGCAGGAACAGGGATCTGCACGGGGCTGAGAACACGGGGCACAGCGCCCGAGAGCCTCCTGACGGCACAGTCCCCCTTGTTTGTGACAGAGCTGACTCTCCAGCAGACTCACACGCCACTTGAGTTCACATGCAAAGCTGTTGCACCAACCTGAAAAAAAAATGCAATTATTCAAGTGTCAAAATGCACCCTTTGCGACCCCCCCCCCCCACTCCCCGGGTGAAGGTTTGGATGATATCTTCATACATCCCTAAGATTATATCATGGGAAAAAGACACTAATCTGTGCCCATTCACTCTGAAATTAAAAAAGGGACAGCAAACGAATTTCAGCCTCATCAGCCTGTTTTATCCATTATAAAAGGTAGTGATATATTTATATGTATGTTTATAAATAAATATGTGATGCAGTGTGGTCACCGTCCTGTCTGGATCCACCACACGCAATTATCTACTGATCCGTGCAAAACCTGCCCTTGGCTCTTAGAAGTCGGCACAGGTGGACCTTTTGGGACACTCGTCCACTCGCCTGTCCATTATCAGCAAAGACTTATGTAATGCAAAAACAGGGCCTTTCATGGGAAGCATGGGGAAGAGGGGGCATATATGGGACAGGACTTGTGCTTATTGAGGCCTCTCACTAGTGTCACGGGTGATTTAGAGTACCAGAACGAACCCACCCCCCAAAAAGGGAGAGAGAAAATGCGGACTCTACATTTAAACTCGTCATATAGTCTCTATGATGTTTGCAGTGCTGCTGTTGATCCGGCACACGCAAGATGAGCTGCCACAGCATGTCACTTCCCCTGAAGGTCGTTTGGGAAGTTACGGGTTAAAGCCTTCCAGCGGAAGCCCTTCATTTTCATATGGCACTGAACTGAATAATGCTCTGATTAGGCTGTAAAGCCATTGTTACAGTTGGTACGGAGTCCTGAATATATTTAAGGTGCAGTCTTCAGACGGGCGGACAACATTAGCGCATAATCTCCAGAGTGGAGACGCACAGCACAGCCCCAGCCGTGCGCCGAATGAGATTAAGCCAACTTAACGGCACGGTGAGGATGACGTACGAAGATTGCCTGACATGCCAAGCGACAAAAGGTACAAGAATAACAGCTCTGAAAAATACGGCACAATGTAATGGCGGCTGAAATTATATTACATGTTTCATACACTCTTTTATCATTCTTTCAATTGTATGGGAAGAACCAATCTAGTCGCCTGGTTTAAAGATAGAACTAAAGTATTCAATAAGGGCCCTCAAGTGTATTTTTGTCTGTTGTTGGGCAAAGGAGTCTGTTCTATTATCTGAGCCAAAGATAATGAGACTGACAAACTGTGATTTAATTAATCAATGGGGGTCTTTGAAAAGCCATTTCATTTCACCAAACATTGAACACGTTTACTGCTCCGTTCAGAACCAGCGTACGCACCTCTGCCGGCTGCTAAACACTCAGTGCGCAAATTAGGGGACACGTGACTGCGGAGTCGCATCGGGACCGTCAGGAGGAGAGAGCAGGCAGCGCCATTTATAGTGGACTGATGGAAAAAGCGGTAATGCTGCTGCAATCCCCTAAGGAAAGGGGACGCAAGGTGTGCATTTCCTACCCCCCCCCCCCCAAGAGAATAGCCCAGGCACGTGTTTTGAGGTACAAAAGTGTCTGACGTGTTTTCTTCCCCCCCACCCCCTTTGAGCGATGGCTTCACAGGTACCAACAATTTATTTCCCACCTTTTTTCTAAAGCAATCTTTTAATCAGTGTCACGGAACTGCGCAATTATTCTCCGAATTTCACGGCTGAGTAAATAAAATTCCCGTTTGACAATCGGAGCCGGGGAAAGCTGTCAATATAAACCGGGGGAGAAAATGCCGCGCAAGCTTTTAAGAAGCCTACTGGCGGGAATATTTTTAAAGTCGCTCCCCATTACCTTCCCCAGTAAAGCTAGGTTTACCTTCCAGAGTTAAAAGTGATCACAATAGGGACTGTTGCCACAGCAACTGCCGAAAATGGATGTGCAGCTTTCATGGGTGATGTGTGGTTCAGGGCATCTCCTGACTGGCAGTATCCATCAGTCCGTGATACAGACACAGCCGTCACTAGAAAAAAAAAACAAACTTTCCAGATTACTGTCACATCCCCTGTTGTTGTGCACACGGATGGATAGTGTGCTGTCACCGGGCCCCGTAGTCCGGAGGAGTCGACTAAACGCTGTAAATCAGCCTTTAAAGTAACTAAGATTTCCTGACACCACTTTCACCAAACACAAACAGCTATCTTGTTATTCTGAGCCAAATCGCCCTGGGTGCACATGTTCGATTTGCTAAGGGAAGGTTCAATGCCTGAAGTCGTCTTCTGCGAGGAAAAAGAATGTTACCTCGAAAAACGGTTCTTATTTCCAATGTTTTTCTTCTTCTCTGGGGACATTAAATAAATCTTGATTTAATAAAAACGATGGAGACAGGGCTGGGCGCTTGTTTTCTATTGGCCAATAGCAGTTAGCTCTGAATTCCTGGCTTTGTCTGGTCCCACGCTTATTCATCCTGTTAAAAAACTTTACATAGCAAAACATCCTGTTTTATTCCCCCCCCCCCCCTTAGATCTTGAGAGATTTGGAAACAAATCAAAAGAATTATCTGTACTTGGCAGCTTCTAATTTGAGCACAGATTTATTTGTCAATGAAAGAAAGAAAAAATCACAGTGCACGGTGTGCCTTCGTCAGCGTACTATTTAATGTTTTGTTTTGGCTGCTTGTGACATGCCGCGGATTTAATTTTTTCTGACGGGCGAAGATCGCCCCCCCCCCTTCACCACGGGCCAGCAGCACAAAAACTACATAAAAGACGTTTCATTGTAATGAACTCCCCAGAGGACCGGTGGCCTCTTCATTCATAAGCTGAGGGCGAGAATCTCGCGCCTACGTTTTATTTCTTTGTATTTTGAAGTTGCATGCAGCATAAATGGATGGCGTCCCTTGGACGTTCATCTTTTTTCCATGAGTAAATGTTTCTGATGATATCCATCCCCACCCAAACCATCACAATATCACAACTCGGATATAAGTGACAAAATGAGAGAATATAGTAGCGCTATCCATATGGCGGCGACCAGAGAGTCATTTTTCGCAGTGCGTAATGAAGGTGCCCTTTGGCGGGGGTGTTTCATCGGTCCCGACTGAACTTGTCCTTATAATAAAAGCATTTCGATGACAGAAGAATTGCCCAGAACTACGCTGGCGGTTTTAAAACTACAGTTTAATGTGCATGCTCCAAAGCTACAGCCCTCACCATCGCAGAACCAAGTAAATCCAGAACCAGCCCTGCTTTAATTTTGGTTCTTGGGTTGTTTGCGGTTCCAAACTCCTGGTCCCATTTCTTCCTGTGAACTGTTCTGCTCTGTTTGGTCAAACGATCTACGCGCAAAGAACCCACATCCTACAGGAATAAAATATTTAAAATCCGATAAATACGCTCATTCATCTGGCAATTTTGATTTAAAAAATGTTTTGGGCGAGAAATATTTCAACAGCAACATGGTATGAAAGGAATCTGAGATAAAAACGTGCTGTTACCCGAAATGCAATTTGGGGGTTCACTGGAGTGCAGTAGCGCGAGTGCGGTGGAGATAACGCAACACGTCAAAGGCTCAGGGCAACACGTGTGAATTATCGTTAATCACCATACAGAATATATAATAATTGCCAAGGATTCGAGTTTCTATCGATCTCCTATCGATCTCCGAGGTCACTGCAATGACCGAATCTGTCCTGTAACTACTAACAACTGGTTCCCTTGGATACAACGTACCTTCTGTCATCTGGTTACATCTCTTGTCATTACCGTTGACCTTGGTTTACTAAGTGATCTGGTGTATTTTTTTAATGCAGCTCCAGGGAACGGCCATTAGGATTTGCTCGGGAGTAAAATGGGCTGTATTTTGGTGGGCAAAAAAATAGGAGACAATGATGATACCTGGGAAGGTTTAACACAGTTTTGGCTACACTGATGTGCAAAATCTAGTTAAAAACGCTCTAAAAAGCATTCAAACAAAAATACCAATTTAAACCCCAATACAACTATTGGCATCGCTGCAATAAAATTATAATATTATGAAGAAGTATCAAGTATTGAAGCAAAACAATAAAGAAGTTAATCATTTGAACTATACTTATTAAACTAGTTTTCGTATCAAATATATATATATATATATATATATATATATATATATATATATATATATATATATATATATATATATATATATATATATATATATATTATTTCTATGTATAGTACAAACCAATAGTTACAGCGTGAAGTAACGCTGGTGAAGTTCACACGAAATAGTATCAACATTTGACAGACACGGTGATTTAAAAGAGCCTGCAAGTATTAAAACACGTTGCCTCATTCATGCCGCTTTACTAAAATCGATGAGACGTTGAAAAAACTGCTTCAGATCTTTAAAAATCCAGTGGATATCTGTTATAAAGATGTATCTAGTCAAACACTCCAACAAATCATTTCTTTACGTTATTGTTCCTTCTGTTACCTGTGAAACGTAAGCCTCAGGCGCCATCTGGTGTCTAAATTAAGCAGTTACACGTCTGTCTTTAATATTCAGGTTCAATATTGCCTGAGAAATGTTGCTGCCATTCGCCTGTTTTTGATAATTTATCCTGACACATTCTTCACGTTTGCTACTTAATCCTGATCTGCATTTCTCCGAGAATAATAATATTTGCCTGGTACATAAGGTAGGATCTATAACGGATTAGGGTGTTCATATTAGTATGGCATACTTCTTCAAATGTATCCATCTATCCATCCATAAATCCATCCATCATCGAACGCTTATCCGGGTTGGGGTCGTCGGGAGCCTGGAACCTTCTCTAAACATGTGCTTTTTATGTATTTCTTTGTATTTTCAAATATTATACTGCGTGATACGATTGTAATTTATTTTATTTCTAAATATGATCGATGACAGTAAAATTCGACTGAAAAACTGAATAACTATAATTTATAACACTGCTCAATGGAATTCAGGCGTATCATAGAAAAACAACATGCAACAAACAGCAATACATTAAAAGTTCAACGTGACAATCGTTCACTGAGACATAAATAACAGCAAATGAGGGGGCATTTATCATGGGATGGGAGGTATGAGTGCATGGCGTCATCAAACAGCTGAGAAGCGTAAATGCCTTTTACCTCTGCGTCAAAACTGTTAATAACAAAACGATTAACAGGTCACTTGCACTTCCGACTATCTGATGTCTGACTCTTCTCTCCTGCGTTCTCTCTTATTTGCCTTCCCTTTATGCCGCACCGCTATAAACAGGCTCGCTCGTTACTTACGCCAATCTCTGGTTAGGTACTCGATCTCCGGAAAGTAAAAATCCATACCATGATTTACTTTCAACCAACCAGTTGAGTACTCTGTGACTCTTTATGCTCAACTGGTTGATTTAAAGTAAATCATGGTCTGGATTTTTACTTTCTGGACCTGAAATTGCCAACTCTGCTAACTAGTAAACAAAGCACCATCTAGCTGACGCTGTGAAATAGATGGATCGAAGCACACAGGCTACCATAGGCCGAAAGGTAGAATATTTTTTTTATTAAATTCATCAGTCCCGAACCAGATGCTCTTGGCCCTCACTGACAGCCATAGACAGCAAACTTACGTGCTTAGAAAGGAGGCCGTATTGCTGCATAATATGGACAAAAAAAATCCCGTTTTGTAATACGAGCCTTTTCTGAAGTTTGGGTAATGTGTTTGGGCAGTTCTGTACTCTGTAATCTCTTTTTACAGGACGCCGATATTTCTCACGGGGAAGAAGCAGCGCCCTAGACTCCACTAGAACTGGCCTGGAAATGAATCATTTTAGCGTTTCGGAAAAACATCGTAAAAACAGGTGAGACACTCTCTTAACAGTCACACATAACTAACAGATCTAACATGGATCAATCACACCAGACAATGGTAATGAAAACGGTCAAGAAATGAACAGCAACCTCAGCATCTTAAAATGTAAATTGGTCAGCCAATAAATTTCGCTTTATTGTTTTTGCAAAATGTTTTAACGGTTTCACACAATATACGTATACAATTAGTGTGAATTTTACTTATATAATTGGGAAGAAAATTTGAATCTGTCGTCAAATGATTAACATACAGCTCTGGAAAAAAAATTAACTCCATGTATTTTTTTTTTAAATCTGCATTTCTAAATCCTGATTTAATCCTGGTTCTGATGGCAGAAGGTTACGTTGAACAGCAGGTTGCTTCCAGGTTCAGTATTTCTAAGACAGCAGTACACAAGCATAAGGTGAAGCAGGAGACCCTGGGAATGACCAGAAACCAGCCAGGTAGAGGGTGGAAGTGATTTTCTAATGGCAGAGATGACCGTCAACTTATCAACAGTTTCTCATGAATCTGAGGATGACATCAAGTGACCTTCGATAGGGATGGGAAACATTAAGTGCAGATGTGAAGTGCACGGCTATGACAGTTTGTATCAGGGTTCTAGAAGCAGGACTGAAGTCCCATAAACCAAGGAAGAAGCCCTTCATTAGTGAGAAGCAGGGGAGAGCCAGGCTGCAGTTTGCAGAAAAAACGATGCATGTTTTACACAGGCATTAACCCATAAACTGAGGAATGAGTGAAACTGTAAATGTCGGTTTGGTTTCGGTTTTTTCCAGAGCTGTACCTATGAGCCATTCCATCCATCCATCCATCCATCCATCCATCTTCTGTACGCATTTGTCCTATTCGTGGCTGCGGGAGGTCCATATGCAAGGCAAGGTACAAGCCAGGATGGGGCACCAACCCATCGCAGGGCACACTGACACACCATTCACTCCTGCATGCACATCTGAACCATTTCAAATAACTTCAAATATAACAACCCACTTGTCTAGATGTAAACAGATATAAAAAGTTGTCTAGGAAACTGGAGCCAGCTGATACGCATGTAGGCACCTGGAAGGTTGTTGGAAAGCCGAATCACAGTAGGCTGATGCAGCTGTACCCAGCCTGATGCTGCAATTCTAACTTAACGTTGTCTGGCATGTTATTTACAGCAGGCACATGGCCAGGTAGAAATGAGTGTCAACCCCATCCCCAGTCCGCCAAACCTGCGGAGACCGACCCGACCTCCTGTCGGTACAGGGAAGGACGCACCTGTAGGGTTGCCGGGCCCCCTCACGAAATGTGCTTCTGGCTTCAGGCCTGATTTAGAGTAACAGCAAACAAGATGGTCCTACAAAGAGAGAAAAACAAAGGTATTGTACAAGAATGCCACATCGTCAGCTTAACGTCACAGCAACGCAGGTCTATGTGTTTAATGTGTGACTGACGAATTTTCATCTCAACTGAGACTTATTGACCAACACAATAAGTTTAGCTTTTGGCAAGGTCATATGGTCAAAATCAGGATTGACAGTAATGCCATTCGGCCCATTAAGGGGCATCCTTGGGTATATTGTTTGCATGACCATGTGGATTTTCGACAGAAAAAAGGGCTATGTTGGCTACATGGAGAATACAGAGTTACAGGGTCGGTGTCAGGTTCTCTTTGAAGCGGATGGGTGTGGTGGCCCACTGCCGACTGGCGGGTTTCTCCTTTGATGAGATTTAATCAAAGACAAACGACGGGTAGCAGCTGCAACCTGAAACATCGGATCATTAAGCTCCCCATTCATAATAACCTGAGCACCGCATTTTAACACTTCAGATTCACATCAGAAGAAATCGCGCACCAAACGGGCTCGCAAAAAACGACTCGGGCCTTGTCCGCACATACACAGGTATGTTTTTTCAAAACGTAGCCTTTTCTATGCGTTCAGCCCTTTTGTCCACATGCACGCAGCGTTTTAGGTCACTGAAAATTGAGCTTTTGCAAAACTCCGTCCAGGGTGAGGAACTCAATTTTCTGCGTCGATGTGTAGACACTAAAAATGGAGTTCTAGGCTTGTCATGTCAGAGCGTGCGCCGTCATCCACCTCGACATGCATCGTTCGCTATTTACATTAGGCGAGTTTGCTTGACAGCGCGTTTTTAGCATTTTCATGTGGACGGAGATTTTTTCAAAAAAACAGTGTTCGTGTGAACAATTTTTTTTATAACATACAAAAAAAAAGCATAAAAAAAAAACTCAGCTTGCCAGAGTCCCCCCCCCCCCCACAAAAGTAACACGTTTCAGTAAAATGCAGATAAAACACGCATTCTTTGCCACGTCTCTCTCGTCAACTTTAAGGCTGAAATGAATGTATGGGGAACAATTTGACTACTTTAAAACGTGGCTGTTGAAATCGTTATAATTACTATTATAATTACCTTACAAATCTCCCCATCCATTCCAAGAGCGACAGGATTTAAAATTTAGACAAGATCAAACCAGTAAAGAAACACGCAGTTGAACCAGAATGCAGTAATCGGTTCCTGTTTTTTAAAAAGGTGTCAGGATACAGCAATTTAAGCTGCCGTTTCCAGTATCGCTTGCATTAAAAATGCAAAGGCAGAAAATAAAAAAAGAAAAACCATTGAAAGCCCTTCTGATGGCTCCTTTCATAGAGAAAAAGAACAAAGAACCTTTTTTTAAATAATTTTATTTTGCTTTTTTTTAATAGATCTTTACAGCCAAGAATCAAACCTTCCATGAGCCTAGCAGACTGACCTGTATATGTTGATGCTTTGGGCAGGATTGCTAACACACACAGTTTAAATAATCCAATGATCAATTACCTAGCTAAGCAAACACTTCAAACCAGTCTCAACAGAGAACATTGAATGGGACGGGGGGGGGCGTACAATCATGTTCCCTTTGCGTTTCCTATTATCTTCAATGTTATACAAAAGTACAGTGAAATCTTATTTACAGAGATCCACACAAGTCAGGAAGCCTGGTTTAACAAATCGAGCTCAACGGAAGCTGGGGATGAATGGGGGTGAGTTAAACAAAAAAATAATAATTAAATTTGAATATAGGAAAATGTTCTGAATCAAATATGAGAAGGATCTTTGTGTTTTTTTTCTTCCTTTCAGTAAGCGGTGCAGGGCTTAATATTAGGCAGGTGTTACATACTTCATTTGTGGGTGGGGTGGTGGGTGATTTACAAAACACGCAAGGAGATTTGCATGACACGACTGTTAGTAAAAACACCCCCCACACCAAGGCATGGGGGAGCAGGACCACCTTCCCCATGTTCCCCTGTAGCTGAGAGGTTAAAAATGATTTGCCATCAGAGCAGCACGTGCGTATGGTTCTACGTCATATGTGAAAAGGGGAACCCAAACATGGCTGGGAGGTCCGGCTTCACACCCCCACGGAGAACCTTCGGCTTAGACAGACAGAGTGAGACTTTCGTATTTATATAAAAAGCCCGTCCCGATCTGAACCCATTTCGGGACGTTACTTGGAAGATTTGATGCACACTAAACCACCGTCTATATTAAAAAGGGCTGGACCATTGGGAAGAAGTTCCGGGTGTCATTCTTGGTTGTATGGTCTGGCTAATGGAGACGGCCATCGTCGGTTTGAATCGTGGTTGGCGAGAGAGAGAAAACGAGTCTCTCATGGGGAAGAAGCAGCACCCTGGACTCCACTAGAACTGGCCTGGAAGTGAATCATTGTAGCGTTTCGGAAAAACATCGTAAAAACAGGTGAGACACTCTCTTAACAGTCACACATAACTAACAGATCTAACATGGATCAATCACACCAGACAGTGGTAATGAAAACGGTCAGGAAAAGAACAGCAACCTCAGCATCTTAAAAATCCGTAGTGTGCAGACCAGGTAAACAGTTGCAGAACTTACTAGACATCCTCATATCTAAATAAACCCAGACAATCCACTCAAGCTGTAGTTTTACTCCGCATGACCTGAAGACGGTACTAAGGCCTGCTACATACGCAGGCAATTTCCCCTGGTGACATTTCCAATAATGCACTGCGAGAGCCAGAGCCAATTAGAGCGCGGAGGGAGACTGGCAGGAGTCACAGGTCACGGCCGAACGCCAATTCTGACAATCCAGCACCGATTAAAAATTCCGCCATGTCTTCCGGACAGGCAGTTACTCTCTTTCAGACAGCAGTCTTCCCGGGATGAAAACAGGAAGTGCCGACGGACAGATTCACATCCCAACAGAACAGGGGTGGCCTCGGGGGGAGGGGGCACAATGACACGCAGGTAACGCCGAGACGATGTTATGAATCACGGCAGGTCTTTCCAAAACAGAAGGACTAGCCTCAACAGAGAGCTGAAGAATTAAGAGGCCAGAAATGGTCAAAAGGTGGAGTGACAATCCCACACTCAGGTCTCAGCTTAAGGACGGTTCCTTCTGAATCCACGTACAAATCCATACAGCGTTTGGTTTAGGTCCAGGTGCCGAGTGAGGCTAGCAAAGACAGTCCTTGGTGCCATGGCGATATGAAGAAAGGATTTTAAAACCGTGTGTGGTCGTTTCCAACACATCTGGGAGAATCGGCGCTCGTGTACAGCGTGAGGCAGAATGGCGATGCAGTAGTGGGCGTGTGAACACAGTCTTTGACATCAGGCCAGTCTCAGAGGAAAAGCATTCACAAGGAAAACATCGCCAGGTGGGGGTAGGGGGGTAGGTCTGAGGGCTTTTCAACTGAACCCGGAACCACAAAAATCAGACTCAATCCCTTTTAAGGCCACAATGTCCAACAGGAGACCGGCAGCAAGATGGAACCCCCCCCCTCCTTCCCCAGTGCTGAGAGGAAACTAGAGCTCCAGTCATCCTCTTGATGGGAGGGGGGGCAGGGGTGCACACCCCACAGACGAGTGGGGGTCTGAACAAACATTGGGAGGGGGAACACAAACAAAAACGACACACGACCCCGGATTTGTCACAGACGGATCTGAGATGCAGAGGTGAGAGTCTGTCAGTTACAAAGGTCCCCGTAAAGACGTCAGCGGCATCCGGGCACAACCCAAAACGCCCGGGGTAACCATAGCGACAAAAATGAAAGGGGGAGGAGAAAAAAATCATCTGGATTTGCATCAGACTTTTATAGGGGGGAAAAAAAAACCTGTATGGCATGAACTATACAAATTTATACAATTAATTACCATTGTAAGTACTGTACTAAATTCTTCATATACAGTATTGTGATTTTTCACTATACATCCACATTATGATATTCCACAGTCCAGTCTATACAGAAAGCCTGAGTGAAAAAATTCAGGCAGGACGGAGTTCATGAGCCTTTATTACTGGGTAGGTTTATTATTCCCCATTAACAAGAACTAGAAGCATAAGTGCTTTGTTTTTAAGGAGATTTTTTTTTTTTTTTTACAAATTTTATTTTTTGATATCGGGATAAGGAGGGAGTCGGCCTGTGGTGAGGCGGCATTTCCACCCGGGGATGGGGGCAACAGTGGTTAAAAAAAAAAAAAAAGGAGGGGGGGAGGGGAGAAAAACAACACCCCCACTTCACCAAATTTAAGGCAAAAAAAAAAAAAAGACTCCAGAGAGTGAATCCAGTAGCGCAGAACTGCAGGACCTACCAGCAGATCAGTTGGGCCGAACTCCAGTGTACTGCATTAACAAAAAAAAAAAACAGGGGAAAATGTGGGGTGGTGGGGGTAAAGAGGAGTGTGGAGATTATGGTCTTTGGGATGTAGTGGCTGGGGGGGGGTGGGGGGGGGCAGGATCAGAAGCCGTCCAGCCAAGTGCCAAGTCCTCGTTCTATGAGTGTACGGTTCACTGACACCAGCTGAAAGAAGAGAAACAGACCATGACTGGAGAACACGTCTTCCCATTGTGACATCAGCAGCTCTCTAAACACACCATAAACATCCCCGTCATCCTGCCCTCGCTGTACCCAAGGCTCCTAAGGAGCTCCTCAGTCTTTATCAAGCGCACAGAACAGTGAGGTGAGGTGCACGAGCCAAAAGCATCATTAGCAAAGAGCCTGTCTCTATACAGGCAGGGCCTACAGACCACAGGAACGACAACCTCACCTCATCTCCGACCATGTTCCACATCTGAATTAAAGGCAGGCCGGTGGTGCTGTCGTAGCTTGTTACCTACAGGGGTAGAGGATGGTGGAAAAAGTCAAAAGGTACCACCAGCAACTTTCAGTTCCACCAAAATAAGCGCCTCTCCTATCTGCTTTGCATGTGTCTGATCTACAGATGCTTCCAGTTCCGTCGGTCAATTTGTTTCTTTGATATAAACTAAGGTTTCCCGACTTATGTAAATCCTTCTGGCAGACCCACACCAAAGCAGTGACACGAGCTCTATTAAACATCGTACTGGCTTACCTGTGCCAGTAACGCTACACCCCTGGTGATCTCCTCCAATGCTGTGCTGGCCTCTGCTGAAAATCGATCCGCTCCTAGGAAAGATAGGGAGATGCATATTTAGGCAGGCGATCACGGGGACAACCTCCGTGATACTGGCTGTCCGCCTTCCAACGGCAAGGGACCCCCCCTGCACGCGCCCAACATGACCGACGACAGGTGATGATGCGTACCTGGGAGGGGCGCCAGGTTGTCCAATAAAACTTCGGTCCCTTGGAACGGTAATGTTACAAAGTCCGATCTGTAACGGTAATGAAATCCAACAGTCATCAGAAAACTTTCCATCAGCCATTAATAAATATGTTACCGTTACACAGCCATAGTTACTACTTCAGCATCCTGCTTCACAGGGTCCTGACAAAACAGAAGCCCTGTCTATGTGCTTGTAAAACATCACACCTAAAGATAAATAAACGGATGTTTATTCCTTAATTATCTCCCTGGGATTAATAAACAGCAGAAGCTTCTGAGCCCGTCAAACTACTAATAGCACAATTACAAGGTTAATAAGCATAAATCATATAAAACAGTTACCCAGAACAGAGTAAAAATGAATGATACTTATAATGTATGAGTGTAAACACAGCTCACCTTATCTGCCGAAGGGTGTCAACCTTGACCCGGTCATAGCCTCCATAGTCGACGTATCGGATCTCCACTTCGTTGGAGTCCTTGCAGTAGGCGATGACTTGTGCTCTCCACCACGCTCCTTCCCCAGCGGGAGCGGCGCATATGACACCCACTATAGGACGGCCAGGAAACGTGTAAGTATTGGGGGGGGGGGGTGGGGGGGGGGGTGGTGGTGGCTGGCTAAGAAGCTCGGAAACTGGGGGAATGTGGCCCCGGGGCCTCGAATCGTAGGCGGCCCAAATTTTTTTTTTTATAGCAAAATTTTATGCTGTAGGTAAGGCCTCGCCATTGACTTCAGCCCACCTCTATCCATTAAATGCAGCTCTCTGTGTGGTGGAGGGAAGCCAAGGGGGCAGGTAACAATATATCACACAATGATAAATATGCAATATAAAATTTATATTGTGATATATTGTGGATGTAAACTGTGAAATGGCTCAAATTATCACGATGCGTAATCTCTTCATTTTTTTTCTAGGTGTAATTTAGAAGTTCAGACACCGATATTTGGCCTCTCCCCCTATCTGCATATCCAACCTGCAGAGGTAACACTACAGAATGGCGAAATGACTATTGAGAAAATGTCAAAAGTTAATACATTTTCATTACTACTTTAAAAAATTACATATTTTATTCCAAGCTTCACAAATGCTTGTAAATGTAGTTGGTTTAGAAAAAAAAAAAGTTTTAATTTAACAAAAGGAGGATTTAAGTCGATAAAGAACGGGAATTTTTTTGGCAATAAAATTTTCTTGATTCGATTTTTTTCCCCCAAAAATATCACGGGAAAATCTAATCGTGAACCCAATATCGTGTATCGGGTTTGTTACATGGCTAGAGATGGGGATTTACCTTCTACCGGGGATGGGAGAGTGGGGGTGCCGGGTTGCGAGTAGCATAGGAACATCTGCTGGTCGAGGCTCCGCAGGGCGTGGTACGTGGGGTGCGTGTGCTGCTGCACGAAGATGTGGCCCGCCGACACGATGTTGACGACGATGACCTCCACCGTCACCCCGTTAGGAAGCATGAGCTGAGAGGGAGAGCCGCAACCATCACATACCGGGGTGGGGCGCACACATGGGGCTGCCGGCGGCTCGCGGTTCCACGTACGCTTACCCAGGACGTCATGGGCAACGAGGGCAAGCCGAGAGGCAGCGGGGGAGGGGCGTACAGGTTGGTCAGGTCCAGGTCTTTGAACTTCTTGCCAATCAGTGTGAGGGCTTTGTCCACCTGCTGCTGCGTGCCTGGGGGGCCCACGCATGGCGACCTTGAGCAGTCTGCTACCTCACCAACCGCCCACTGCTAGACGTTTTTCACTTCCAAAGTAAACAGGGACTCACCCTCTATGTGGCAGATCTGAAAATCCTGAGTGTAAGGCAATGTGGAAATGTAGATCTTTGCGCCGGAGGTCTGCTTCAGGAAGCTCACGTATCTCCCCTGCTTTCCGATTAATCGGCCAACAAGGTGCTACAAAAAGCAAAAAGCAGGTGAGGCAGGCTGGTATCTAGCTAGCTATCTGAAAGGTTAATGCCACGTCAGTGTTGATGGCTGTCTCATGGAAGGAACTAGGATAATTCATATGACCAACAGAAACAAGATAAAATTAAATTATACGCAAAAATGGGCAAATGGTGATGTCTGGTAAAATTTGATTAAAAAGATAAAATAATGCATTTAAAAAATTGCACAAGCTTAATACAAGGCATGAATGAAATGCATTTGTGAGGAAAATTAAGCAAGAACCCTAATTGGTGACCCGTTACTAAAAAGCACCTTAAAATAACAGTCATCTGAAGCTCTGATAAGCAGAACAGTCTAATAAAAAGTACACTACCATCAGAGGGGAAAAAACAACAGAAAATATTCAGGCAGGTTTCAGAAAGATTAGCCATTAAACTGAAGTGTGATTGGACAGTGTATACGGTCACATGGACTCACCTTCGGCACCTCGATCTCCCAGATGATGAGCTCTGTGGTCTGCGAGTGGGGGGGCTGGCTCCCTGAACCACGGTGCCCGTCTGCCAACCCCAGCGTACAGCCACTGTCCACCGAGTCCATACTGTTCACGTCTGAACCTGGGCAGGGGTGGGGGCACACACATTAGCTACACTCGGAGTGTGGTCACGCCCCTCCGAGCAGGACGTGCTCGGAAGATTTTTGAGGCGGCCGCAGGGAGACCACATGACATCCAGGAAGGTCAGAGGTCAGTCTCTCATCTTCCTGCACCGTACCAGCCTAACAGCCTCATGCGGCTCGGGAATAATGGCCCAATGTGAAAGGAGCGATCATCCTCCATACCTGGCCTGCCTGATTTAGCCCCCCCCCCCCCCACAGGGAGACAGTTCAATGATTACCAGACCATTACCGGCCACATCCTGGGCCCACACATGCCCTGAATGGTGACAAGCTCCTTTTCAGGTTCAAACTCAGCATACTTTAAGCTTGGACAGGCAAACCTGTAGCGGTCTCCCACTGCCTGATTGGCTGAGTCAATGAAGCCTGACATAAATTGACCAATGGATCCCTGACCCCGACATTTGGCCTCTTCTGGCACACACCACACCCCCCCACCCACCCAGAAAACTCTGCAAACTTCCTGTAATCCGACAGCTCCAAAGCCAGACCCTCCAGGCAAAAGCCAAGACAGAAGTCTAAACAGAAGATAA
This sequence comes from Brienomyrus brachyistius, assembly GCF_023856365.1. Lineage (NCBI taxonomy): Eukaryota > Metazoa > Chordata > Actinopteri > Osteoglossiformes > Mormyridae > Brienomyrus > Brienomyrus brachyistius. The sequence continues at coordinate 1,573,829 of NW_026042334.1, read as the reverse complement.
ACAGAAGTCTGCAGACTTGGGTGGTTAGATATTTAGCGAAGGCCTAACAGCACGCATGGTTTTTTGCACTGGTAGCCCCAGGGTAGGCGATTTACGCACATAAGAGGTGCACTGAGCAACAGGAGGAATGACGCCTCAACGCACAAGGGGCAGATTTGCCCCACGCCGTCAATCACTTCCTGGTTTAACCCACGGGAAAGCCACACAACACAAGGCGTAACGGCACGCCGATCCCACGGGCTTTTCCCACATGCGCTGAATTGCGACGTTTCCCCTCCACAGATCTCGAAAACAAGGCAGACAGACCGGCCTACCTGTTAGTTTAACACATATCATGAAGAAGTATTCCAAAGCAAGTAACTCACCACCCGATTGGTCCGCCTCTGTCTCGATCACATGACTCCCATTCCGCAGGACGGTATCATTCAGGCTCTTCTCCTCATGCACAAAGGGATGAGGGGCCACCCTTTCTGGGACCCACCCACATGCACCTGAAAGATGCCTCGGGTCCTCCTTTCTGTTGGGACCCGCACAGACGGACCCCGCACCGTGCAAGACGTCCTCGCCGCCTATGCCGTCTTCCGACTGGCAGGTGCTGCAACCGGAATCCTCCGCCAGGGCGATGGCCTCCTCCGCCTGGAGCTTGGCTAGGCTGGGGGGCGTAGCCTCTTGAATTTGGGCGGGACAGATGCTTTCTGGTCCGTTTTCCGCTCTCATCCAGATATGGTCATTCTCAGGCGTCTGCCACGCTAGGCAGCCGTTCACCTCCGTGGCAGCGGCGGCGGTGCCGCCCTCCTCCTGTGGCAGCAGCCCTGCCAGGGCGCCCTCGCCAGTTACCACCTCCGCGCGGCTTGCGGCAGAGCGCTCCCCTAGAGATGGGTGGAGAGTCTCGACGGGTGTCAAGGCGGCGTCCCTCATGGCCTCCTGAGCCATGAACGGGCGGCCGTTGGTCACTGGGGTGCTGTTGCTGGGCTCCAACGGCCCACCAGAAGCCTCATCCCGTTCTCCCTCTGCGAGCACCTCTCGGGCGGCTGCAGAGATGACGCCGGTGACCAGGCCCGCTGCCAGGCTCTCGATATCTTCAGCGTGTAGCCCGTTCTCCTGAGGCTCCTCGGCGCCCGGCGCAGAGAGGGAGGGTGGTTGGGCGTGCCAGGGGGGGGGACTTAGGGCCTCTGCAACGGGCTCAGAGCAGAGCACGTCCTGCCGGCTCGACCCGCAGGCCTGCTCTTCGGCCACGGGCAAGTCCTCTTTGACCGCGTCCGGCTGTATGCTCTCCACAAAAGGCACTGTGGTTTTGTCATCTGCCACCTCACCCTCTGGTTCCGGTCGCACCAAGTTGGGCAGCTCTGCTGCCACCGCCCCTTCCGCTGTGCCGGGAACAGGCTTCCCACAGGGAGCTGGGCTGCTTGTCTGGACGCTCGCTGCGTCCTCCTCTGGTCCCTTGGATCCCCGGGTCTCTTCCTCTGCCTTCGGCGGAAGCGCGGCTACGGCCGTCACCATCACGGCAACCACGCTGCCGTTTTCCCGGTCAGTCGCATCGTCGAGCTGCGGGCTGGCTGCAGCAGCGCAACTGTCCGCAGCCTCCGTAGACTGAGCTGGGCTGGGCGGCTTAGCCGCCGCCGGCACATGTACCTGCGCCAACACCTGTTGCTCCGCCGGTTTCTCCCCCTTAACTTTCTGTCCGTCTCTGTCAGACCTGCAGGGGGCACCAGCTACGGCTGTGGAGCAATGCTTTTCCATCAGGCCGTTACTGCCTTCGCTGGGGGAGACGTGTAGGTCCACAGTCATCCCCTCTGCGCCCTCATGACCAGCAAGTCGGCCTTTCTTTCGGGAAGTGTACCACCACCATCCTCCTAAGAGTGCCAGCACACCGGGCACGGTGTACGGGACTAAGGAGCGAAACCTGAATGGCATCTCCTCTGCACCCTAACAGCTACACCTAGGAAAGACAAAAAAAAGAAGAAGGTCAGGGAAACAAAGCAACCACCCTCCAAACTCGCACATCCCCAAAAGCCGCCACTCAGGACAGTCACGTCAGCTCCTATGCCCGGAAAGCACAGAAGAACAGAGGCTTTACGGAAATCCAAATAGCACACCCAGTCCCACGGCAGAACATCAGGCTTTCCGGGCTCACAACACATGGCGGGACAGAGTGCAATCGGGAACAAGAATACTACCAAAATACTGCGCGGCAGCCCGTGGAGCAGCGATCGCGTTTTTCAACGCGCCGTGTACAGCTCGGCCTCAAAGACACAGGCGGATCTGTGGTTTACAGAATTTCCCCGACACCCAGCACAACTAAAGATTGTCCTCATCTGCTGTGTCTAAAAAAATAATAAAATGCATCCGAAAAATTTGCGCGCGCACACACACACACACACACACACACACACACACACACACACACAAATGTGTATCTACCACGGTTCAGAAAAACAAAAGTTTGCCAATCCACAGAGCATGCTTGCCATGCTGTAACGATAATTGCGATGCGGGCACAATAATTACTTCTTAAAGGGCCAGCATCCTAACAGAACAACATGTTCCTCAGCTTGAAAACTAAATCCAAAATGAGGGGTCGAGCTCTACAGAATCCGGGGCAGGGGACAGGCACACAGATCCCAAGGCAGGAAAAAGGTAAACATTCATCCAAAAGCCCCTGTCAGGCTGGCTGCAAAAGTCCAAGAGTAATATTTAACTCAAAGGGCTTCCTGACATGCATGCAGGCTGGGCGGGAACTGCAGGTCGCTCCAAGTTTATAAAAGGAAGAACAGACATGCCTTTCCTTAACAGAAACAGGGAGGCCAGCCCCCAACAGGGAGCAATGCATCATGGGTGACACCCGGGCCTGCTACAAAGTGGGGAGGGAGGGGGGGGCTCAGCTGCCTTCGCCCTTCAAGACCAGCGATCATTTCTGGGCAGGCCCGGAAATGAGGCAACCACGTGGACTTAGCCCCCCCCCTGCAGTTACGGTGCAGCTACGTTCTCCTGATGGGCATTCGCTGCAGTTGCGGTGCTGCTGCATGCTGAGGTAAGCTGAACAGAGGTACAGTCATCCACGAAATACAGAATTACATTCTACCAGAGCAGGACTTAAGCAAAACTGCTGCCATACGATATTAACATACGATAGACTGTAGTGTTGTTGAGGAGATGCTGGCAAAAACACCTGCTTGTTAATTAAATGGTAGGAGGGTCATAACATGCAATGAACATTTTTCAAAGTCATCAAATCATTAATTCTTCTGCCTCTGCAAGAGCTTATATAACAAGCCTACCATCAAAGTAGGACATGAACCATATTAATGAGGAACAGATGTACCCTTAATACAAACATTTAAGGTGAATAACGAGTAGAAGTGAACTGTACAAATCTGTAAAAAGAAAAAAAAAGGAATTCAACTTAGTATTCCGAATTATCAAACTTTATTAAGTTAAAGGGTTATCAGTATCAATAAAATTTACATTCAGTGGAAAGATACCCTGAATGCAAACTTAGGTTTACTCTCAATTAAATTAACATGTTTGTCCCTGTTGCCCATCACTGATTTCAACAGACATGGAGACCAACATACTGGAAAGAGTGTACCAATGAGCCAACCCCCCCCACCCAGCCCCAAGAGCATGACTTAACCCAGTTTCAAGAATTCTCTAACGCCACAGATGACACCGAACGCTTCATAAGAATCTTCAGACAGAATGTAAGGGCTTGTAATACAGCTACTGGTAAGCACCACACACACACACACACGAGGGAGAGAGGGCAGATACACATACAGCACTGCACAAACCCCACACTGAATGACACCAGATTAACGGCAATCTGCCGACGTCGTGAAACACACCGCCCCGTGCGACCGTGTGCCTTAACAACGTTCTGTCACCAACTGTCTCCATAAGATAACAAGAAATGTCAGGCAATCCCTGTAAACCCCCCTCCCCTAGCTGATGTCATGTGGCAGAGATTCCTGAGCTAGGAATGGTGTATCCCCCCCTATCCCAAGGTGACAGGGACCCCTTCTGATAGGACAAAGGACACAGAGCACAGCACAAAACTATAAAATACTTTCAAGTTGGGCCAAATAGGTGTTTGGCCAACCCCCCCCCCAATTCAATGAATATAAAAATGCCACTTTAGAATATTTAATCCAGTACTTTGGAAAATACACTCAAAATATTTATTGAGCTACGAGTCTTTAGGTAAGTGTGACTTTGAAAGGGCACATGACCGAGTGATGAGGACACAGGACAGCCAATCAGGACACACAGGAGGCAGAGTAAGCCCTCCTCTAAGCAGGACTTCAGCCAACAGCAAACTACACCGCCAGCAGCTAGTGCGCAAGCTTAATGGTAAATATATTTTACAAACTACTTACAGGTGGACAGGCATGTATATAAACTTGCAAATCAATTTTGGCTTAAGGGCCAAAATCTACATATCTTTTAGGAAAGGTGACACAGGACCAACTGAGCTACTTTCCATTATTTAACACCTGCTTTAAATTCAGGTGTGAAACTACATGAAACAGGACCCCTGGTACGTAATCTCTGATGCTATATCATCAAGTCCATAGGCACACATCTCTCACGTCTCCAAAAAAAAAACAGCAGCCTCGCATCCTTTGGAAACCTTAAAAGACAGAGATTGAGATCTCGGCTTAAGATAAAAAATAACATTTCTTCAGTTAATCAGAACAGTACCTTCGCAAAAAAGCGTGCGCCACGCCTCTTACAGCCTTCCCTACATTAGCGGGCATGAAATCAGATTGAAAAATGAATATTTCACGCGCGGCAAATGCGAGCCAGAATAAGGAGCACAACGTGTAGCAGCGGCTAAACATCACGTGACATGCCGAGGCGATTCTGATTGGCGGAGCAGGGGGTGCGGGTCAAACGCTAAAGCGTGCACGAAGCTCAATGCGTCCCGTTACCAAACTACAAACTGAATCGCATCCCAGAAAAATGAGCAGCGCCCCGGTGTGCGCTTCACCTGGCCCGCGGTAGTATGCAACGTCTCCGTCACGGCAGGCTGATAGTAAAAATGACCCGCCGACACTCGGCTCCTGCAATTAATGGGCCGGCCGCATTAAAAGTGACGAAACGCCCTGGGAAGGGAAGGGGAGGGGGGGCTCTCCAACAATAAGTGGAGAGTTGGGGGGGGGGGGGGGTTAATCTGGTGTGTCCCCCAAATCGCGAAAGGCATCCACTCTCGGAAGGAGGTGGAGTAACGGGTGGAAAGAGTCGGATCGAGCCGCGTCGCCGTACGACCTTGGAGCCCGATAAGGGAAAGGGTCAAACTCCGTACCTGCCCGATATGCCACCAGGACCTGTAAAGCGCAAAAGGTGGCGCATCGCAGCTGCTTCGGCACCGTCTAACACACCGAAGTGGTGCCCCTTCCCCAATCTTCCGTGCTAATGCGCCGGTGCGCGGCGGCAGTCACATTAAGTATACATGCATAATGGGGGAGGTACGCCGGACATGCCCGCCGAGACGAACTGCTGCTTACGGTTCGGACAACGAAGCACGCCCCGGTGCGTGGGAAAGCAGAGACCCTTGCGCCTCCTCCAACCGGAGCGACGAGACCCGAACGAAGCGTGTATAACCCCCGCCGACCCTCGGCGTCTGAGCGGCCAGCCCCCCGAAATCCCATAATGCTCAGCCCCGTGTTAGCGGCCCGGTGTGTCTGCATGTCCCGGCGGCCGATGCGATTCGCATCGCCTACGAAGGACACGCTTTTTGGACCAACACGGTGAAGCCTGCGGCCGCCAGAGCGCCTTTAACCTCCGTAGCCGTATTACAGCAGCGCGCTAGGCCGCGGCGCAAGGCGACCAGTTGAACTGAGAAATGAAAATACCCGACGGGCCGAGAAGCCGGCGAAGGTTTACTGTGCTGGGAGCCTGCAGTATCGGCGGGACGACAGGCAGCGACAGCGGCAGCTGCTCCAATCTTGCTCACGGTCGCACCTTCGCGGTCCACCCCGGGTCGCACTCCAAAGAAAGTGACAATTCATCCACGTCGCTTGCGGCGTGCAACCGCAACACGCACACACCAGTGAAACGTGCACCTACATATTCCCCGTGATCGATAAGCGGCGATGACCGCCATCTGACACAGTTAAGAGACCACACATTAGTATTAGCCTTAAATAAATTAGGAAATCACGTACATGTCGAGAGGTCCGCATCCCCATGCCGGCCTGGGACTTACCTGAGGTATCGAGTTAAATAATGGAAGCCAAATGGATACCAAGCTAACAAGCCGCCCTGATCTCCCAAGACATTTATTTTCTTTTAAAAGTCTTCGGCTCGCTTTGCCGCGGTGCCCGGCGACCGCACGCGCCGCCGCGGACGTAGATTCAGTCGCGCGAGGAAATCCTTCCCATGATGTGTTCCATGAAGGAACATTAGCCTCCGCCTGCACCATTCACCACTATGCAACTCGTCCCAGCAATTAAAATAGCCCGGCATCGGGGTTCGCTATGCGTGAAACATCGACTATGGGAGAATAAACAAACAAAGCACACTTACTGTTGTGAATTGTATTCCGCACCGCCACCGTGAATAGGTGCACGTTAATCTACGTTTTCTGGGCCCCAGCTCAATCCTTAGACGTCCCCTCTCTTCTATGCACGGTTCTCCTCCCCACGTGTTGACCGTCCGAACACTAGACTCTAAAAACAGACCAACAGCTGATCAAACATCGCGATAATTGAAGGACGGGACGAGGCTCGCCTCCTCTCGCGTAGACAGTCACGAGCGCAGTTGCAGCGCAACCTTTTGCTCGGCCAGCGACGCCACCACGAGAAACCGGGGAGCACGTGGCCATTTTGGCTCAACCTCTATCCAAAGTCAGGTGTCTTTTGAAGCACGATGGGCACGATTACAACTATACGGTTACTTTTGAAAGGGTTTCGGTCACAGCTGAAATGTTTTATTTCCCCCACTATTTGTGCAGGGTCTATTAATGACAGCAGCACACAGTTAAACTGTTTATTGGGATGTCCTTAAATAAGTGATATATTCAGTGTGAATAAATACGTGGAGATGGTAAAGCTGATATCCAAGTGTCATATGCAAAATAAAAAGGTTAATAAAGCAAGGTCAACTTTAGCAGAAAATCATGTGATAAATGCAAATCCACAAATTACTTTTAGAAGTATGTGCATATAGCGGCTGAATGAAGAGCACGAAAACAGCGCGATGTGACAGGATAAATTTACATTTTACTTCCAAAAAAATACATACTGTACATCGAGGGATGCAAATGACAAAATCATTAGGTGGGACTTTTTTTAAAGCAATTTTCACAATATTTAAAGAGTATATCATTCAGGTTTGACAGCAGTTCCCCATTGAGCATGGCTATGCCCCTAAGCATTAAACGAGATTCAGGTGAATTCAAATGAGAACATTAAACGGATCATACACAGTGTGAGTTTAACACAGCAATTCAAATACCTCATTTGTTTTTATTGTTTTTATTCTCAATATTTTAATGACACGATGCAGTGGCAGCATGGAGAGAAAGGTTTTCAATACTAACACTAGATAATTCAATTTATATGTTATACATGTACAGCAACTAACTGCTTTACAAAAAAGCAAAATAATACAATATCATCACATGTATTTACAGTGTAGTAAATATACCTTTGTCAAATTTTACACAAAAAATATTTACAGAAGTGAAACGTACGGCATTTTAAAAAAAAGTGGCCAATCCTTAAAAGAGAGAAAACTTTGTTTTGCATAACCTTAAGACATGACTAACAAAGGCATTTTAATCATACATACTAAACATCAGACTGCAATTAAAGATCTATGGCCTAACATCCACCTTGATAACCTTGCAATGACAGGCTACAAGAGTGCCTGATGTTTTCTGTGTGTGTGTGTGTGTGTGTGTGTGTGTGTGTGTGTGTGTGTGTGTGTGTGGTGGGGGTAAACTCATACAGTACAATCCTTCAACCAAAGCAGGAAATTGTCACAACGCAGCAGGGGTGACCCACCAGGTAGGTCAACGGACACAACGAATCCTTTTAATTCGGTGGGTTTAAAACCTCCCTCAACCCCAATAAAAAGCCACTACAAAAGCAGAGTGGTTAAACAACGTCATTGTGCTAGATGTAGTGGCCCTTTAAGAAACGAGGATTTAATTCATTGGCTGCAAGTGAATAATACAAGTTCCAGGTCACCTATAGCAGATAATTCGCAAACTATTCTTGGTTGTAGTTTTTTTATGTCATATTTGGTATGGAAAAATAAGCTCATGTTCTACACATGAGATGGTTTGACGAAACCAAGCTATAAGCAGAATGGAACATAAACAGAACCACCAGCATCCCAAACACTAATTCTGTACCTCAGCAGTGGAGCCCGGCCGCAAATTTCAACAGCGAAAGATGAGCTATCAGCAGGTGAGCTCAGGTGCTCAGGGTGGAAACCTGACATAAAACTAGCTTTTAAGCTTCAATGCTACGGCTAAAGTTTCGCCGCTGCTCACTGACACACAGAAAGATGAGTCACTGCAGACAATGGGGGGGTCGTTTGCGCATCAAGACCACTGGGGTCTGGCTCTGCATCAGTTGATGTCACTCACCATAATACAGGACCGGAAGCCAAACAGCAGGAAAGTTCGGTGGTCAATTTACAAATATATAATAGTTCTCTGAATTTTGTTAATACTACCTGTAGAGCTGTAACACTTCATATACTGCTGTGGACACCCTTACCGTCACTCCTTGAAAATTACAGACTTCCCTTTATACCTGACTGCATTCAAAAGATGTGTATTCTCACAATTCAAGTATGTAAAAACAAAAAAGATTTGTAAACAAAATTGGCCCTTTGGACATTATTTCACTGATCGCCCCCCCGCCCGATCTCTAATGCACACGACAAATACAACCAGAACACTTTGTGAAATTTAAGTGCATGGATCACTTAACCCACCCCCTCCCCCAAATAAAATTACATTATACAGGGTGATGTGAAACGGATTGCACAGAAACCAGATGCAGTAAAAACAAGATATAAAAAAGTTAATGCTTACTTGTTAAGACTGTTTCTGAAAAGAGGCAGTGAATGGTCAGAATAGCATCAGTTTTTAAATCCTGCCTCCCCAGCTACCCCCCCCCCATTTAGCTTCACCCCCACCCCCATTAATCAGGACTTCCAGATAATTCCAGTCTACTCAGTAAACACAACACACTCCGGGCAACAAGAAACCGGTTAAAATTTATAATGGAAAAGCAACTTGGCTAACGAGGCAGGATCATGTTGACAGGGCGTTAATGCATCATGTCAGGAAATCAACGCACGATGTCGCCATAATGCTCCCTTTGCGCTGGGAAATTGTTCCTTGTTTTTTTTTTTTTTTTTTTTTTAAATGTTTAAGATAACATGTCTGTACACAGCGGAAGCTATAGGAGAAGTCAGTCTGGACAGACGGGAGTAAATCACACGTCAGGCTCCACGCTGAGATGCCAGCAGCAGAGTTTGGGTGGGAACCAAATGCTTACTGTATGCTACATATACTTATGGAGGTTAAACAAATACAAACAAATGGAGAAGGGAGAAAAATCAAAATCACTGTTTAACTAGTATTTTTCAGTCAACAGCACTAAATAGGATTGATTTTCCTTTCGCTAGTGCAAGCTAGTCTTTGGTGCAGAGTGACTGGGGCTACTCCTGTTGGTCATTGAGGGGGTCGCTCCATTCCCCAAAAGCACGTGCGCGCGCCTGTGTGTGTGTGTGTGTGTGTGTGTGTGTGTGTGTTTGAGATGCTATGTTGGGCCATCCCGCGCCAGGCCCTGTAGTGTTGTCCTTAAAAATATCAATGGCACCGTCCACCCACAACACTGCCCCCGTGAGGCAGAACTGATCACCACACCTCTGACATTTCCCCCTCGTCTCAAAGGCTATTGGCACTTTTTTCGAACAAATCTGGGGGCGCCAAGATGGCTGCATCCTCAGTACGTGAGGTTGACCCCAGGGCCAGTCCCTGCCGTTCCAGAACGCTCATCAACGGAATGCGGTCGCCAACCGAGAATCAAGAAATACTTAGGGTTCCTTAACTTCTGAATTATTTCGGAGGCATTTTGGCAAATCTGTTTTGCATATTACTTAGCATCACCGTCACCGTGGAGACTATGACCAAGTCGCGATGTCACCGAGGCCTGCCAGCTACTCTCATCCGTTAAAATAAATGCGTCTCGCTATTTACACATCTGCTGCTGCATTTCTAGTGTTTATCAATCCTTCTCATACAAATAATGTTTTTTTTGTTAAAAAAAAAATAAACCACTTCACTACCTTTGCAGTTTATATTTAGCTATACAGGGAAATTAATCTCAGGCAGAAGTGAGCCATATACTGGATAATTTGTAAGATACTGTTTAACTGTATTTACATTCATACTTAACACAAGAGTCTATAATTAGTACCTGGTTCTTACTTTTCAAATTTTTTTTTGTTTTTTTTTTGTAAACAAACTATACACATCTGGAAACCCTGACGAAGGCACACAATGGATAAAACAGCATCCCAAACTGTGTGTGAGAACAGGACTTCACTGTTATATATAAGCTTTCAAGATTACATATTTATATATATAATTTTAACATGTCCTTCTCCCCACCCAGCACAAACATCATAATGTACGCCAACGCGGTATCTCACTGGTTATGTTTCGGCTACAGACGGAGGTTTCACGCGCTCAGCATCACGGCACATCTCTGCAGCTGAGGCACGGTGGGGTTGTTCTGGAAGTCCCATGGTAAGGGTGGCGGGGTGGGGGGTGGGGTGGGAGTGGTGCAATCCCATTCTTGAGGCCCCGCCTAGAGCATATATTCCTGTTGCTGGGCAATCCAACCATCAAGACAGGGACTGGCTGTTGGTCCCCAGTGTTGTCTTTATCTGGGGGGGGGGGGGGGGGTGTTATAAAAGGACTTGCTCCGCCCATTCTCTGTCAAAGGGGGGGGGTCGTGGACTCATGTGCCGCCCAGGCACCCTCAATCTTCCTCCCAGTGGCTACTCAGAACAGTCCTAACCGTTAGCGATTCAGCTCGTTCTGCTAACCAAAAAAAAAAGTGCAATTCACTCTGAGGAGCCGAGTCCTTTAACACACGGAGATTCAATCCAGGGAGGGGGGAAAAAAAGCGATTTGAAGGAAAAGTGCGCAAAACAACATGAGCAATTTTCCGATAACACTTTCTCAATAACGTAAAAGGTTAAAATAAAGGGGACAGGAACGTAATGCCTAATTTTGACAATCTGCAGTGTTGTGATATTTCAGTGCGTTCATTCAGCTAAAAGGCGAATTTAAAAATCCTGTCTAGTGTATTTCATTACGTGTATTGTTACATCCTACTGCCACGAAAAAAGGTCTTTCGCAAAATGCTTCTGAAACACTGAGCGGAGTTTTTTTTTTTTTTTTTAAAAAAAGAAAACAAACGGACGAACGAATGAGTCTCTTGTCACGTCAGGCGGGTCACTGTATAAATGTTGATCGTTAGGCGGAACTGGTTGACTTGGCAAACGAGTACTATTAAAACACGAGAAAACGAAACAGTGGGGGGGGGGGGGGGGGTGGCTAACGAGGAGGAGAAGTGGAGAAAGAGAGGGAGGGAGGGAGCACAGCCTGAGACCCGAGTCCCGGTGGCGGCCCCCCCTCCCTCACACTATCTTCTTGATACTGGGCCTCTTGAAGCTGCCGGCACTGCGCTGTTTCTGCACTTGGCTGGCCGACCCGTGGCGCGTGCGTCCGCTGTTGGCGTGGCCCGTTGTGGGGGAGAGCTCCACGTTCTCCTTGTCGATACCTAAGGGGGGATGGAAACAGGAAGAGGTGGTCGGCGTGAATTCACACCAAACTCCTGATCTGAGGTTGTCACGCCATCTTGCGTTTCAGGGGCAACGTGAGCACATGCTAAAAAAAAAAATCAGTTAATCGCTGATTTTTAAGCACTAAACTGTTAATATTGTTAATATTAATCATTCACAATTATTTCAAAACTACATTTGAAATAATCCTTGTATATCTAGTCAGGTTAAGTGGTTGTAATTTTCAAAGCAGGTTTAACGGTAAAAGCAAGCAGAGCCTTGCCTGGTGATGAGGCACACAGTCACCACTAGGGGGAGCAAGTGCCTAACAGCAAACGTAAGTTCAACTTTTCATGCTGTTCTTATTTATCCATCTCATTGTAAAAGCCCTTGTGATACATACATTAATCCTCATTACAAGAGCAGATCAGACTGTTCAGGGGCATCTGCATCTTCCAAACTGCTATGTAACTGTGCACATACAAAATTTGCAGCTCCAATACAGACACCTCCATGGCCTGGCCACCTTCAGAGCCACACAAACGTGGAAAACAGCACTGGGGCCAGAAGCGAGAGGCTATCGCACATTTCTGGAGGAGATCACGTGCTTGGAGAGCTGCTCGCCAGGCTCCACCTGCAGCTCCACGCTTCGAGCGTCAGAGCGTGCTGTGCAAGCCGTCCGGCTCGGCCTCTAAGCGATCGGTCGCAGAGCATGATGGGATGTGGGATGGGGTGGTCTGGCGGGGAGGGGGGGGGGTGGGGGTGGGGTTCTGGGTCGTAGTACCTGGGCTGACGAGGGGCGACGTGAAAACGGCTGACTTAGAGCAAGACAGTGAGGCTTCACAGGCGAGAGAGCAGAAAAGAAACAGCGATGAGTAGCCATGGCAACCAAAATGTAAAAAAACACACACACACACACAATCTGAGCTAACAAGGGAGAAAAGGGAATGAGCTTAACGGAAAAGAAAAACTGACAACTGGATGAGAACGAAGCAGTAAAGAAAGTCTAAGGACTAAAATTATGGAGAAGATGAATTAATATAAAATTCAAATTACTGGGCACGACAAAATTAGGAAAAAATATACAGGCAAATACATTCTAATTTACACAGTTTAGATTAGATCAGTATCAGTCACAGACTGCTCATTCTTGATACTATTATCACAGGCAGAGTGCAAAACTTTAAGAATTTCAGTAACAAAAGAGGGATAAAATAAAGTGAAGAGTTACCACTTTCATAAACTATAGGCTTGGACATTAGTTGCCCAGTACAGCTCTATAGCTCTTAATTGTACCAGGGATTCTTGGCTGAACCACTTCGGAGGACCTCATATGGGACAAAGTCGGGGAGCGTCTATAAACTACATGCCCGGCACAGGCAGGCATGTTGAAAACAAACAGAAAATGGGAAGGATGGTTCAGTGAAAGGGTACTGAAATGTATTTAAGGCAACAAACAGCACCATAGAGAAAGTGGTTCATAGCAGATAGGTTTCTGCCTCCACGCGTGCACATATACACATGCACACATACATATAAATTTGGGTTCGTTAGATATATATACACACGCGTACATACACGCGGTACCCTAAGCCTGAATGAAGCCAATGCAGAGATCATGCATTTCTAAACGCACCAGCGCAGTGACTGAAAAAAACCTGCCACTAGGGGGATGTGGTTTGATAGCGGCTCAGCTTGAGGTCACAGCTGCAGTGCTTTAAAGTGAAACCGACAACTAGCCTCTGCACTTCACAGTCGCTCACGGGTATCTTCTTCTAAGTCAAGCATATTTCCCATAATGAACAGCTGCACTGAGTTGTCTGGTAAAGATACTGAAGCTCAGGCTTATGCTGAGGGGGGGTTAAGTTATTAGCTGGTTGGCCCATACTACTTCTGACATATTTGTGAACTGGAGCCTCGACAGTTATTTTACCATAAAAAAAAGCCGAAAGAGAGGTAAACGTCGGATGGTGTGATGGGAGCGTGAGACCCTGGAGCGGCTGGGCCGAGAGGCGGAAGGACGCGGCACGCCAGCTCACCCGGGGAATGCTGGGAGGTGGCCAGCGAGGTCATGGAGTTGGAGAGGTTGAGGTTAGCAGTGATGCTGAGCTGGCTCTGGACGGGCGGCGGGTAGGGAGAGGTGGGCGTCCGTAGAGACTCTTCGCTGGTATCCTCATCAACCCCCGGCAGGTAGGTGTCGATCAGGGCGTCCAGGAACTTCACGATCAGCTCCGCATAGTCCGGGATCTGGGTTTGCTGTCATGGGGGGTGAGGGGCACTTATAGTCTGACCAACTCCTTTGTTGATTGCCGACAGGCCTGAACGCATTGGCTCCATCGACTTGCACAGAGCATTAGGACAGAATGGTTACACTTTTATTTATTCAAATGAGAGTCTGTCAGACTGCATTATCTGTCAGATGGAGATAGAACAAAAGTAAGGTGATCGATGCGGAGGACAGGATGCCAGTCGGCGTTTAAAATACCACAAGCGTCTCCACAACTGCCACAAACTGTGGGGTTGTCCTGCCATAGCTTGTCCGCTAGTAACTCAGACTAGTGAACATTGTACACTAGAAAGAAGGTTTGTAAGAAATAATGAATAAAAACACAACAAAAGAGGTTACCTTTGAGAATGGACCAGCAAACCTCCACAGTCCATTGAAACCAAAGCCTGAATGAGTGAGAGAGAGAGAGAGAGAGAGAGAGAGATTGTCAGAGTATATCATAGGTAACTGGACATCACAGTGACAGTCCAGGAAATACACCAAGGACTCAGTTCCTGGTTGTGTTCAGCCACGCACCACGATGATGGTGCAAAGTTGGTATCCGCATCATCAATTGAAGAGCAAATTTCCAATCTCAGGCCATTCTTTTGTGATCTTTGAGAAGAGATGATGAGGCGTCCTTATCACATGTTACAGTATTGGGAAGAATTTTCGTTAGCTTTAGAAATCTCACAGAGATTCTCTCTAAAACGTGTCCCGCGGACTGAGCGAGTTTTGGAAATTTGCTCTTCACTTAACGCAATGGGCAGATGAATGGCAATCGTAAGGGTATCATGAATGTCAGACATGGACTGTGTTTGCATCTAAGGCGGCGGAGGCTTTACTCTGCAGGTAGGAAGGTTGGTACTGGGGGGGTGACTCCTCGTGGTACACCACGCTCTGCACAATGCCGTGGATGGGGTTCAGCAGGTTGGGGTCCTGACACAGCGACAGGAGGGTGCTGATCTTCGAGTCTAGGAGGTTGTGGCTGGGAGGGGCGGGGGAACACGCAAGTCAAATATCTACTGCTTATCGGTAGCTGACATTTGACCTCCATAGGTTGTTTTTCCTTCCTGTATCCATTGTAGGATTACGTGTTCAGTTGTACCCGTCGGACTTTCTGCAGAGACACTTACACAACAGGAAAGACCTTCGGGAAGACGACACTAGCCTCGGCCAGATACTCATATAGGATCCGCTGGTCAAACTCGTCCGTAGTGTATTTCACCAGGGTGGCCTGGAAGAAGAAAGGGAACTCAGATGACCTACAAGACGTCTACCTTCCACCTGCTAGTAGACAAGGTAGACACTGCTCATGAAGGATTTGATGGGCAATCCAGGATTTATAAAAGCATCGGAAGAGCTAGAGGGTACGTGCATGAGTCTGGATGCTAACGGACCGACGGAAGGGAGAAGGAGAGACCAGCAGAGCCGCTGGATGGGAGGCAGACCGCGGCTCGTCTCTCTCACCAGGACTGTGAGAAGCAGCGCCTGGATCTTGGGGTCTGTCAGCACCTCCTCGTCCAACAGCACGTTGGACTCCGACACAGACACCTTGCGCAGGTGGGGGTGTTGGGGGTTGGCTATTCTTTGGGTCTCTGTACAGGGTGGGGTGGGAGTCGAAGGTCAGGGCGCCATTGATGTACGGGTGACCCATGAACAGGTGACCAATGAGATCACTCACCTATTTCGTAGTCATTCTCAGCCACCCGCCTCATCTTGGGGGGCGTGGTGACCCCGGACTCCATCTCAGGTCGCTTCGGGGCCTTAGTGTCAGATATTAAGTGGTCGAAGCTCTTCCTCGTGCCTGAAACACAAAGGGTTGGGGGTACTGTGCACCATCATCAGGTTGGGGGCCCGAGATGAACAAGCCTCGAACCTCAAACATACGAAATGTAGAAATCTTGCACTTCAGCCAGTTGGTGTTGATCGGGTGTAAACGCGTGGTCAGGAGGGTATGAGCTCATAGCGCGGCAGCTACCAGAACCGCGATGTAGTATGGGGTGGATGCCAGGCCGCCCTGGAACTAAAGCTCCAGCGGGAGGCGCTGGAGGTGTGCTGGGGAGCGTGGTCGGGTGGGGTCTCACCTAGCAGCTTCTTGGTGTTCGCCTGCGAAGGCTGCCCCATGTCCAGGCTCATGGACTTGCGAGTGCGGGGACTGATCTGCCCCATGGTGGGGTAGCTGGCAGCCAGGTAGCGTTCCGAGACCTTTGGAGATGCCCATGGCTGGCTCTCCCGGAGGGTCCTGGGGGAAGACAGGCGGGAAACGAGGGAAAAGGATGAGGTCTGGACTACAAGATCAGCAGTCATCCATCCATCCATCCATCCATCCATTTATAAGCCACTATTTAATAATGGTCCTGGTTACTGGAAGTGTAACGGAAGCAGAACAGGGCACAAGGCAAGGGGACACACCATGGATGGGATGCCGGTCAATCAAAGGGCAATCACACACTATGGGCAATTTAGGAACGCTACTTAGCCTAACTGCATGGCTTTGGACTGCGAGAGAAAACTCCCGCATGAGGAGAACATGAGAAATCCACACAGAGAGAGGAGGTGGGATTCAAACACACAACCCTGCCGGTGGGAGGCAGCAGTGCTTCTCGCGGGGCTGCCACGCCCCCCGAGGGATACAGCCATGGCAAGCTTTAATTTCTGCATGAGGACGGTTTCTTCGTCTTGCTTATTCCAGTTTTTGGCCGGAAGGAGTGAGCCGTGAGTTTATGTTATTTAAAAAAGAACATCTGCATGACTGTTGGTGGGGGGGGGGGGGGGCGGGGGAGGGTTAATATCATGCTAGAAAAAAAGATCATTAATCAGCCCTGCTGATTCATTACTGCCGCCGCCACAACATCGAGAAAAAAAAAAGCCAAAGCCCACTGGGGGACAGACGCACTCACCTGCAGGCAGAGTCGCTCCGGTGCACCGAGTACGTGTCCATGGGAACATTCTCCATGGCAACCTCTGAAAGCAACAACGACTTCCTGTGCTTCAGGCTGCAGCGGCTGCGTACTTCCTCCGAGACGGTGAGCAGAGCTGTCAGGCAGGGGCGATACGGGGCTCAGGAGAGAAGACAAAAAAAACAAAACATGCAAGACGCCCCCCCAAGAATGCTGATGCTCATCGCTGCATAAACATTTTTTTAAAATGCTTAACAATACATCTTCAGCAATGTTTAAACAACTATCAAGCTGGTTATAAAAAAAAAAAAAAACATTGTGGTTAAGACAGCTACAAGAAGCACTACCACCAGAGGGCGCTGTTACTGCAGCTAATGGACCTGCAGCCCCTGCGGCCTGCCGTCACTCACCTGCCAGGTAGGCCACACTCTGTATGTTCACCTCAAACTTGTCACAGTTCAGGTGCTTTCCCACTAGGGCCAGCAGCACGTGGAGGATGCGTACGGTCCGCGCCACTGTGGTCGGAGAGGGGTGCCGGTAACCTGTGGGACATACCAAGGGGCACGCAAAGGTGGGTCACATGGGTAAAAGTAACATCAACTCCATGATTTGAGAAACGGATTAGACTTCCAGATTAGAAATAGGCCCCCCCTCCCCAAATTCTACAAGTGGGACACCCCCCCCCACCCCACACACATTTCAGAAATGAGATTGCCCTCTCCTCCCTCTCTCACCTTTCAGCAGGTGACCCACTAGTGCAAAGTTGAAGTTGGAGTTGAAGTTGAGGCCCACGAAATGGTCCATCTGTTTGCAGTGCCATTCCAGAGGCTTACGGATCTCCATGAAGACCTCCTCTGGGCTCTGTGGGGCAGGACGGAGGGAGGTATTATGACACGTAATTTACCCTGTTATCTGCCTCCCATCCGAACATGCATCAGAGAGGGGACGGCCGGTTAGACGTCAAGTTCCTGCTCAGCAGTTAACGTCTGGTCTTAAAAATGGACACCCTACCATCTGGGTATCTGCAGCAGGTATAGCAAGAAAAAAGAACCTGGACGGCGAATGCATACTGATATTTTACGTGACATGATTTAACAGGTGATTTAAAAAGCTAACATTTAAGCAATCTATTTGCAGTTAAAGCAGAAATGCTTCACTGCTCCACTGGTTTCCTGTTCTCGCATGATTGGTGTCATTACTGTAAATTCTGTCACAGAATATCTATATTTATTCTCACCCCCATCCTCAGGCCATTATGTGTACAGCGCCCAGGAGCTCCTATATGTGTCAGAGTCCCTGAGGACATGTAACCGGAAATAGGTCAACCCAACCCAACCTTAACCAAGCCAACCCAACCAACTCATCCATCCATCAAAACCTGAGCAGGACTTCGGTGCAAATGAAAACCAGATAGGTGGAGAGATTAATGAATAATCGATTCTTCGGAAGCATGCCCAAGTAAACAAGCGTATGCTACGTTAAGATTCCCACACACATGCTAGGTTAAAATTCCCAGTTCTGTTGCCAAGGGGACACACCAGGACGTCACCGGTGTCACTCAACCCTCCCTTGACCCCAGAACGATCAGAATCATGAGCAAACGATATATTATCTTCTGCCAGCGAATGGATTCAAGGTTTTTTTTGTCACATGCAAGGTATACAGTTAAAACTGTACCCAGCTCTGAAATACAAACCTGAGAACCATAATCGTCATCAGTGGCAACACCACTTAATAATGACCGTGGTGACTGAGTAGGATGGAGTGTCACTGGGGTTTTTACTAAATCTGACTGATGGCTTGAGGGACTGTTGAGAGACTGCAAAGGCACCTCTAAGAGCTCAGCCCCGCTCAGAAGGACCTCACGCTTACAAGTCCGTCTGCATGCATCTGTGTGCTGTGCATGACGCTGTGCAGTTGCAGTCCCTCGCCGCCGTGTAATTCTGCAGGTTAGGACGCTGTGTCTGCGGCTGTAAGGTCGCTGGTTCACATCCCGTCCTCAGCAGAGCGATTTTGCAGTGAGGCCCTTCACCTCGATTGCTCGGGGCGCCGGCTGACCCCACTCCCTCAACTGTGTGTCGCTAAAAGCGTATGCTAAATAAAGAAAAGGTATAAGGCCTGTGTGTCCCATGACCTGTGTCTGATATGCGCCCATGTGGCTTTGCATTAACTGCATTGTGAGGGCATTTAAAACTTTTTTAGCTTGTGGGGACATTTTTCAGGTCCCTACAATTTTTATAATATCTGTGACTGCAATCAAAAAACTAAACATAGCAAAAGTCTTATGGTTAAGATTAGGGCTGGGTTGGAGTTAAGGTTGTGTGTGTGTGCGTGTGTGTGTGTGTGTGTGTGTACCTTGTCGTTGAAGACCCGCAGGCTGTCCAGGGTCTGCAGGTTCTGCTCCAGCAGTGCTGTCCCGGCTGAGTACAGGTTCACCTCATCTAGCTGCAGCACAGCCACAGCCACCCAGAAGAGGGCCTTGTGCATGGGCGAGTCCTGGGGACGGGTGTGGGTTAGGGTTAGGATGGGAATCCCACACACACACACACACACACACACACACACACACACACACACACACACACACACACACACACACACACACATACATACAAAAACCCTACAGCCAACTACAGGGAAGATGAATTGAGCAACAATTCCTAAGAATCGGGTCGGTTCGTTACTGTCGGCCATCCTGGACGGTCAGCGCATTGCTGCTCATTTTCTCTGTACCAACTGAGCCATTTATTTTTTTGAAAGTATATTTCAGTATCTCTAGCCAAGAGTCACTTAAGCAGAGCCTGATCTGAATGCTCTCCACTCTGCTGAGTCCCTACGATGTCTACGGTCAGCAGCATCAACAAGGCACCCTGGCAGATTCAGGGGAGCCATATCAAGATCCCCACATTACCACAGACTGAAAGGGCTAACCCAGGTGGGGGCCATTTTGCCAGGGAGCCCAATTATTAGCGATGGCCATAAAGATATATTATTGGTGTTGGGGTCCGTAAACACATTGGGGAGGGGGGTGCAATCGAAAGGTCGAGGTATTCATAAGCAGACAGGCCTCAAACGGCCAGATGACAGGGAGGGGGTGCTTTTACCTTACTGAGAAGAGGCTGCAGTTTGGTTAGTGCTATGACTGTAGCCTCTATCAGCACCTGGCTGTTGTAATTATCCGGCCCCTTCAGACAGCTCTCCAGGCCCTGTGGAGGAAACGGCTCGGGTCATCAGGCTGCCTGGGCTCTGCACGATGTCATTTCCTGTATCAATTTCCTCTCTTGATGTCATTTCCTGTTCCTATCCCGGCTAATAGCAGGATTAGCATAAACTTCAGCTGCTACCCACTTTGGGTGCCCATCCAAGACCGGCCACATACACAAGGAAGCTGGTGTGGGCGTAGGGGCAGGAGCGAGAGGGGCCATGTTTTGGGTGAATACGCACGCGGTCAATGCTGAGCAGGGGGCTGGCCTTGCTCAGGATGCGGATGATCTGCTTGATCTGGCCGTGCGACACGCGCTTGCTGATGCAGCCAAACACCACCAGGGCCCGTGGCTGCAGCGACGGGTTGTACTGGAACGCAAACCTGCGCAGACAACCAGAAAGGAGGAGTAAAGGAGGAGAAAAGGAGGAGCAAAGGAGGAGTAAAACAGCACAAACCCTACAGGGCTCCACATGAGCTACTCCTTATATCGAACGACAGGACGAATGAGGCAATCAATCCAGTCAGTCACAGGCCGCGGGCAAATGTAAATGGGGCCTAAATATTAATGTGAGAGAGGCCATTTTCATGCTGCTGTGTGACATCACAAGAGGAGCAACAAGGACTTACTTCTGTGCAAGCTCCGTCCACTGGTCAAGCCATTTGCACGAAGGAATGTCCCTCATACAGGCCTGGAGAGGGAAAAAGAATATCAGCCACATTCTCCCTCTCCTACAGATACACACAGAGCGAAGTGAGATGGGAAACAATTTTGCCAGTCAGGCAAGGGGAACCTCGTTTGATACAGAGCACTGAGGAAACCAAGTCACAGGCAAAGAAAACAAAATTCTGGGTTCAGGGTGTTTTTGCGCGCGTGAAGTCAGCTTTGAGAGAGCTCATTTAAATTCCACCATGTCCCAGAAAGTTCCCCGGAAGCCGATTTCTGCCCGGCGCTTCAGCGAACTCCCAACCTCCATGATCTCCAGCAGGGCCTCGGTGACGGTCTCCAGGGACGACAAGGCGAAGGTCTCCCGTTCGTAGGAGCCGGGGGAGAAGGACCGGTCGCGGTAGCTGGAGCGGAAGGCGATGACAGCGGCCGACTTCACCTTGCTGATGCCGAAGAGCAGGTAGAACTTGGGCAGCGAGAACTCGGTCAGACTCAGGCGCAGAACCTGCTTGGTTTCCTCTATGGATAGAATGCAGAACCGGCCAAAGTCAGAGGAGAGATCAAGGTGTTTCTCATGGCTGCACTTCACACGCACACAGAGACAGTCAGGCACTCAGGGAGGGGGCCGCATGGTAGGGGAAGGGGGGGCACACGGCGGCAAAGGGTGCAGAGATATACAGGGAGAGAGATAGAGGGGATCATGGCGTGGGGGGAGACGGAGGGGGCACCCACAGAGTGAGGGAGAGAGAGGTGGGGGGGCATTCAGAGAAAGAAAGGGACAGGGCTACAAAGGGGGGGGGGGGAGAAAGACAGGCGGGTCACAGAGGGGGTGGGGCACCCACAGAGTGAGGGAGAAAGAGAGGGAGGGGGGCCAGTCAGAGAGAGACAGAGGGAGGACAGAAAGAGAAGGGGCAGAGAGAGAGAGACTGACAGAGGGAGGGGTAGTCAAAGGGAGATCGGGGGGGCAGGCAGAGAGACAATGAGGGGCTGGTAAAAATATGGCAAACCCATGCATGCAGAGTACAGCCTCACCGCTGAAGTTGAGCTGCGAGCAGGTGCAGAGCGAGTGGATGATGTTGATGACCAGGCCGTGGGTGGAGGCGCGCAGTGAGAGGGGGCCTGTGGCCACCAGCAGGGTGACCACGTGGAAGAGGTAGGGCAGGTGCGTGGCCACGTCCAGCGAGTTGTGGAAGGAGAGCATGAGCATATAGCGCGCCAGGATGGCGATGTCATCCCACATCAGGTGCTGCACCAGCGTCGGCGTCGGCGACAGGCACGTCTTGTCGATAATCTTGCACATCCGACTGATCACCTGGGAGTTCAGAGGTGGAGCACACCAGACGTCAGCAACCAGCGAAAAGTCCAACAACCAATAACCATAATATTTCCACCCCGCGGTGCATGAGCAGACAGATAAATATAACATAAGAGCTGCCTGTGGTATCAATAGCTTTTTTTTATCATCTTATCCAGCACATGCTACTGACGACAAACATCTGAAACACTTCTATACATAAATGCGAAGCATGTCTTTGACAGGTCATGTCTCACCTTGTCCTTCATGTCTTTGTTCGCGAATGGACACACACCACAGGAGCAAACACTGAAGGGAGCTTTACTAAAACATGCATTAAATTAAAAAAGAAACTATTTGCCATGCTTCCCTGTGTAGACAGTAGGTCTGTGAGGAGCACATAAAGGAGTTCCTTGTTCCTGACCAGTCACAGGTACCCCTCCTCCCTCCACCCACTGGCACTGCACACTTCAGTTGGTGTTGCACCAATGTCCCCGAAGCATTTAGAAATAAAGAACGCACAGTAACCAGAGTGACGTTTCATGCAGACTACCTCCAAGCCCCAGTCACATGATTGCTACTCCAGCGTAACCTAGGAGCCACTCGCCAAACCGGGCCCGTCCGTAGGGCGGCAGAGGGTCAAGGGAGGGCAACAAACCCGAGGACGGGCAACCAATTTCAGCCTGGACCTGTGCGATCTTTGGCCGACGGGTAACTGGCTTTTCCGGAGAGTCCCCCAAAGCCCATGGGCTCACCTTGCTGGACACCAGCTTGACGTTGCCGGATGCCAGTGCCACCGCTGTGTCGGCCATCACCTCGGCCTTGACGGAACCCAGGCCTCCAGTGGCGCTAGTCTTGATGAAGCTGTCTAGCACCACATCCAGGAGGTCTGTTATCTTTGTGGGGGGGGGGAGGTCATATGCTTTCAGTATACTTTTGATTTTCTCAAAGAAAGTAAAATGCACAAAGAGTACAGAAGGGACTTTCGGGCAGTAAAGTCTACATGCAAAAAGACATCAAAAAACACCTTCACTGTGCACATCTGGACCCCCCCGGGACACACAAGGAGGTGCTGATCCTCACTGGTGTTACGATATGAAATTAGAACGGAAATTTCACTTCCCTTTCAACAGCTAAGCAAGAGACAAATTAAGCTCGAGGGCACAAT
Source organism: Brienomyrus brachyistius (assembly GCF_023856365.1). Taxonomy (NCBI): domain Eukaryota; kingdom Metazoa; phylum Chordata; class Actinopteri; order Osteoglossiformes; family Mormyridae; genus Brienomyrus; species Brienomyrus brachyistius. Next base: position 1,550,509 of record NW_026042334.1, on the reverse strand, counting down.
AGAGGGGAAAAAATGCTTCTGCTAGGCTTTCAATCGACATCTACTGTGACAACATGGAGGACCACCAGACTCAGGACCCACCTGACCCAGGCTGCCCCAAATTTTGGCCTGGATGGAAGGGTACATCTGCTTCTCGTTGATGGTCATGGTGATGAGCTTGTCCAAGATGGCCGTCACCCGCTGTCGCTTGGCGTCGTCGTTGTGCTTGCAGAAGCGCACAAGGTTCAGCAGCCACGGTGTCATGTACTCCAGGCACAGGTGTTTCAGTTCGATACCTGCAAGGGCCGCATAGGGTCAGCCATCGCACCCAGGAAGTCTCAGGAAGAGAGCAGGAATGGAGTGAAGAATCACTATATTTCATGTCTCCTTCCTCCAGTCCTTTTTGGTGCCACATGAAGTACACTACATTAGCTAACCAGGCACTAAATTTTAACCATCACAAAGAAATGCTTTTGTTTTGTCTCATTTACAACATGATGCTATATCTGTTTATAAGTGTTTTGGGTGATTCGATTCATCTGACAACGCAGAGTCAATATGGAAGTTGACGCAGACGAGTATGGGGTGGAAGACCTAAGCGGTATACTGACTGGACTTGCTGAACCCAGAGATGCACTCCTCCAGGAACTCCAACGTGAGGTGGGGTTCGTTAGCCGCCAACGTCTTGCTGATGGAGACGATGAAGAGCGTGTTGTTGGCGGGAATGCACAGCCCCGACGTCTCCAGCAGCTGGCCCTCGATCTTCAAGTTGAAGGTGCAGGTCAGGGCACAGAGCAGGTTGTAGGCTGCAGACCTGCAACGAGTCACGTCAAGTCCGAGTCAGTCAGAGTCAAGTCAAGGGGGCTTTGCCATACCATCCATATACAGGTACACAGTGACACAAAACATTGCTCGCCCAGAGCCATGGTGCAGCGGCATCCACAGGGGGAGGCTTTACACAAAACCCAAAGTGTAAAACACAGGGCAGGCCTGGCTTAATATCTGACATCTGCCAATGGTCTACAGATGGAAACTCCACCGACAGGACCTTAACAGTGTCTTAACAGTGAAACTACATTTTGTTGGGGATAGGTACACTGCAGGTAGATTATCTGTATCACGTTTGTTAAATTAGGGCTGCATCCAAGCTCTGCAGGGTGGTAGATCTTCCGGAGCAGGGCTGGTGACCAATGCTCTAAATTATGACTGTTGATTGCCATGCCAACCCTCAACGCTCAAGCAATAAGCTGAGGACAAGGAGGTCCAGAAGGTGTCTGACCTCAGGCTTGGGTCGGAGCTGCCCAGATTGAGCAGGGCAATGTTGAGCAGGGTGCCAGGCACGTCCTTGGGCCGGATTTTGGTATGCTGAGGGATAGAGTCCGGCTGCGAGAGCTCCCAGCGCGTGCGGATGTGGATGATCGACTGGACGATGGCCTCGCACTCCTGGTGCATGAACGTGAGCGGCGTGCCCTGGTTGGCGATGGTCAGCGTGAACTGGTTCTCATCCACCAGGCAGATCTCCTCCACCTCGGACGCGTAGTAGATGTCGTTGAGGAAGACGGACTGGCCCAGCACCCGGGTGCGTTCCGCCGAGGTCACCTGAACCGCGGTAGAACCCACCTGCGATACGGCAGCCAAGAACAAGGAGCAGTCAGGCAGGGAACCCAACATCACGCGAGCATGTCTGTTTGCTTGACAACAGTCATAAGAAGAAAACTATGGTGATCAGGTTGCAGTTTAAGAGCTGCAAATGTAATGTATGTTCGTACAGCTTTTCTATTTATATTAAAGTTATAACATTACAATACAATATTTAAAGTAAAGGGAAATGGAACCCTTCATTACCAAAGTCCAGACTACAACTCTAACCCAGTGGTTCAGGGGTATATGCAGGGGCGGGGCCACAGGGGCCCTGGCTCCAGCCATAACCTGATTGGCCTCTGGACTGCCCACTCCCTTGTCACTCATTTATTCAAAACATATCATTGGATAATGATAAGGATGCCCCCCCCTATATATGAATCATGGTTCTTAATATGTCCCCCCATCTTATCCTAGAATCATCCCTGAACAGGCTACAATGTCGCCATGTGAGGGCCATTGGTATTGACTTCTGATGTATAATTCTGTTTATTGTCACTGGGTGTTCCAGTAAACATAAAAATCTTAAAACAGTGCGCTGCAAATTCCAGACGTACATATACTGCACCCTATTTCTGACCCAGTGTGCCAAATAAAATCTAGCACGCAGCAATCTTGGGCAAAAGTGGTTACAGTAGTACCTGTGCATTCACTGGAAGCTCAACCTAACTGCAGTTATGTCTAGTTGACGTACCAGTCAAAAAACTGGACACTGCAAATGATCATGCTGGCAAAGAGACACTTCGGACAAAAGCACCTGCTATATATGTGAATGTTAATGTAGCCTTAGTCCTCACTCTCACCTTAATGGAGACCTTTGTGTCCTTATGGGCCAGCTTGAGGGCATTGTGGAACACCTTGAGATCTTCCTCCAAGGCCAGGGTGGCGGCGGGCAGCTTCTGCTGGTCAGGCTCGACATGCTCAGCCAGTCGCGCCGGCGAGTCGATGAAGAGCAGCTTCTTACTTCCCTTGAGGCCGGTGAGCAGACGCTCGTGGTACTTGGTGTACTCTCGCACCCATGAGTTGCAGTTGTAGACGTAGACGGCGGCCACATTCTCGTAGGCGAAGCCCGGGAAGACAACGAACCACTTGGACAGGAAGTCGGTTTTGAAGCGGTTGCTGGGCCCGACGTGGGTTAAGTCAACCACGATCTCGTACGGTTTGGCGTAGTAAGGCTTCAGCGTCAGCAGCACGTGGTAGATGAGCAGGTCGCCATTAATTTGACCAGTCTTGAATCTGGGGGGGGGGGGGGGGGGGGCAAGCATCAGAAGAATTCAGTCAACCTGCCCCAACCCGACTTATAACTCTCTCGGTATCCTTTGAGTCCATTCACTTCAGCGTGTGACCAGACGTTACTTTTGACTATCTTGTTGATCGTCATTTTGACAGACAGGGTCGTAAAAATTAAATTATAATCTATTATTACCTGTCATTTTGAATTTTCATTTTTAAACAAGACATATTTAACAGCATTTTCGTTCATTCATTTTCATTTCTAAATAATCAATATAAAGAAGAAGCTTATAGATTATGCATTTATGAGGGCATATAGGAGAAGACGAAGAGACGCCAACCGTGTGGTCACTTCATGTCAAAACCACATGAAGCAGATGAGTCCCTTCCCCCCCGACAGTGACAGCGGAACACAGCTTGTCCTGTAACACAGGCCGCTGACTGATAAAGCTGAAGTATGGGCACTTTCCTACGGAAATTCAGGAATCGAGTTCTTGGTTCCGAGTCCCTTGACTGGTAACTTTTGCAGCTCCTGGCTACTGTCATACATGGCTCTCACACTGCACAGCAGTGTATGCTAAACAGGCACGGGAGACGTGAAAAGCTCGTAAGTTAATCGTCACGCAATTTGAAATGAAACTACAGCGTCCCCCGCCCAAACAACGGAGGATGAAAAAGTCATTTTGGTAGTTACTGAGGGGATCGATCACGCAGTCTGAAAATACAGGACAAATCACATCCCATAATGGTTCAAAACAGGATACGGCATTTCATTAATATTTCATTTATATGGACCCACGACATATTTATGATTCACTAGTTAAGAAATTAAATTCATTAACTGAATAACTGAGCAACAGAAATATCTGCTCAAATTTTGCTCCAATCTCTTTCCATAGCTCTTCTGCATAACCTCCAAGACAGTACCGGCACTTATAGTCAATCAATCCGCAAATGTATCGGAATAAGACAGAGGTCATGCATGCGAGACCAAAAACAAACCTAGACAATAGCTAACTGATGCGCACAATTGCCACTGGACAGGGGTATGATTTACTTAAAATTACGGTACATCACCCTCTGTGTTCTAATCTGTCAAAAAGCCAAACGGCTTTCAATGTTTTCTGTCAACGGCGTAACACGTTTCGTTAACACGACCTCTGCGTGCGACAGACGTACGTGTGGTAGGAATTAAAGCATCCCCAAATAAAACCAGCCCGTGGGTTGGGGGGGGGACAGGAAGCCTGTTGGCCACGCCTGAGGACTCAAACGACAGTGTCTTGCCACCCGCGCGCCTCACACTCCGCTTACCTCCAGAGTGCACCGAGCAGAGCACAGCCAGCATCCAGGCAGCTATACCTCCCGGCCCACCGCCACCAGACCAGCCAGAGAAACCACATTCCCAGGTCATCCTGCAGGTGAGTGACCCTTTGCGAAACGCCCAGACATGAAGGTTCCCCAGCAACCTCTGAAGGACCAACACTCGCGTACCTACTAAAGCATAAATACTGCAACATTTTAATTCACTGTCTGATTTTGTTACTGTTTGAAATTGTTATTGGAATTACTAAAAAAAAAACACGATTAATTATTTGTTCAGATATGAAATTATGTCTGCTGCCTCTTAATTTTGATATTAAGATAAAAATGATATTTTTACCTATAATGCTTTAGATATGCTTTTACAGCCAGAATTTTTTTTATCTTCACAATCATCTTACAAATGTGATTATGAACTACACTGCCCTGATTAGACCTGAGACATATTTCACAGTTGTGTCACTACGCAATTCATCTCTCGCGTCAGTGCGTGCCACCGTTCAAACCACATGGGGTTTTTAGTTTAATTCAAGCACGCAACTGACAACTCAGTGAACCAGACACTTAGATGCAAAAGCCATCCAGAGGCCAGCATGCTTTAATCCCAACACGGGATGTTCAGGAAATCTTCGCGGAGAAATGACACCGTAATGATCGCAGGTCATTTTGACTTGGGTAGGTGGTATAAAATCGCATGTTCGACAAACTTATCGCGCTGATGCGACTACCATCGCGACCCCCTCCCCCCACATGAATGCAGATGAGCTCATGCGAGGGACATTTTTAGTCCTTGTGCACTTCCTGCAGGGCTGGTGATCTTTTAATGATGATCATTTGCATGCAGAAAAAGACCACCTTTCTCCATTTCTTCACAGCAGAGCAATGGGCACGTCCAAGTTCTACCTTGCAGTCGGCTTCATAGCCCTGATGGCTGCGCCACTGGTTTTCACAGCGGACAATACAAACACCAGCACCACTGGGGGAAGCACAAACCGAATTGAAGTGCAATCTTCTACTTCATACCATCATACCACCAACACAGGGAACAGTATAACGAACAGTGTAACGAACCAACCATGCAAAACTTATACACCAACAAGAGGCAATTTAATTAGCTGGTTGGATAATGAGTCTAGATTCATAGGGTGGTTTGGGCTTTTACTTTGCCTGGTGTTCTCCAACGCCGTGCTGGCCTGCTGCATCTGCAGCCTTAGGCGCCGCGTGTCCGCCTGGACTATCAACAGGATCGGGAACTTAATGGACGTGACAGAGGACCGGTATGTTGGCAGGGATGCTGGGTTACCGGTACATCAGGCAGTGGAGCTGTCTACGATCTACACCATGCCAGACAAAACTAAGCAGGAAAGGACCACTGAAGAGACACAGAAAGCAGAGGGCACCGCCACCACCAGAGAGGTGGAACCCGCTAACGGGGATGCCCAGAGTCCTGAGCAGGCTGAGGCCTTGCTTCCAGAACCCCCAGCTGATGCAGCAGAGCCCGTTGATGACGTGACGGATGTTCTCCTGGTCGTGTAGGACATGTGGGAAACACCAACAGCCTGACACCATCTAGCAAAGTTCAGCAAGTATCCTGCATTCAAGACACCTGCTTTTGTGCGTACCCCCCTGTAGGTGAAACTAGAGAAAAGATAAAAGGGGAAGGACACTCGGACTCCCCGCATCCGGTAATCTGTCTGCTGTGAAAAGCTTGAGATGTTACTCATTATTCAGACAAGTGCAGTGTTTCCCAATCCGGTCCTCCGCCCCATAGTCGGTCCATGTTTTTGCTCCCTCCGAGTTCCCCAGGTGAAAGTTCACATTTCCCTACTGGGACCTCGGAGGGAGCAAAAACATGGACTGTCTTTGGTTCCCCTAAGACTAGATTGGGAAGCGCTGAAGTACAGGTGTGTACTGCAAATGCAAAGTTATATAGAACTGGATTTCATAACATGATGTGTTACTTTTGATTTATATTTGATTCATATGTATACAAGTTATGCTTCTGCTGAGCTCTTATTTCATTGCTTTTACTGAATGGTACGAGAACTGTACTCTTCGCAGGGAAAGCAATGTATTGGTGTGTGATGAACAAGCAGTAAATCGTCTCTAATGAGAGACTAAGACTTAGATTAAGGCTGGATTAACAGATTTGCTGGCACGCTTGCGGTACGACTTTCACTTTTTAACCCCTTGTAATCTGCCGAGACCTGCTGAATTAAAACTAATAAACGATCCTGTTTGGAACGAAAATCCAGCAAATGCTGCTGCCTCTTGCTTAGGTTCCGGCTGGAAATGGGTGATGCGCAGATCAGCCGTCGAGAGCACCCACAAGCCCCCGGGGTTCCTTGTGGGGGATGACGGAACGCTCCTGTGCCTCTCTAAATAACCTTTTAAATATACAAACTTTCCACCCAAAACTGTAAATCCCATCGTCCACACACGTGCACAGTGCGGCCCTCTCATGGTGGACAAGTGGTCCGGGCCTTACGGATTTGCGAGCCTGTCGTTTTGAGCGATGAGCCCGACTTGGTTGGAATACAAGACCAGCCCTGCAGCTCGCCTCGTCGATCAGGCCAGCTCTACATCATCAACAATCCCATTTTCCCCCACACAAATCATCTTCATATCCAAAACTCCTCCATCTGAAGATGATATGCAGATGAGCCCCCCTTCCCTTAGTAGCCCATGTTTACACAGGAACCTACACCTTTTCACACTCATAGTGTTTGGGGCGGAAGACCCCCGCGAATGTGAAAATTCGCGATTTATGCTTGACCCATAATCTCAAGCCATAACAATCTGCTAGCTTGAGTGATAACGTAAAACCCTATTATTACCAACTACTGAAACTGTACACCAAGTCAAATTACTGTGTAGGTACAGACCCATAATTTAGATGTTTTGTATATTATATAAAATAGAAATAGGTGTAGGTACAGACCCATAATTTAGATGTTTTGTATATTATATAAAATAGAAATAGAATATTACTACTGGGAGCACTAGGTTTTGCCAAATTCACAGCATAGAAAGGTTTCCATAGCCAAAAAGACAATTAAAATGTGAGTGAGGCTGGTTGCCAAGACAAAGATGCATAGCAATACTGTGTTTCAAAGATATGGCAACAAATGTTATGATTACTAATATTTATACGATTTTTACGTGACCCACGACATCTTCAGTATTGTTTTTCGTTTGTGTGTCGTCTGCGATCTTTCAGCGAGCTCCGAAAATATTCCTGCTCAATTGCTCATGGCCAACTGACGAATAACCGAAAACCGCGAATGTCAGACGCGCCGATGCGTCTGGGTTATTGTAAATCCAGAAGCGGCACCAAGTGGAGAGTAGCATGCATTTGGGGGGGGGGGGGGGGGGGGGGTTAATCCTGTGAAGTGCCCACGACAGACAAGACGCAAACTCCCCACCGTTACATAAAAGCAACACTTTCATTCCTTTGTATTTTGATCACTTAAGGTGTCATAGGAAGCATTTATCGCGATGCCCCCCCCCCCCAGCCCCCCATGCACGAAAACAAGCCACACTTCTCTGCTACATGTGACCAACAAAGAGACTAGAATGAGCTCAGATCTTGTAACCACACCTTGCGCGCAACTCCTCCCTTCAACCTTTACGCAACATGCCATTCAGTCAAACGGTAGCAGCCAGCATCATTTAGGGCATTTTGCACTCAGGACGACGTTTCCACACCCCTCAGAATACAGGAGGAGACGTTTCACCAGCACTAGACTGCTGTTCTTAATCATACTGATAAGAGAGGCTGATGAAGCGCTGCTTCAGTCTCTCACTTCCTGCCTCCGGAGTAACTGCAACAGGTTCCGTATTCTACCACACTCATGCCTCACCCCTAAGCAGCAACCGCAGAGAACGCTAGGGTTCGGGGAAAAAAAACCCAAATCGTACTCCGATACGGATCGTTTATTAGAAGAAGAAATGCTAGTGTCCCTCGGGTAACCTGGGCATCTGCTAAGGTAAGTCAGAGCCTTTTCTCCTCCACGCAGAGAGACTTATTGCACTCATTTGAAATGTCAGTGATGTCTGTGTCGCGTCTCCTGCAAGAGGAAGAACGTGTCACAGGAGGCCAAGCTAGCAATTCAGCGAACACCTGCGGTACGGACAGCTAACTGAGTCGGTTTATCCTTTGAGGTTGAGAGCTCTACAAACAAAAACCTTCTCTCGACGCCTTAGATCAGAAAAGCCCCCATTACGGGAGGATTTATACACGCCCACACCTGGCCATTTTCAGAATGTCATGGCAGCCATGTGCGTTTCCGAATATGTAACGTGGTTTCCAAATTTGTGAATAGGGATGCCGCGATTTATGCAATGGCACCTGAACGTGTATTTTATTGACTGGTTTTTAAAAAATAATAATAATAATAATAAATCCATTATGTTCCCCTTCAGCTAGGTAATGAAAAAAACTATTAGCATGTCACGCCACCTCAATATGATTGCTTCGGTCACAGATGTATACCGACTAATCTGATATTAAAATTAAGGAAACCAGGAAGAAAACAAAATTTATCTAAAAAAAAAACGCAGACCCATGAAGTGTTTTTATTGGGAATAACTCAAAATCAATCATTGATATTATTCCTGAGGCACTGCTAATCATTAAGCATGTTGCGCAACAGTTACTGTCGAAATTCTAGCTTGCGGCTTCCGATGACAAAACAGAGAAGCTAGCTGTTGTGAAGCCCTCGGACCCAGCATTTCGTGAACAATGACGGACGGAAACAAGCTCTCTCCATCTTGTTTTTCATGAATCAGATTGGCCGACACGCTGAAGTTGAAGATAAGGCCCATCAGCATGGTCACCTTCTGGTTGCTGGTGGCTCTCTGGACACCGTCGGCAGAGGGTTACCCACTCTCCGCCACCGAGGCTGCGACCAATGGAATAAGTAATGCTTTCAGAGCCAACCTGGAGACCAGAGGAAATGAAGAAACCGGGAGGTCTGAGGAACACACGGCTGCAGGAGCCGAGTTGGCTTCAGTGGAGGAAATGGTTTCATTTTCGACACCGAGCTACACTAAGAGCAAAGAACCACATACCCTGTCCTCTCCAATGGTAGCTTCTAACACAAGAACCCAGCGCAGCACCTTGCTGCTGTCCAGCAATCCATCAACAGCACCTAAGGAGACTGGTCATTCATCTACCACAGAACATAAAACCAGTGATAGACCACAACAGCATTCCGATGGTCCACACTTAGGTCATGTAACCACTTTGACAGCAACCACACAAAGACCCCCGCAGTCATCGGCTCTGCCAGCTGCCTCGGGGAAAGTCACTCTGAGAATGACCACAACCAGTATGAGGGCGACAGTAGCGAAAATTGATGCCACATCATATCAGAAATTAAGTTCATTTAGCCAATCAACAACATCCGTATTAAGGGACAAAACCACTTCTACCAATAAAACTCAAGTCAAGTCGACTCCAGGCCTTACCACGTTTTCCACACACACAACTACCACTGCCATCGCTTTAACTACCACCAAATTAATTGAAACGACTGTACCCTCCATCAGCACTGCGACTACTAAAATATCCGAAGCGATTATAGAGAAACATGGTAATGGTGCAGGCACTACAGTGGCTGCTGTTATAATCGGGGCAATAGTAATCATGATCGGGGCAATCGCTTTCATCATGTTGCGGAAGAAACGCAGGCAGGAGAGGAACAAGTACAACACCACATGGGCCGGCCCCACACCCTTCCTGGATGGTGAGATCCAGGCTAACATTCCTTTAGGCGAGGATGATGATGGTGGCAAGAGGCAGCCACACAAGCGAATCTCGGTACCCAACTTCCTATCTGGACTCTCATCCAAACGCGAGTCTCTCCTCAAAGATGAAGAGGAACAGGTGCCCATGGAAGGACTGGTGCAGGGGAGCACCTTCAGTAGGCCTCAGGACAGCGTATCCCCCCCCAGCAATGGCAGTGTTCTTAGTGATGAAGCCCAGCCTCTCGGGGCCACGCCCACGCCGGATCCTGAAAGCCCGTCACCAGACACCTCGACCAAGGGGGAAGACAACTTTGGACAAGATCCTATTGAAGACGACGCAATAACGGAGACCCAACCTGACCCTCCTGCACCTCTAGTGGAGGTCGACCTCGAACCCCCACCTGGACAGGAGGCTCTACCACCTCCACCCTCGGATGGCCCAATTGTCCCACCTCCGCCCCCTCTACCGCCCTCCACAGAGTGACGCAGATCGCTGCAAGCAGCCCAGCCATAATAAAGCATTCGTCTTATGCCTTGGGGTTATTCTGTAAATACATGATTTCCGACTGCTTATTCCTTACATACAGCTTTGCCGTACATTGGGAAAAAGGGATGACTGGGGAGGGACATCTAGGTCAGCACTGGTGGTGGGGGGTGTGCGCGGAGAGGTTTAACAAGTGGAACCTGAGGCCGCAACGCACTCTTTCTTTGGGAAACTACTGGCTGGTGTGCTGCTTCTGTGAGCCAATCAGCGTGCAGGATGTATGATGAGGGTGGGTGCAGGTGTTAGACTCGTTTGTGAGGGGAGCAGGGGACGCTTTGAAGGCCCAGATGGAACACGTATCTAGTGATCGCAGAACGCAAAACACAGGGACAGCGGGGGCCAGGGGCCGGGGATCGATGCAGCCCGAGTTACTGCAGCGCTGCAGCGCGAAGATCTGGCAGTGACTGCGAAGGAAAACCACGGCCGAAATAGAGCTGCGTCTATTTCACTTTGACCCGGGACAGGAAAAGCCCATGGCAGCTCGCTGCAAAAAGGAGAACAGACTGTCAAGGCTGCTAGAGCACAAACAACACTTACGCTTGCTACTGCTTTCGCAAACGTAAGGGGTGATGATTTAAAACCGAATCCTCCGTCGGTGCCTTTGCATGCTATACATTGTACGGTAAGCTTCTGCAAACAAATAAATAACAATAAAAAAAATACATCAAAATGCTCACATGGTCCTGAATCCAACAGACTGTAATATCTGTGAGCCCCACCCCCACAAACATTTTTTTTTTGTTTTTTTATTAAACTGCATATCAGCCAAGGACTTTTCCTCAAATTCACCACAGCCCAATACAATCAGGGCGGCCAATGGTGAACAATCCCTCCCACGAGGGCAGGCCTCCACTAAATCTGAGGCGGCGCGAATCGGCGGGAGGTGAAAGGGGACGAGGAAAACAAACCTACAAAAAAAAGAAAAGAAAAAAAGAGGAGAGCACTCTCTGTAAATAGGGACTGAACACTTTGTTTAAACCACAGGCGGAAATTTCAGATCTAGAAAGTCCAAATCCAGGCCAAGGTTTAGTTTCAACCAACCAGTTGAGTTTAAAGAGTTAAAGAGTAATCAGCTGGTTAGATGAAACAAAATGCACCTAGCACAGGCGACGTCCTCCGTGATCACTCCCTCCCTATCGCTCCAGAGGGCCTCTGTTTAACCACGTCCTGGCCCGGCTGCATAGCCTGGCATCATACGGCATCATCCGGCATCATACGGCATATCTGCCTGCCGTTTATGCCACCCGGGGCCATCGCTGCTAGCTGACATCCACTGACATTTTTATAGTTATAAGACTCCTCAATTTGCACAAAAAGGGGAACTGATCCTTAGACTCCACATGATGGCGGGGGTCCTCAGAGAGATTTAGTAAGTTCCCTTCGGTAAAACCCCATGTCATTTCCATTCAACTTCAAGCGGTGCGGCTCACATATGAAGTGAAATGATGACACCTACATAAGACATAAGTACGAGTACAGATTGACCAGCATGCTTCTTTAATATCCCATCATGCTCCTTTGATACAGATACATATGACTCTACTCTGCTGAGACTCAAACCGCTGACCTTCCGATCTCTGGCACGGGGGCCGAATCGCACACCCACAAGGGTGACTTCCAAGTGAAACGCAAATGCAGAAGTAGAGGAAGCTGAGATTCTCCAGGTCTTGATTTTGGTTAAAAGTGAAACAGTTGCCCCCCCCACATCTCAGTCTTACCTTCTTCAATCACAGGTGGCTGAAACACTGGGACTCACCTGCCGCTGTGCGACTGGCAGCCATGCAGATAATATAAGTAACTGGGAGGGTGTGAACAGGCCGGTAAGCTGCCAGTAAGTCGCACCAGCACCAAGGATGGGGGGGGTCCAGTAAAACTAATTATTTTAATAAAAGCAAAAGATAAGAGCTTACTTATAAATTATCTGCTCATATTATCCAGTCTATAAGAAGCCACTGGCCATGAGGGGGAATCCTCAATTCGATACCCACAAAAAAAAGAAAAGGAAAAAAAATAACAGGAAGCCTGACTATTGCAGAGCGGTTTGTCCTGTGATCCCCAGCAGCGTGTCTGGAGAGATGGGGATCGATACCTTACGTCAGTCACGACAGGCAGGAGGCCCTGTTTCCCAGCGGATCCATCGCACGGACGCAGCAGGACATTCCCTGAAATGCCGACACCTACCTCAGAGTCACCTGCTTGCGACTGGGTGGTGGTTGGGGGGGGGGGGGGGGGCGGGGGGCAGCTCAGAGTCCCCCTCCCACTCCCCCCCGAGAGGGTTGTTAGTCATCCCTCTGTCTCTCAGACCCCAGTGTCTTTGTGCACATTTTACAAACTACAGAAGCATCATGGGAGGGTGTGTGTGTGTCAGTGTGTGTGTGTATGTGTGTGTGTCAGTGTGTGTGTGTGAGAGAAAGAGAGATTCGTTGAGTGAGCAGATCCAGATCATAAAAGATTGGAGTCAGCAGCCCCCCCCACCCCACCACCTCAGCCCTACCCTCCCCAGCAGCAGAAGAGGCCGTCCCTATGCTGCGTCCCTCCATCAGTCTCTCTCTCACTCCCTCGCCCGCCCGCCCGCTCCGCAACTACCCACAGAAACGCTCTCAGAGGAGCACTGAGGAGCACTGAGGAGCCTGCGGAGCGTGCAGAAGCTGGTATCAGCGGGGGAGACGCAGGGCGGCCATGACAGGGGGCCAGCGGCAGCCGGGCAAAGGGAGAGAGAGAGCGAGACGCAGTCCGTGAGAGAGACCCCACTTCCCCCCGCCTCCTCCTCCTGTCACCTCCAAACACTACCGGAGGAAACAGGAGAGACCCCCCCATGCCAGGAAACTGAGGGGAACCCAGTGCCAAGAAAGGAATACAGAAGGAAGGAAAGAACACGGAACACGAGAAAAAGGAAGAGGGGAACGAAAGAACACACTGATTGTTCACTCTGCAAAGATCCACTATTGCTGCTCCAGAAAGCAAAAGAGTGAGCGAGCGAGAGAGAGAGGGAGGGACGGAGAGAGGGAGAGAGAGAGTGAGCGAGCCAGAGGAAGGGGGAGAGCGATGACTGCACAGCCATGAAGATTATAAGGTGAGTTATTTACAACATGGATGGAAAGACACACAGAGGCACACCCAGCTCAACACACGCTCCCATTCAGAGTGCCGGCGTGCTCGAATCCCTGGCATGGCTGCCCGGAACACTGCACCAGGGGCGATTCCCTCTCCGCGGCGGAAAACCGCAAGGTTCCCCCTACTCCCAGACCCCCACCCTTCGCCCCGGCTCCGCCGTCCGTCATGACTTCTTCCGTTCATTCGGCCGATTTCATCCCTGAATTTGGCCAGCGGGAGCCTCTCGATGGTCGTTTCGATTGGGGGGGAGACAGCCATGCCGGACGCAGACCGCTCGAGTCCCGCTGCCTCGCCAAAGGGGGACAGGCTCAAAAAAAATATATATGTAAAAATCCCGTAATCATGTCACGTAGCTAATGATGCTACCAAGAAACGACACTGGGTAAAAGATGTATATCAGGGGGCAGGTGGCGCAGAGTTCCGGACGAGGAAAGTTATAGCTGTGATATGCATGCTCTTTGCCTGACTGACTGAGAGACGCCATGTTGGCAGCTGTGTGCCCCAAACGGGGGGGGGGGGGGGGGGTTAGGGTGTAGGTGCACCACCTGCACCTGATTTCAAGCGCCCGTCTGCGAGCATGCGAGAGGTAGCAGGAGCAGCATTAGATAGAGGGGGAGGGTGAATGCAGTATTGCAGCACAGCCTTGCTAGCACGGCCTCGCAGCGGCCCGCATGCTTTGCTGGATGATAGACGGCACCCGCTGCGGGACGGGAGCTGGGCCGCTGCAGACTGCCATGTGGACTCAGAAAGGAACTGCAAGAGGAACCGTCGGCAGTCCTGGGACTGCGGTGCGCCGGCCCAAACCATCCTGGGCAAAATAGAGCACCAGTACCGTGCAGCTCTTCCCTACTGCCTGAGGACCCGCTACCTCTACCGCCGTAGACATTTAAGAAAATTCAGGGTTAAATCTCACCTTTAAGTGCCACAAGGGGGCGCCAACAGCAACATTCAAAATTGTGTGATTCTACATGTTGAACTTGACATAATTATTGATCTAGGGGGTGAAGTCATGTATGCCACAAAGAACTGTTTATGGTTTAGCCTTCTTTGGCAGTATCGAGTTGGAAGAGTATTAGCCAAGTTGAGCTCAGCTGAGAGGAGACCGCATTCTCTAGACCACCTGACTGCCCCCAGACCCATTTTTTTTCCAACAGGAGAGTCCCGACGATGTCCCCGTTCACCTGGACGACCGGCATCCTGCTGCTGCTCCTCCTAGATGTCCGCGTGCTGGCCGTGTGCCCGTCCATGTGCTCCTGCTCGCGAGGCCACCGGACTGTGGACTGCTCCGGCCGTGGCCTGACCCACCTGCCCGACGGGCTTCAGCACAACATCCGCGAGCTCAACCTGTCCCACAACCGGCTCCGCGACCTGGACGGACGGCTAAGCCACTTCGCACACCTGCGCGTACTGGACATCTCACACAACCAGCTTGCGCGGCTGCCAGGTGCGCTACCACGGGCTCTCTGGGACATCCGCGCGGCAGGGAACAGTCTACGGCAGCTGCACAAGAACGACACGGCCTACCACTGGAACCTGCGGGCACTGGACCTGTCGGCAAATGAGCTGGAGAGGGTGGTCTTCATCAACAACACGTTGGCCAGCCTGAGCTCGCTCAACCTGAGCCACAATAAGTTCTGGACAGTGCCCACCAACATGCCCTACAACTTGGAGATGGTGGACCTGTCGCACAACTATCTGATGCAGATCCTGCCCGGCTCGCTGGACCGCCTGCCGCGGCTGGCCCGCTTCTACCTACACGGGAACCGTTTCTCGGCCGTAGGTGAGCAGGCCTTGGCCCAGTTGGCCAGCCTGCAACTCATCACACTCTACGACAACCCCTGGGCTTGCGAGGATGAGGAGAACATGACCGACCTCCAAGCCTGGATGGAGCACACCTCTGCCCGGGTGCTGGGCTGCCCCTGCTCCACCCGGCACATATGCGGCGAGGCCCACCTGGCCAGCACGGGCTACGGTTGGCACTTCGCCTCGTACACGGAGCCCCCGCAGAGCGCCGATGCCCGCGACGCCAGCCGACCGCCCATGCAAGCCATCACGTCGGGGCACCTGTCCAAATCGGCGCCGCTCGACTCGGCTCCAGATTGGAGTGGCGGGGAGCGCGGAATTCCTGCAGACCGAGAAGCTGCCGGCACTCCCGTGCCCCCGACGGCCACCTCCCGCCCCATCTCCACGCAGACAAGCACAACGGTCCGTACTCGCAGCACCAAGAAGACCAGGCCCAACGACGTGCGTAGCACAGGTCAGGTCCTCAGCGCCCTGGAGCCGCATACCTTCACCGCCAGCATCCTCCTCACAGCCACCATGCTCAGCGCCTTCTGAACCATTGCCGGAAATTGCCAGAACTTCCAGACACTAAATGGCATACGAAATAGTAGTACCTACTTCTTAAATTGAGTTTTTATTTTAAAATACTGTACGACTGTTACTGCCTCTGATACTGTATGCATCTGCTTCCGACACACCGTCCGCCTTCCACAGAGTGTAGCCCATGTACGCGATGGCTATATTGTGCAGACACATCGATATAAATAACCTATATTACGTGTAAAGCAACACTAACAGCAGTCCTGTGTGCAAAAGGGAATGCTCCTCCCTCAGAACCACGCTTGTCCACTGAAGGATACTGCAGCATTTTATGGTTTATATAATATACAGTTAAAAAAAAAACAAAACAAAAACCACTCCTGCATTGTGTACTTTCCATTGTGCATGATTCAGAGAGACATCTCTTGGTTCTTTGGCATGAAAACATGTGCTAGACCCCCCCCCCGTGTACGTGGGCTGTGCCAATAGGTGCTAATAATGAGGTTACAGAGGAATGGTTCACTGGACCACAGGGGTGGGGGAGGAAAGCACAACCAGAGAAGCGCTTCCGTAAAGCTAAACGCTTCCGTCGTAAATATTGCGGCTAATTAATAATGTGTTACAAAGGCACACTGCGCTGAATACAGCATCAACAAGCGGGCTGATAAAAGCAAGACAATAATTGTCCGATGTCTATAACACTGTATGCCCCGCCCCCCTGTCTAATACTGCATGCTGACCTAGTCTTTAAAGACCTCACTGCCCTTCCCGGAGCGATCGATCACTGGCCCTTAAGGGGTCCCGTCGCAAGCCGTCAGACAGAACGACAGGACAAATGCAAGCAGGCCCACAGGTGCTGTAATTCCTTCCCGATAGGGCGGGCCCCGCCAGCGTGCTCCTCAGCTGGAACTAACAGGCACTGATATACACACCGAGGCTCCTTGGCCCGGCCACAAACCTCCACACCTTACCGTACATTCCAACACGCTGTGCTACCCTCAGGCTATCCTGCACTTCCATCATGCTGCCACCAGGTGGTGCAATCAACCCACTCAGGAGAGTGCCGTCCAACTCAAGGACACTGGCCACTATTCGCAGTGGTGCTAATAAGCAGACTATCATCATTAGCCCCGATTCGTTTTTTACTACTTTTCATATTCAAATCCATGACTCAGTTGCTGGCTGTAATTAAACATCAGCACTTAAAATTTCCCCCCATGCTATAGTCACAAAAGCAGAGGGCTGCACATCAAATATGTGCGGCTTAATAACCAAAAAATATATATATATATATTAAGAAATGCCAACTTTACAGACACACATTCAGCTTAGCCTTCTGGGAAGTATCAAATAGTTGTGAACGACAACAAATCAAAACAAAAAAACGAGAATAAATGTGAAATATTCAAAACATTTAAAAAAAAACCCTGCAAACAGGTTATAATGAACCAAGGTTCCATACCAGGCTCAAAGCAACCAACACAGTAAAATATTACCCAATAAATCCCTCGCAACACTGTTTTTCTGGAATGATTTACAATGGATGTAGAATACAGTTTATAATATGATTACCCCTTATCTGTGTTTACCCCTTATCAGCTCTCCTTTACAGCAGATTTATGTATTAATCACAAACCCATTAAGGGCTAACCTTACTTCTGTTAGTTTCCGGAGCATAAACTGATCCTCTATCAGGAAACTCTACACGCTACACTACAAGTTACAGTAAGACTGCTTTACTTTAAAGTAAGCAGGAAGCTTTAAGGCAGGAATGCAAGGATCATCTAAGTCATGGTTCTCAACCAGAGAAAGGTAGACTGCCCCCTACAGGTCGGGGATGAGTTACTGCCCCAAGGGGAGGAATTCAAGCATCCTGGGGTCTTGTTCAGGAGCGAGGGAAGAATGAAGCTGGAGGTCGACAGACAGATCAGTGCAGCATCGGCAGTAATGCGGACACTGTACTGTTCAGTCGTGGTGAAGAGAGAGTTGAGTCAAAAGGTGACGTTATCAATTTACAGGTAGATCTACCTTCCCACCTGGTGACACGAGAAGACTAAAATTATGAAGTCACTGACACGGGAGGCAGAAATGAGCTTCCTCATTTCTGGTGAGGAGCTCGGACGTTTGGAAGTTACAGCTGCTCCACATCGGAAGGAGCCAACTGAAGTGGTATCGGTCTAGGATGCCTCCTGGACGCTCTGGGTATATTCAAGCTAGAGGAAATCCGGGACATGGTAGAGCGCAGAGGAAACGAGGCGCCAAATTTCACAAACGCCGAGCGAAAATTCGGCAGAGGAAATGAAGGCACGCACTGCGCAACAGCGAACGGCTCACCGTGCACGAGCAAACGTACACGACAGACTGAATTATTATCGTGTGCAAGAGAGTTCCATGTGAAATATGCTGAAAATCTGTGAGAGAAATCGAGAACCAGTCTGACACCAGCAAAAGCAAATCATTAATACAGAATAAATAATAAAGAACAAATAAATAAAATCAAGCAGTGGAAAAGTGTGCCTACTGTTCCCTCTCTACCTCCCTTTCCCCAGTTGCTCATTCCCACGCTACCTTTCATAATCCCAACTCTAGAGGATCACATCAGGGGTTTTGCCGGAAAACTAGCACGATAACTACCTTGAAGGCAAGCAAAAACCAACCACTACCAACACCAGCACACTTAGGACAGACTAAAAGCTTACCAGCATAAGAACTGGGGTCTTAGCTGGCAGCAACTGCTGTGAAACCTTTTACGAGGACCACAGAACTATATAGTGCACAGCCAGGGTAGCTGGAGGGAACAAAGACGAGCTTATAGGTTCTTATATACCATATGCGACCTAAATAAGTTTGAAGATGATACCTAAAAATTGTTGCTTATAAATCATACCCCACAAAGTAGCAAATTATTGCATATCGCTGCTTTAACATTCCTAAGTGACCATTACCCGAAAGTTATATGATTATTAGTGCGAAAAAGTATCTCACACACATTACATAGGCTACAAAGAACAAGCCTCTTCAGAAATGTGGTAAGTATGTGTTCTGTTTATTTCTGGTGAAACCGAAACTGATAAAGAGTAT
Source organism: Brienomyrus brachyistius (assembly GCF_023856365.1). Lineage (NCBI taxonomy): Eukaryota > Metazoa > Chordata > Actinopteri > Osteoglossiformes > Mormyridae > Brienomyrus > Brienomyrus brachyistius. The sequence continues at coordinate 1,531,524 of NW_026042334.1, read as the reverse complement.
GTACCAGGGCTATATGAGAGGGCCAGGGGTGAAGCCTCTGCGGCCAATCAGAACCGGTAATCACTAAACAAATTACCTGGTAAAACCTTTAACTTGCACGCACTTTCACTTTCTCTCACGTGGAACTCATCGTGTCTCACGCAGAAAAATAACTGCCTCTCGCGCACACTTCCAATATCTCTTAGGTAGATTCCCGCAATTTTTGCTCCGCTTTTGTCCAGTTGTTCGTCGCCTCACACGGAGACACGGATGACGAAGGAAGAGAGAAAAGCGGGCGCAGTGGCAGAGACCGTTCTAATAAAATAAAATCCATTATCCCACCCCCCCAACCCCCAACCGGATGAGCTGACATAGGATGACACCCTTGAAATGAGGCTGTTTTCTGCCATCTTGATTTGCAATATGATCGTCACAAAGGATCATTACCGTGACGACCATGACCGCCACGACCAGACCTCAAGCCAGGGTCAGAACGCAGGAGAGAACCGAGGCGAAAAACAGAGAAAGAAAATCAGCGAGACTGTTGGTGGCTGGGGAGGGCAGGAATTCCTGGTTCACACCAAGGTAGGGAGGCAGGCATCACGTGCGCATTAAAAAGGGCGTAGGAGTGCATTCTCGACTCATCCACCAGATGAGAAGGACTCTGTCATTCTCATCCACCAGGCACATAAGGTGAGTGACATCAGTTATTCTGCTTTGTTTTTGTGTGGGGAGGGGGTGGTGGTATTATTCAGTAGCACTATTCAGGTGATCCTTCAGCCGAGGCTGTAGCAGAAAGAGCTGTAATGAAATACATAACTCCCCCCAATAGGCTGAACTGACATAAGATGAAAGGAGGCTTCCTGTTGCTGTTGGTTGCCATGGTGATTTTCAGTATGGTCGCCGTAAGTGACGCTAACCCTCCACAAGGCAACCCGATCACCAGCAACAAATCAAGCCAGAACCAAGTCACGCCAAAGAGTGGAAGCGCCCCCCAGCTGGCAGGACACCTGCTGCTGACCCAGGGACCCGCCGTGATGCTACAGCACCTCCTGCCGCCCTTCTGAGCCCAGTGACCGCAGCGAACAGCGACACCGTTTTCATTCGCTTGTCCTTCGCCTGACTTGTCGTCTCGCTCTTGCTTCAAACTTCCTCCTGTACGCATGATCACGTGAAAAAGAGCTGCTTTTATACACCTGCTGCATGCAAAGGCACTTCCAAAGGAAACTGCTTGCATCATGCTCTGCTCTCTCACCCTCCCCCCTCCCCCAAATAAGGGTGAGGCCTCTCAGCCATGTTTCATAACAGGTGAAAATTTTTTCATCTAACAAGGGAGGGGAGGAGGGGGTTTATCTTCAATAAATTACCCCTGACCCATAACAAATGTGTCGTCTTTCCCTTTTCTGCGATTCTACTCACATCAACGAAAGCTTGATGAAGCAAAGAAACCTGAGTGCCACGTTTTAATTTGCAAAGTTCCTGTGTTAACAGAGAAAGAAAACTGGGGGAGGTCTATATTGGGGCCCAGACAGTTACTGGCTGGGGAGGGAAAGGGGGCGGGTCTTCCTGCTTTACACCAACGCAGGGAGGCAGGGATCATGGGCACATTAAAAAGGGCGCGTTCGTGCATTCTAGACTGAGCCGAGACAGAACGGAGGAACTGTCATTTCTCATCCACCACACGCAACAGGTGAGGGACATCAATCATTCTGCTTAGCTTTTTTTTTTTGGGGGGGGGGGGGGGGGGGGCTATTATTCAGTACAGACGCTCCTTTACTTACGAATGAGATACATTCCGAACCGCTGTTCGCAACTTGAAATGTTCCTAAGTCGTAATTCAGCATCATTCTAAGGGTATGGCGCAACTACAAAGAAGTACGATGCTGGGAGTTCGCGCCCCACGCTGCTGCGCGGCAGGAGTAGCGGCCAGAAGTCGTACTGGCTGGAATTGGCGCGCAGAAAAAAATATTTATGTTGCGGACAAGAAACGGGAGCCCAAGGAACACAATTTGGACTTACAGTCCTCTTCGTTCCTATGTCTGAAAATTCGCACGCAAGTTGAAAGTTCGTAAATAGAGGAGCATCTGTACTGCTAATCAGGTAAAAAAAAGAATGCTAATCAGGTAAAATGCATATCCTTAAACAGTGGCTTTCAGACTTATAATAATACAATAAGAAAGACCATTGGCAAAGTCGGGGAGTTGAGGGGGGTGGGCATGACAAATTTTTCCCAATTGCGGAGAAGTGATGGACGGCAGCAAAGAAAGTTGTTGCTTAGATTATTCAGAAAATGTTCTCGCAACCCCTCCAAACTATAGTGTGCAGCCACAGTTTCAGACCCACTGTCCGAAACCAGAATCGGAATCAGGGGAGTGAAGTACAGACAGCTTAGGACTCACAGCCCAGCACGTCAGCGGGGGTGGGCACTCCGGGCAAAGGCAGAGGGCCGAGTGGGCACTGAGCGATACGCCAAAGTCGTTTTTGCCACAGAAAGAGCTGTAATATGTACCCCCACCCACAACAGGCTGAGCAGACGCAGGATGACGCCCAGAAAAGGAGCCATTCGGCTGCTGGTCGCCATGCTGATTTGCAGTATGGTCCTCGTAAAGGAATCGCTGCAGACCCCGAATCAGGAGCAGAGCTCCGCACAGAAGACTGCAAATGTCTCGTCAAAGAGTGGAAGCGCCCCCCAGCTGGCAGGACACCTGCTGCTGACCCTGGGACCGGCCATGATGCTACAGCACCTCCTGTCGCCCTTCTGAGCCCAGTGATCGCGGCGAACAGCGACACCGTTTTCATTCGCTTGTCCTTCGCCTGACTTGTCTCCTCGCTCTTACTTCAAACTTCCTCCTGTACGCATGATAACGTGAAAAAGAGCTGCTTTTATACACCTGCTGCGTGCAAAGGCACTTCCAAAGGAAACTGCTTGCATCATGCTCTGCTCTCTCACCCCCCCCCCTCCCCCAAATAAGGGTGAGGCCTCTCAGCCATGTTTAACAGCATAGGTACTGTCGCGCGCCAATTCGTATCTGTAACCAATCCACTTGTTGGGAGAGAGTTGTGATGGCAAAATGTTTTTGGTATGACTGGGGAGGTGGTTTATTCTCAATAAAATACCCCCGCCCTACGAAAAAGCTGTGTCTTCTTTTTGTGCAATGTGACTTGCGGAGAAAGCATCCCGCCCATTCGTGTATCGCTAAGACACCAACACACTCAGAAGAGAAATGCCCATAACAAAAAATAAACGCATAACAAAATCGTAAATGAACAGATGATCTGGCGCCATCCTCTCCAGACAGTATTCGCAATCAACAAGCGAAGAATCCAGAGGGCTGTGCTACACAAGTTCCCCGGCTTAACAAGTTTTGCTAAGGATTCCTTCTGAATTCCGCGCATCACAAAAGGTCCCCTTTAAATGGGGTATACTGTTCTAATTTACACCCGAGCAGGTTTAAGTGCAGCCTTTCAGATAAAATAATAATGATAATATAATTGCTACTTTTATTTATGAAATTGTCTTTACGCCTCTCTTAACTTGCTTTTCGTAGAGTATGAGCTTTCCATGAAGGGCAGCCACCTGTTGGGGTGCCCAGCGAGCTTAGAGGTCAAGGACCCACAAGCGTGCCGAGGCTGGGTTTGAACCGGCGACCTTCTGATCACAGGCACACGGGCTCAGCCCACTAAGCCACATGCTGCCACATGCTAAGAAAGGGTGCAAGACCTGTTCTTTCACCAAAAATGTAAAATAGTGGATGCGTGTTGATCTGATACCAAGTAACCAAGTGGGTTTTTATCCCAATATTGATGTTCAGCGGGCTCTCAATTTGCATCCTTAGCTTGCAATGCCGACATCGACCCCCTTGTTAAGTATAAACACACAGATTCTGATTAAGCTCCCCCAACGTACCTTGTACAAAAACAGCGAAGCATCTTACACTTTATTGCGCCTGAGTTTCACTTAACAGACTTTCAACACCAAAGTGGGCATTTTCAGTCCCCCTATCTAAAGCAAAACGGCTCATTCTGTTTTGTGTCGTTAAATTTGTTCCAGAAAATCGGCACAATGGGCTTTACGCTGAACTGCCTTCCTGCGTTAAAACGCACTTGCTCGGAGGCACAGCGGTAGACACCACAAACCAAGCCGTAAATCCACATCCGGTACCAGCTGTCAAGACAAAGAAAAACAAGCGCAAGAAAAACAAGAGGAAGAGGAGGAAGACGAAAAGGGAGAACGAGGGACCGAGACATGCACAAGGCACCAGAGCAGTACCTAATAACCAGCGGCTGCCCTATTATTCAGAGATCGTGTGGAACACAGGGAAATGTCTTAAAAATGAATCACTCAATGAACACAATTCAAACTAAAATCATGCACCAATAAATGCATTCCGAAACGGCCAAGTCATACACGTCTTATACGACACCCACACTAAGTGCAAAAACCTCTTTTTTCTCATCTTGGATGCGTACGCTGTCATGTCAGGCAGTGAGAAACCACGCAAAGGCATGTGTATGAACGTTGACACGGCAGGTTAAAAACGGGGGAGTGGAGCATGTGGTCCTGCTGACTTGCCTTCGAGCGACATAGTAGAACACAGGATTTCCATTCTTGGACGTGCCGGCCTGGTAGAAGATGTTGAGCGTCTTCAGAGCTTTGAACTCCTCTTTCTCGTGCACTTGGTGCCTACAAACATGAACCTTCTTAGCCATGTAAACTCACTCTTAAAAGGAACCAGCATTTGCATGGGGCTTGCAACGAAATACTCTTGTCGGTACTTCTCTGGTTATTGTAAGAAGTCAAAACATCTCATTGTATAATGTAGAGTGCATCAAAAAATCATGCACATCGTATCTTTGAGATGTGTAGGATCATAACTATCCCAATCACACATCAGAAAGCCTAAACGTTTGGTCTCACCTGGTCATGAACTCCTCAAACTTGGAGCTGGTGAGGTTCAGGCTGGACCAGTGGGTGTCTGCCACGGGCTTATGCTCAGGGGGGCCCAGGTAAGCCAGGAGAGTGGCCATCTTATCGAAAGGCCGTCTGCCCACCGCCTTGTGGTCCCTGGGGACAAAAAGGTACTGCTGTCACCACACTGGACATACCTCTTCAGGTACAATTCATTATCTATGCATGCAGATGTTCAGCTCTAATCCCTACACCTCCCACACCCCCCCCCCAACACACTCCCCCCCACCCTGTGTGACAAGTCTCGGCGTAATCGGTTTCACCAGATCTGCATTTGCGCCTGTTCCTTTATCTACCACCACTAAGTGACAGTAAGTTCCGGTCCAGTGTCTCAAAATGAAATAGGTCTGAGCTCATCACCCACACAATGTGTCTGCAGGTTTGAAAAAGATGCAGGAAATATTTTTGGGGTTTTTGTGTTCACTACACCAAGTGTCTTCTAAGCTGCCATTTCCTTCTATGAAACTGTGCTGCTTTTTCTATTTTGGGGCAATTTCTCTTGAAATGAAATTTCAAGGTATTGTATCAATATAATGTTCTTATGAAGCAGTAATAAGATCTATCAAATACTTTGACTTATCGCATTGGTTAAATGTCATTTGCAGTCATCCTCCCCTTTGCTGCCACCGTGCAGTACTGCTTCAGTATTTGCTGCCACCGTGCAGTACTGCTTCAGTATTTGCTGCCACCGTGCAGTACTGCTTCAGTATTTGCTGCCACCGTGCAGTACTGCTTCAGTATTTGCTGCCACCGTGCAGTACTGCTTCAGTATTTGCTGCCACCGTGCAGTACTGCTTCAGTATTTGCTGCCACCGTGCAGTACTGCTTCAGTATTTGCTGCCACCGTGCAGTACTGCTTCAGGATTTGCTGCCACCGTGCAGTACTGCTTCAGGATTTGCTGCCACCGTGCAGTACTGCTTCAGTATTTGCTGCCACCGTGCAGTACTGCTTCAGTATTTGCTGCCACCGGGCAGTACTGCTTCAGTATTTGCTGCCACCGGGCAGTACTGCTTCAGGATTTGCTGCCACCGGGCAGTACTGCTTCAGGATTTGCTGCCACCGGGCAGTACTGCTTCAGTATTTGCTGCCACCGTGCAGTACTGCTTCAGGATTTGCTGCCACCGTGCAGTACTGCTTCAGGATTTGCTGCCACCGTGCAGTACTGCTTCAGTATTTGTGTGATGGGTCTCAAAACTTGATCGGTTCCAATTCTGCACCCAACCGATGTTATTGTCTCTCCTGCTTGCCCACCATTCATCCCTTGGACTTTATCAATTAAGATGTTTATTCATCTTGTTTTGATTTCCTCTGCCTAGCCCAGGAGGATGCCCCCCCGAGTCTGGTTCCTCCCAAGGTTTGTTCCAAATAGGGATTGTTCCTTGCTCACTGGGGGCTGTAAAGCACTGTGAGAAAATGTAATGTTAAAATGCCCTATATAAATTTATTCGAAATGAGAAATTGAAATTATTGCACTACGGTGCGAATATGATCAGCGGGCCTTGGTCTTGATTTTGAAACGCTTGATGTGTGAACCCACAACCTCTACCCCAAAGTAAGATCCAGGCAAACTCAGTGAAGACAGCCCCTGCCCTCCCCCCCGTCTGGGCATGCTCACTGGCCCCACGTCACCTGTTGCTGGAGAGGTACTGTCCGATCCTCTCCTGATTGTTCCATAGGAGCCGATGCAGGGCCAGCACGTTGCCATCGCTGATGAAGGACAGGCTGTGGTTGACAGAGTCGCTCGGTGGTGAATCGGAGGCGATGTCGAGGAAGAACCTGCAGGTCAATTGAAGCCACCGTAAGTAAATGTGAGACCTGAGCCACCGTCACAGAAAAAGCTATAATAAAGGTTATTGTCATGACTTAGAGCCGCAGAGTTACAGGACCCAGGAATCACACATTCACCTTTACGGTCAGTATTGGCATTCAAGACTTCAAACTTGCTTCTCCTACGGCCTCATGAGCCCACAACACAATTTATCAGACAAGGTACCTCTGTGCGTGTTTGTCGGATGACTTGTGTCAGGCTTTCATTTATAGTCTGATGTGTTCCATTTTAGAGTTTTACCCAGAATCCGGCATCCCCGAAACTGGTGCCAGAACCAAGTACAGTGATCCCCTGCTATATCGCGGTTCAACCATCGTGCCCCCACTGTGTCGCCGATTTTGCCCCGACGCATCACAGTTCTCCGTATATGGCGTGCCTAACTTGTGTTCCGATTCTTGTGAGCAAACTTTTTGTGAGATTTCCATTTGGTTTTAACTCCTACGATTTAAGGCTTAAGCTATCAAAAAATGTTTATTTATATGGTCTTTCTATATCGCGGGTTTTCACTATCATTAATGGGAACGTAACTTCCGCGATAGGCGGGAATCATTAACATCTACCTGCTGGCTTGGCTAACCCGTCTAGCTCCAAGGTGGCCAACAGTTATTTCTTACATCAACTCAAGACCCTGGTTGGACATACCGCCTAGCTGCATCAAAGTTGCTCTTCACAAAATCATTGAACGGTCTCATGTGTTCCTCTTTGGTGAACAGGACGTGGTTCGCAATGCTCTGCAGGATCTGAAAACAGGAAGAGATATCAGCTATCACCACATCTGCCATGCGTCTTGAAAGAGCAGGCAACTTTAAGGGCTGCTTGTCTGGTGATATAACGGGATGGGAGGAGAGCATACATGCGGGTGACTGTTTAAAGGAGTCTGAGGACCGGGGTGAGGGAGGTGCTACCTTGGACATGAGCTTCAGGCCTCGCTCTATCCTGGGTGGGGGTTTTTTATCCAGGACACCGGCCTCGTAGGGCGATACGATGGCGGGGTTGATGAAGCGAAGGAACATGGCACTGCCTACCGCTCCAATACTGTTTTGGGGGAACCTTAGGCTCACCACCTGTGGGGGCGGAGGGTACAGGGCACGGTTGGTCAGCTTCAAGACGTAGACCCCAGAGAGGGGAAGGGTGGAAAAACCGCCACATCACTCCCACCATTCTCATAGGTCAACCAAGAATGGGTTAGCCGTCTCAGCCAGTCAAAGAGGAAGCAGAGAGAAGAGGGACACACTAGAAAGCAGGCAGGCAAAGCAGAGCGATCGAAGAAAAGCAGATGTAAGAGGAGAGATGCAAGAGATGTGTACAAACAATATAGTGCGATCTAGACTGGAGACACTACAAATAGTGATCATTACATTCAAAATCACAAGACGCAATAAAGTCACAGGACTGATCGCTGCCCATCTGCTCAACAAGGCAACATGCTATCTTGAGTTCCACAAACCAATGCAGTTGGCATGTATAGGGCATCATCTTTCAGGGTAACCCTGCACGCTCCGCAAAGGACAACATGCAGGCTGGCAGAACAGGCAGTGAAACTGGAACTCGGGTTGTGAAAGATTGAATCGGGCCGACCCTCTGAAACATGTGTACTTGGAGCTTTCATGCAATTACACTGAAGACCTTGTCGGTGAACGATTTGGTTACACTCTACAGAACACTCCAGAATGGCTTCAACACAGAGAAACATAGAGATGTGCCCAACTGTTTAAAATTATTTTTTTTTTTTAAATCAGTCCTGAAACTTTATTGAACTGGCAAACCAAGTGACAGACTTTTTGGAGAGTTCCCCCCCCCTCAGAACACAAATGACTTGCCTGATCCCACCATTTAACACTAAACACGCAGAGATCATCTACTAAAGATGTGTTTTTTATACCAACTCCTAATGCTTGTCCCAGATACCCAACCACATACGTCTTTCCCAGAGAGAGAGAGACATGTAAGACTGACCTGATCAACTGAACAATAAACCCAACAATGTGCAATATAAAAAACAAACAGCCGCAATCTAAGGCTTTTTTAATTTTACAGTCAAGTCAGACGTACGGGGTATTTCCACTGCATATAACATGAATGCAGTAGTCACTGGCCCAATACCGATAACTGCGATACACGAGAATGTCAAAGCCGTCAATCACACAGATAAGAGATGCAATCATGGGTGGAGAGTCTGGTGAGAAAAAGTCCGTCACACTTGATGAACCCAATACCGAGCCAGGCCAGCATTACACCAGAAAACTGGCAGGGGTAATCATAAGAAGTCCCTCTTAAAAAGTGTCACAGATCTACCACAAGAGACAAGCGGATGAAGTTCATTTCGAGAACATGGTCGACAAGAACGGTCAAGAACACCCGGCTGCGAGAGTTAGCAACAGCCAGTGAGTGCAACCAATAAAGCATCGCATAAGCTCTAGCAGGTGCCACCTGAAAAAATGTGCTGCGCATCGTCACCCGAGAAGGCGGCTTGTGCCCACCCCCCCCCCGCAAAAAACCCCAACCGTCCGTCTGCCAGCTCAAATGTCACAGATCCATCAATGCAGGACGCTTCCAGAGATCCCATGACCTGTCAGTCCGGGCTGGTTCTGCCCCAGAAACGAAACCGCTGACACCCTCCAATGTACAATCAAAGGCAGCCAGATTGTTCCCTAATACATCATAAGCATTCTTTGCCTTTTATTTTAAAAATTTGCTTTTCATTATTCCAACCTTTAGTTATTTTCCCGTAAGTAGGCTACTGGCCAGGTCACACTCACAGAACCCCATTGATTTTGTGGTACAAAGACAGACGTGCATCTAACCCTAAACCCTGGCTTGACTGGGCGGAAAGCCCCGCCAGTCGCCGAGACAACACCACAACACAAAAGCCATCGGAAACACACTGCCTTGGTGTCGCCAAAGCAGAACGCTTGAAGGAAAAGGGAAATCACGTTACAATAAAAGCAGACCCTGGGCGATTAGTGCCCCAGAAATATACGTCACAGAAATCCTCCTCAACAAGTCGAGCTGACCGTCTCAGCACTCAACGGAATGACTGGAGGACGACGAAACAGCACAGAGCCACTACTGTCAGTGTGTTACGTGTTAACTGAAAAATGGAGGGAAAAAAAAAAAACTACTCAAAGCTGGAATATTAGTATGATGATTTCAAGTAAAGGTTCAGCACAGACTGGAGTGTGAAGATGTTTTTGGATAAACAGTTATTCACTTAAATAAGGGCAAATAAAAAGCAAAAAAAAAAAAAGCTTTTTTTTTTTGCTTCGTAAAACAAAAAAAAAGCGTCTAGTGAACGGTTCTCCAAACTTACTGATTTTATGCCTTCCAATTTTTCTTTAACTGTGGCTTTACTCAGAAGAGAGTGGCAAGTTGCCTACAGGACAGAGATGAGCACAAAAAGGTCACCGAACCGGCTACACAGTCACACGGAAAAAAAAGAAAGAGAATCTCACCTACACAGAACCTAAAAAGGACACGTGACAGGTGCGGGGGCAGCGGAGGCGGGGAGGGGGGGTGTCTGCACAAAATCTACGAAGGAACTAAGCCCCATTTTGATATTGTTCAGCCACAGTAACCTTTTATATAGTGTAGCACCTCCCGATAAATATTCACAATATTCACTGCTGACACACATACCATCTACTACCCAAGCTGTTCTGGACCATAGGGAGTGCTGACAAATGCTGAAGAGGCCTATGATGTCACAGACCCTGGCACGGAGCTGAGACTGAAGGAGAAGTAGAGTAGGGGCATGGGTGGCTGGGTGGGGGGGCTCTGGGTTTGTGCAGCAGCAAGGTCACCTGCTAGTTCTGTGGAACAGGGCAGTTAGCCACTTCGCCTGTCATAACGTAGCAGTTGCGAAGCAGAAAGCAGGCTGCACGCAGTGACGCAGATGTAATCACTCTCTGTGTGCCCCCACAGTCAAGGTGAGATTTTAAGCGAGTCAGTAGTGGCGGAAGTGCGAGGGGGGGGGGGGGGGGGAGGGGTGAGAGCGCTCCCAGAACAGCCAACAGATCAAGCTGCGGTTTGCTTCATGGCATGCACAGGCCCGAATCCTACGACATGCATGGGGTTGTCCAAGTGCACGGAAGTGCGGGGGTGGTCGTGGCTGGTGGGTGCACCTACGTGCGTGTGTGTGTGTGTGGGGTATGACCAGCAGATCCCCCCCCCCCCACCACCACCACCACTTTTTTTTTTTTATTGAGGAGAGAACCGCGGTATGGTTAATGGTGTGTAAAAGGAAAAGAAGAGAGCAAGAGTGGAAGAAAGGACTGGCAATGTGTTAGCGCCGCATGGGAAACAAGGGGGACGAAAGCACAGCGAGCAGTATCACACACCCATGTACGCACCTCGCACAGGGAGGGGGGCGGGGCGTACCTGGTACAGGCAGTGACACACACTGCGCAGCTGTGGGGGGAAATCAGACGAGGAGCTGATGATGGCCAGGAAGAAGCGGTCTGTGATCCTCAGCAGGTTGCGCTGGTTGTCCTCCAGACACTCGCTTGCTTCTAGCCTGTCGGCCGGGGGGGATGGTAGGGGGATAGTTAAGTACTGATGGACGTCTACCAGTGACCCCAGTCTTGGCACTTTTCTACCACACCAAGTACTTTCTCTTTTCCATTGACTTCTGGCGGAGCACCAGTATCAGAAATTCCAAACCAGCTGGGTTGCTTGGTACTTCGCCACTTTGGGGTGACACCTGAAACGCTTTCTAGTCGATTTGTTATGCAGATGGCCAACCTCAAACAGCGCACGACCTCTGCCTTGACCAAAAGCTTACAAACTCAGAAAAAAAAAAAACAACAATGATCAAAGTAAAGAAAAAAAAAAAAAAGCAATAATCGTGGATGGGTGTGCAAATGGAAAGACCCAAGTGATCTGACCAGAAGAACAGAAACAAGATCCGGATGATGTGACAAGAAATAAAGTAGGACAGCGCTGTATTGGAAATTTTTCAAATATCACGAGGTGATTTTGTTGTAATAAATATTGGGGTATTTATAAAGCAAAACATTTCAACATATTTCTCACGAACCCATCTAGGAGTGATTTAAAGAGCAAGGATGAAAATGATTACGATTGTCTAGGAGAACGCACGCAGCGCCTCATGCAAAAACAGCAGAAGGTGAACTTTAAACAGACTTTTAAACATTATACGAAATCTTGAAAAGGAATAATCATTAAAATGGAAAAAAACTTGCTGTTTTTCTTTCCTATGACAGAGTGAAAATATTTTAGGGAAACTCCCTGTCCTATAATGTCATAAAGGATGAATGGCATCAATCTAGCTGACTAGTGATGCAAGAATTGCATGTGCATAACATGCGATGTCGGTATTAATATTGCATGTCGTCACGCCATATAATATACTACAGGCATTTTTCAAATTCAGTATAAAATACCTCCACTCACATTGTGATGTCATTCGACGCTGCTACCAGTTTTTACATCAGTGGATAACCAACACCTTGAAATACCGTATGGTACCCAGTGTGGTGGAAAAGCGTCCTCTGAACCCAAAGTGTTGGAAAATGATCTCTGGGAGTGTGGGACCAGGCGTGGCACAAGGGCCCCAGTTGGATACGACCCACTGGGGGGGGCTCACAGGGACGGAGAAATGGCCTACCCACCTGGTCGGGTCAACCTCAAAGCTGATCTGCTGAGACTCTGGCGTGTTAATGACTCCTCTGAGCAGAGGATCTAGCAGCTTCTGAAGATAGGTGGCGCCGTAAACCTGGATCACGAGGAAGCCGCCGTTCAGCAGACCGACTTGCAATAAATCTATGTTAACACTCAACAAATCCCTCAAGTCTAAAATGAGTTTTGCCACCCTGAGCTGATCAACCAACTTTATATTTCTTGAACGGTGCAACATCCCAACCTTCCCCCGGAACAGTATGAAAGACTAAGAGGACTAACCCACCAAAAAATACCCCCCAACGCTGACACTGCACAACTGCATGCAGACTCACTAAAAGGTTTTAAAGTACAAAGCTAAGAAGGCCTAAAGCCTGGGATGATATGGATGCTGAATACACTTTCTGCTTCCTAATTTCTATATGTTTACATTTATATTTATTGAATTTATCTGACACTAGTCCAAAGTGACTTACAAGGGTTACAATTAAAGTGTACAATTACAATTAGGACCCATGACCAATGCTCTCTACCTACTTTTATCTTTTATTTACAGCTGTACACTTTAAAGGTGGTGAGGAGTTCCGGACTGTGCGTACCTTAAAGCAGAAGGTCATTATTTTACTGGCTAGACTATTTCCACGGAAAAGCGTCTGCATGGAGTCGGCCAGCTCAACCTCCTTGGAGAACATGTTCCATAGAAGCTGGTAAAGCAGGTGCCGGGAGTCGAACAGCGACACCAGCACGCGGGCCAGCTCGTCCTGTGTCGGGGGGAGGGGGGTGGGGAGTGTCATGAATACACCGACGGCAACATCCACGAAGCGGGCAAGAGGCCCAGGAGAGGAGGACGCACCCACTGCGAGCAGGGCACTACGTTGGCCAACGCCATAGCGATGGGGAGCTCTCCCTGGTCACCCATCATGGTGACCAGCTCCACCAGCCTCTCGAAGCGATCGGCCAGCACGGTCTCGGCCAGAGTGTCAAACTCCGTGCCCTGCTGCAGGATCTTGGTCAGTACCTCCATGAAGGTGGCTCGGGTCTGCAGATCTTTGTGGTAGCCCAGGCCTGAACAGGCAGAACAAGGAGACATTAAGACACTTCCCCAAAAATCACATGCTACTTACGGACTAGTCCTGCAGAAGGGTCATGTAGAACCACCGTCCGTCTATCCGTCCGTCAGTCAGTCGTACTGCTTTCTCTATACAGGGTCACGAGATCCTGATACTATCCCAGAAGTTATGGGTGCAAACTCATAATAAGCCAGGATGGGGAGCCACACAGACACATTCAGACCTATGGACAATCTGACTACACCATTACTTAACTTAAAAGTACGACTTATTTACTATTTACGGCCTTATTTTTCCATGTGCCATCAGGCTTGAAAGAGGTTGTGACTGTATTTCCCACCAGCTTCTTCATAAACTGACATGTGGCTACAACAGAATATTCCGGATCAGCCGCAGGCAGACTCACCAATGGAATGCATGAGTCCGCTGTCAACATTGGCATTGAGCAGGTTGGACATGGCCAGCACGGTGCAGTGGCGCAGTGACGCCAGGCGGCGGGACATGCCCCGCTTACGCCCACCCACCGGCTGCCCGTTGTCCTCCACCTCACTGCAATCATTCAGCAGGTTCATGAACAGGGTGAAGTACCTACAGGGGACAGCAGGGGGTGTAGCGGTTAACAGACTGATCACTTTGATAAAAAGGTTGTACATCCGAATCCCAAAAGAGGTCACTCCTGTGACACACACCTGACTATAAAAGTTTATTTAAGGCAGCAGCATCTGAAACCAGTAGTTGGGTTTATTTAGAAGACCGCTAATATAGAGACCCACAGCACGCTCAAAATATCACAGTACACTATAACACCTTAAAAATATCCAAGCCTAAATCAAGTTTTTAAGCATGCTGCAAGGGGATGCACAAAGTACCATCAATCACGCGTTTCCCTCAATGCATGAATTGAGTAGTGCCTCAATCACAAAGCAAAACTGAGACAAGTTCATTCAATACGCTGCAAGATTCTTTGACTGTCACATATGTAGTTATACAAAGTACAACACGTAGTGAAATGCATGCTAGTTAAAGTGCAAAAAAGCTAAAATGAAAGCTAAAAATGCAAGCAGAGACGCACGTTCAAAATAAACGGTATTTCCACGCCTTGCCCATCCGTCACTGACAACGAGGGCAGCAGGCGTCTGCTCATTCTAGATCTGTTCCGCATGGGATTATGAGTCAAATGCTAAAGAATCATTACCAACAGCAAGTTCCCACTGGGTGGGGGGCAGTATCAACCCCTCCCCCCCAAAAAAAAAAAAAAAAACAGGAAAAGGAAAATGTAGAATTAGAAAGACACCTTTAAAAATAAAGTTAGGTTAACGTACTGTGTGGGATCACAAGTCCTTAAATGCCAGGGCAGAGGTGTGATGAACAGGTCACCTCACAAACATCGCGAGCAAACGTAAAGTTAGAAACGCTGCAAAAAGATGCCAAAAGCAGAACGGAAGCAGAAACCCAGGTCTTCCAGACCCGCACGACACTAACAGTTGGCGGGTATGCAAATTTTGCCAAAGAGAGTGCAACTCGTTTAAGGAGAGTAACAGTTTAGCCAAGATTTCTTATCGGCTTGTTTGTTGGTTGGCTGAAAGTCATTCCGTATTCAAATTGCCCGGATGCCCCTTGGATAACGCATGTACACCTTTGTGACCTCTGTCCGTACAAAGTCCTCCTACGAGGCTCTGAAAATGGTCGAAACGTTGTAAAGCGCTTCTCACTCAGACAGGAAGCTCCACAAAGCACTGAAGAGTTTTTTTTCTTGACATTTATGACATAAGAAGATCAGTCACCGGACCGCGCATGTAAAGGTGTGAAACCAAAAGATACTGGCCAGGGGTGTCTGTCTCATTGTCCTACCCCTGTATATAAAATGTCTACTAAATGACTGTAATATAGTAATTCCGTAATAGGACGGGGGGGGGAAACACTTTGAACTATCAGTTTGTTTTGGTTCTTGGCGCATGCGGCACACATGGTGAACTATGTCTGTTGAAGTCCACCACTTCTGCTTCAGATGACTCGATAAATTTTGGGACGCATATATACCACAGGGCATTACTCGACAAGCCGCGAGTCAGCCGATCACGGAATGCGCGCGTTTAGAATTTATTTGCACAACAACTATGACGACTGGCACAGAGGTCACGGCAAAGACTCCACAGCGCCACCTGGTGGCATGCATGAGAAAGCCATCAGAGTGGAAGGCGCTTACTTCAGGAAGAGCTGCGACTTGGCCTCCATGAGCTCCACGCCATCCCCCTCCTCCGGCTGCAGAGGCAACCCGGCCAGAAGGGAGACGACAGCCTCCATGCTTGCCTGGTCCAGGTCCCTGTAGGAGACGAGCCCTGGGTTATACCTTCTTTTTAACGACACTATTGAGTGCAGTTTCAGTATTGCTGCTAGTTTCAGGGCGTGACAGAGAAGACACTAAAAGTACAATACTGCGTAAACACGGTGATGGTGAAGAGGTGGATTGTGGGTACCTCGTCAGGCACTTGACATCGTCGTCTGCTGCTTGATTGGATGTTCCCATCACCCAGTCCGTCAGGTACTCCACCATCTTATTCCTGGGGGAACACAGAGACCGTCAGATGTGAACTTCCAAGTATGTCAGCCAGAGCCACTAAAGGTGCTGGATATGCACATGGCTGCAAGAATCTGTAACTAGGCCGTCTGACAGGACAAAGAAGATACGGCTCGTGTCACCTGAACTTCATCTCCTGGCAGAAGGAGAGATCGTCCCTACGCTCCATCATCACTTCCACCAGCTGGCAAAGCTTGGTCTTGATCTGGATGGCGTGGACCATGTTGCCAAGAATACGCACATACCTAGGGGGTGTTAGTGGGGGGAGGGGGCGGAGGTGAGATGTGACATCTGGTGAGCCTTAAACTTTAAAACGACCGTTTTCTACCCATTTCATACAAACAATAGATATTTGTCATTCTATACATTTAATAAATGTAAATATCTATGTGATGGCTTTAAACAGTAGTTTGATGAGTCGGCCTGGATAACGTGATTGAATCCATTCATTGTGCCATTATTTGTGTAGGTCTTGGTTAGTTCTCAGTACCTGACCAAGTTGAGCATCATGGTCTCGATGCTGGCCTGACCCAAGTGCTCAGAGCTGCCCTCTGTGTGGTTGTCCAGTAGGTTCTTCATGATTGCGATGGTCTGTTCCACGAACTGGGTGTTGGTGTCATTGATGGGAACCTGCGGTGAAATTTGAGACTTTTATTCCCCCCCAACCGTTGGTTTCATTTGAATAACTAAAGACCACAACATCAGAAGGGCCGATGTTTTAGTTGTGACATCCCAACTTACTCGCCAAGTGCAAAAAACCGGCAGCCCTTTTTGGCGGATTCGCATTTTCTCGCAAATCACACTTCCTCACGTTGGGTAAAGGGTGACTAACATTTTGCTGTAGAATCTCCACCGTGAGTAGCCATGTACCCTATGGCATAGCTGCAAGTCTGTAGTGGGCCTAGGGAATGTCATGATATTGCAGCCCAAACCATCATTGATGCAGCCCTGTTTCCAGGGAAGTGCGCGTCAGGGACAATGTAGGGTACGTAGCTGGCGGCGTAGATTCTACGCAGAGGTATGACACCGCTTAAAGAGCACAAGCGAGATTATGCGAAACGCAAAGCCGCACGCATAGTTAGGCGTCGGGCGCCAAGACGGAGGGCCCACCCACCGGGCCCTGCGTGTCAAAGAAGCGGCTGATGCTGTTCTTGAGCTTGTTGAAGAGCATCGGGTAAAGCGCAGGGCTCAGCTCCAGGCCCACCAGGTCCTTGATGTTGGTGCGGATCTGCAGGCCCACCTTCTCGTGATTGCACACCATCAGCGACAGCAGGCGGTCCAGGAACTTGCTGAGCGGCGTGTCCACGTTGCCCTCGCTGGACCCCATAGAGATCATGGAGCCCTTGCGCTCGGCCAGGGGGCCCATAGGGGGGCTGTAGGTGGGCTGGCAGGGCGTGCTCCTCTGCTGCAGGCACACGCCCCCCAGGGCACACAGGAAGCCCGTCATGTTGATCCACTCCTGCGGGCAATAGAGGTTCAGTTCCAAGATCCATTAGTATGTTTGGACAAAATTTGAGTTTTACTTTCAATAAGCAATAATGTGGACCAGATGCAATTAAAGCTTGCCTTTAAAACATGCCTTTAATCAAATTATATTTAATTAAATTTAATAAAAATTTAATTGTCCATTATTCATTTGGTCTGCTAGTATCCTAAACAGTGTTATGTTAGTGACATTTGTTTGATTCTTCAATTTATATTTATATTCAATTTATATAGGGCAAACTTATTCAGAAAGGCACCATCCAAAAATACTTGGTTAAATAACATTGATGATATCCTGCTTATTTCTGATTGGCCACTCATCCTGTCCAATAGCCAGAAAGGAATGATTTCTCAGCTCAGAGAGATTCTGTAGGACACAGGCCGCATGCAGGGGCATCAGAGGGGCATGGGTACCCTTGCAGATTCAGGGGACCCAGCATTTAATAGCGGCTTCCTGCACCTCCCAAATTTTGAGGTACTCCCTGGTCACATGACAAGTCACATGACGAGGCAGGAAGCACAAAATGAAGACACCAGTTATACATCTAGAGACAAATTCTGCTCAATGATGGTACTTTAAGTAAAATAGCACTGAATGGAGACAAGTGAAGGTAAAAGCGTGAGAAAGGTCACTGAAAAGCAGCAATTTACTGAAATGTACCCTATGGCTATCTGTGTGCATTTACAGTACATAAGCTGTCCCTCCCCAGCAGTGGTCATTCCTGTGACGGGGGGCACAGGAGGGAAGCCGCAGGATGTGACTCTCACCTGGCCATCCTCGATCTTGATTTTCGGGTGGTTAAGGATTAACTTGGTGGCCTGCTCCCATTTGGCGTACGTGTCCTCCCAGGCCTGAGTAATAAAAAAGGCACCGTCAGGCGGAGGAGACCGCCGCGGTCGCTAGTCAGGCGGAGGAGACCGCCGCGGTCGCTAGTCAGGCGGAGGAGCCCGCCGCGGTCGCTAGTCAGGCGGAGGAGCCCGCCGCGGTCGCTAGTCAGGCGGAGGAGCCCGCCGCGGTCGCTAGTCAGAAAGCTCAGTAACAAGATTCCTGCAGCACATGTACAGCTGTGGGAAGGTCAGGTGGGGGGGGGGCACCAAGTTCGTTTACACCTCGGGCCGGCCTGGGGCGCTGTCCCAAACACCACAGGACAGGAGGCTGGGGGGCAAAACCTGGACAAGACCCCAGTGCCTCACACTCACCTCAGTATTTCCTGCAGTGGGGTGTTCTGCCCTCCTCAGCAAAGCCATCACTCTCTTCTGCAGGGCAGCACGACCTGCAGGCACATAGAGGTTTGGTGGCTCTGCAGTCTTCATTAAAGCAAACAACTGAATATCACACTCATAACACTATCTAAACTACTGCTTTGTGACAATCCCCAGAAGGGATATCTGTCAAAATAGGTTCTTAATACAGCAATTTGCAAAACTTAATACTGCTTAATTGCTATAAATGGAACGACCTCTTACTATTTAGCAATTTGCTTACACAATGTATTCACCTTATACCCATTTCACTATATACTTAATAGCCATAAACACACACATAATTCCATGTAATAGCGCAGCAGTCATTACAGCTGCATGGCAAAGAGATTTTTGTGGACGTTGCTGCCCTCTAGTGCTACGGAGGTAGATTGCAAAAAGAAGGCCATCATCCCTGTAAGCATTTCCAAATTACAAAACAGAAAGGAAACAAAAGGACTTGGGGGGGGGGGGGGTTGGTTATTGGTGAAACAGGTGACCCACCCACCTGTGGACATCATGTTACTAACAGAGGCAAACTCCATGAAGGTGTTGTAATTGGGCAGGATGTTTTGCACCGGCACCTCGTCCACACTGCAACGGATGTCGGCCTCCTCGCACAGGTGCCGGAAGCAGGACATGGCCACCAGCACGGCTTCCATGTCGGGGCTCCACAGGAACATGTAAAGGGACACTTCTAGTTTGGTCTGGGCCTGCCGGCAGATGGGGATGCCGCTCCCCAAGGTAGCACAATCCTAAGGACCAGGAGAAGGTGGGAGATGTGAACCAGTTTGCTGGCTGCAAAGTCTATCCCACCACGAATAAGGTCAAATTTGACACTGGAGTTTGACACACATCCCGGCACATGAACCCACCTTGTTCTTGAGGAGGAACTTGTTTCTGCAGATGAGGATCTCCCGCAGCCACTTGAGGATCTCTGTGCTGTTAATCATCTGATGGCCAATCAGCTTCTTGCAGATAAGGTATAGGACCTGCGAGCTGAGAGGGGATGAGTCGACATCAGAGCAGAGCAGTTAGCTCGCGGTCATACCTGTCCACATTTTAGGCAGCAGAAACACGGATACCTGATGTCCCAAAAGGTCTCCATTGGTGCATCTGGGTTCCACAGCGCTATGGTTTCAGGTTGGTGCAAGACGAGCAGGGCCTGTTGAGGCAGATAATAAGCGCACCCTATGGCAGAATGTTTCTAGCAGTGCCTTTCGACTGACTTTCAGATACTGTAAAGGCAGATCACTACTCTGACTGGCCACACCCAGGGCCAAGAAGCACAATGAGCATTAACAACCTGAAGAGAAAAAGATACCAACCTCCATGGCCTCCTGGGAGATCTCAGACATGCTGGCCAAGGGCACCAACTGAACGAGGCCCATAATGAGGTCCACTGTGCTGTTCTGAATCTCCTGGCCCTACATAAATGAAAAAGCTCAGATGAGGCCTTGTGCTCACCCCAGATGTAGACTAGCCTATTGAAAACAATCAACTACCTGCACCAAGCCAAAAAACCACCTACTGATATGCAAAACGAATACAAATTCCAGTTCTGGCTGAGTGCTGCAAAGTGCCAACGTTTTCACAGCAAGAAGTGACCGCTGGCAAGCTTGTCACACAACAGGTAACAAAATCCTGGCCTTAACGCAACAACTTCCATTAAACAAGAGCTCGGAGGTCGTTCCCAGTTCTGGGATAATCTGTCATAAATCTTGCCCTTTCAAGTGGATTGACCAGAATAATCCCCCCCCCCTGCCCTAAATGAGTACAACACAAACATTTCAAATCAGCTTTTCAGAAACGAAAATCTTGGATGGTGGGAGAAAAGTCAAGAAGCAAACCATTAATTCTCAAATTCTTGATTTTTCTGTGAAGCATGATATTTCACCCAGTGAATAACTGAAAGCTCAACTACACTGAACTCAGGACAGTTCTGAAGTCCAAATTGGGACATGTGCTCCACGCCCCTCCACCCACTCACCTTCACTGTGCCTTAGATATCTTTCAGAATAGAGGGCAAGAAACCTCAACCAGGACATTACACAATTATGATGCTTATCCACTGGTATACAGGGACCGAGCCCTACTGCGACAAGAGACTACTTACAATGCCGATCCAGCCCGCTTTGGCTTTCCATTGCGAAAGGGTCGGCTCCGAAAAAGGTGTTGCTGAATTTGGAGAGCAGCAGCGACGTAAAACCGAAGACAAGCTCATTTACTGTTCACAGAGTGTACATCATGATTAACTTTCTGCTATTTTCTGCCAACACATCTAGGAGACTCATGCTACGTTAGCATCTCACACCGTCGGAATTAGCATTCATTGCGCAAATTTGCATGAACACATTTTGTTCAACTCCTCTGTAGTACTTTTTTTAAGAAGGTGGAAATTTTCAGGTTCCGAGTTGTCGGGAATGCTTCAATACATCGCAAGGTGCAATACTACTAATAATGAATAATATATAGAATATGCCCTTTATTCCTTCAGATCATCCATGCCCATCGACACAGAACACCAGTATCTCCCTGCATTAAGCCCAATCAGATGGTGCCAATGAAGCTAGCTCAGTCTGCTCACACGTTCAGCTCCATGTCAGCTGGGGTATGGCTTGCACAATTCAGAACGGGAAACTGTCAGTTCACAGCACGACTCAGTTCTCAGTGGCATGTTCATTTGGTGTCTCCATTTGTAGCAAGAGACATCTAGTGGCACTTCCTGTGAGCCTTACATGCAGCATGAGCTTTGGGTCGGCGTGGATCAGCTTGACCATGGCCAGCAACAGGTGCTTATGGCTCCTAGTGTCCAGATCAGTGGTCTTCTCTTTGAACTTCAGGCTGGTCATCTTCTCCTTGAACGTCTGGCTCTGTGGGGTGTGGAAGAATGGACAACAAAATAATGGTCTTCCTTACTGCAGGAAAAACACCAAAAGCAGCTTTAAAACAGGAATGGTCAAGGCGGGTTGACATGGCAACCATCCACTTCCCATCCCTACCCAGACTTTAAACAGGGGTTTGCTTTTGCACTCCTCTTCAGGTCAACAGATTATATTTCATGATCAGAAGCAACCTAATAGGCATGAAAGTGATTAGGAACCAGAAAGTGGGATACAGCTGGAACCAAACCAGTAGCAAGCAGGAATCTTGAATAGGGTTGCAAAATTCTGGGGATTCTCCATCAATTCCCATATATTCCTGGTAATTCGAAAGCAAAAGTTCCCAACTTGGAATATTTCCAAGATTTCCCATCTTAACTTTCCACGGAATGGAAAGTTTCTGGAAATTTACCGCACCTTTGAGACCCCATTCTTCAAGAAGGACTTTTGTTGAGTAAAGCACAATACCACCAAATGAGGTGGCCAATGGACCAAAATGATTAGAAGACAAGATCCCCAGAGCTGACAAAAGCCCATCTGCCTTCTGCGGCAGAAAAAAGAAAGAAGGTTCTGGATTAGGGGGCAGGGTCACACCAGCTCAGAACCTTACCGGTGTCATGCGGAGGGGCGCATGGGTCCCAAAGCCCTGCATGACCCGGCCCAACGTGTCGTTGAACATGGACCGCAGTTCTCCAGAGTAGCAGTACACAGCATCGATCTTGGGCCACCAGTCCAGAGGAGACTATATGGAGAGATAGAGAAAAGTCAAGTGAGAAGAACTTCGACAGCCCCCTGCCCACCAATGCGACCACTCTGTGATACACAGACGTATAGTTTATGCTTCGGGGGAGGCTTGCGGAAGTGCCCCAAAGAAGGAGGCCTTTCAGAGGCAGTGAGGGGGAACTGGCTCACCCCTGAAAGTTCACACACACACACACACACACACACACACACACACACACACACACAACACAACACAAAAAGGGTCTCAACAGAAGAAGCACTAAGGCTGTCAGGGTCAGGCCAAACAAATGGCACCGACAGGCACACACACACACATACACACACCTACACACACACAGAAGCATAGCATGCCTACAAACATCTACAGCACTCCTCTTCAACACAGGGCAATATGCCAGACCTGCATACAGCCAACATGTGACATGAGGCCTTAATAAAAATGAAAGTCAGCATAGTGCAAATTCTAGGTCCCCAACCCTATAGTGCTGTAAGATCTCATTTCAAGTTATTAAAAGCGAAGAGTCTGCAGTTTACCCGATACACACACCCCATCCCCCCCCATACGGCCTGGTCAAGGAAGCGGGTGCTTACATTAGTGATGATTCTGTGCAGGGAGTTGACCAATACAAAATGAAAGGTGGGTGGAGATGAAGAGGAGAGACAGACCTGCCAAAAGAAGAGATGCAATCCAAGAGATTAAGTGGACTGGTTGACTGATTGCGGATTATTACTTTTCACGTTGGGTCTGATCATTCAGCGAGCCTTGATTTTTGTGGTGCACATTTACAGTAAAATTTAGAAAGAGAAATATGCAGGCAAGCACACCAACCTTAAAGTGCTGGTTGTTGTGCGGGTTGATGCGGAAACAGGAGACAAAGCAGTCGATCATAAGGTCCACGTCGGCACTCTGGCTGCCTGCGCCACGCGAGAATGGCTTTGCGGGATTGAAGAGCAGGGCCTGATAGGAGACACCAAATCAACTAGTTGGTCCGGGCAGGGGGGGTACAGGGTTTGTCAACCCCAGCAAGGGGGTCCTTGCATACTTGTGGCTTACCACAGTAACCTTGATGCCTCACCTTGAGGTCAACCACGATGGACTGTACCAGGACGAAGATGACGGAGTGGTCCTCCCAGTTGACGTAGGTGGAGGCCTTGCAGAGTTTCACACAGGCAATCGCTGCACTCTCTGTCAGCTGTTTGCTGCCACCATGACCCGCCAGTGCCTTGCGCAGGTTCTCCAAGAACAGCTTCTGCAACGACAGCGGCTAACTATACACGGCCTGACAAACACAGCCCTAAACCCTGCTCTGGCATTTATGATCATCTCGCACATTGATCAAGGCTTCCCCATTGACTTCCTGTCAGTGTCATTCGCTCCTGGTGTAGCCGACATGGTTCTGGACAGAGATGTCGGATTAACCCAAAGCAAAACCCAAGGAAGCCTCACCTTGTTGGCCGTGCTCTCTTCCACCACATCGCGGGAGATGTTCTGCGTGATCTCGGGACAGAGGATGAGGAGGATGATCTGGAGGGGCCAAACCGCAGCCTTGCGCTTGGCACTCTCTGCGAAGCTATCCACCAGGTCGAAGAGCTTCTCCGCACAGTCTGAAGAAGGTAAGAAGTGGGCATGGGGGATAACGAATAAGACGACAGACCAAAGCTTTACCTGAACCAGTTTTATTGAGAACAAAACAGGACTGACAACCACCCTTTGCTAATGGTAGACAATGTTCTCCAGCTATTAGGAAACAGCAGAACCGGAAACCTAACAGATGCAATCCGGAGCACGACAAGGGTTGGTTTGCAGATTTGAGAAGCAACACAAGGGGAGGTGTGGACAATAAAGTCTTCCTTTACCTGCCATGTCTGTCTGGGGGCGCTGGTACAGCATGGTGAACTCGTCAGGGTAGTTCTCCACCCAGTTCCAGAAGGCCTGGGCGACAAAGAACATCACCACGTTAAAGGAACAACGTGTCAAGCTCACTCCTTACACCAGGGTTCCCCAATTCTGGTGCTGAAGAGGCAGACAGCAACACAGTTTGCAGATCTGCCTGCTCAAACACACTTACCAAACCTGGCAATTAGCTAGTAAGCTAAATAAGGTGTGTTTGAGCAGGGAAATCTGCAAACTGTGTTGCAGACTAGCCCTCCAGGACTGGAACAACGCTTCTTAACACCACATGTGCATTACACGAAGATACATAGACATACATAGAAATGTCACGGGAGCAGCTTGACAGTAGGAACAAGCAAACCTAAGCAGAATTTAACCCTTGACTTCACAAAACGGATATCAAACACCACAGAAATCTACTGAGAGGTTGCTTTCTATCACCATGGAACAATGATACTTTTATAACTTTTACTCAACGGGTAAGAAACAATGATTAAGTAACATTTATTACAGATTGTTCAGTACAGGTCTTTGACTCCCCTAACTATAAAAAGATATACAATTTTTCAAATAAGTAAACAGAATAAACCGAGTTTTTAGGCACCTTACTTGTCAGAGTATTGGAACAAGCTTCAAATGTTTCTTATTTGCAGATTCATTTCTACACCAAGGAAGATGCTATAAACAGCCACCAGAGGGCAGCACGAGAATCACTGGCAGGAAAGGCTGCTGCTAGTACTCAGATCATACAAAACAAAACAAAAAAACGATAACAGACCTTCTCCAAACTGTTGATGACACTGAGCTGAGCGGGTTTCTTCAGCGTTTTAAATTTGAACACCGTTTCTGCAGGGGAGAGGAAATAAAAGGCACATACATGTCACAAAATTTTTTTTCCCTGCCTGGGAAACGCAATTGTTGGATGAGCCTCTACCTTGAAGAAGTCTTTTGAGCTTGGAGCAGTCTACATTGATGTACTGGATGAGTTCGATGTCGTGGACGTCCACGTTGTCTTCTGAACACACCGTGAGCTCCTGCAGCCTGAGGGGAGACACGGACCAAGCTCTCAGAATAGCTCGACCATACATGGCATATGGTTGGAGCTGTTAGCATCGTGCCTAGCCTGATATCACACACTGTGTTCATTTAGCATTTAGCATCAGCGCTCTTCCAGATCCAATATAATATATAGTGCATGGTTACCATTTAGCAGACAGCTGCCTCGACCCAATAACACATGGCATAAAGTTAACATTTAGCACTCAGAGCAACCCCTGACCCACTACTATCTGTGGTATGCAGTGTTTAGCCAACACTCCTGGCCAGGAGCTGCGAGAATGCATTTCCTGAATGGACCTGTACTTCTCAAGTGTTATATGACTTTTCGAAAAAAGTTACACATGAAATACATTGACTAAATGACGGTATCCTCAAAACAACAGAGTACAATTACATTCATGACTAGGCAGATTGTATCTAAAAGGGGAGGATTTTTTGTAACGGATTTACTGCAATGAATAAAAGCATGAAACAGAAAATAGCTAAGCATGACGAGAATGAGAATAACATGATGCACGGGCTGTTCAAGTTAAGAAGTTCATAAAAAAGCCTTACTTACTACATAAGTAAGAAAAGCCAGAACTAATGTAAACTTTTACCACTGTAGTGGACAGTTATGGTTTAAAAAGAAGCTGCTAAGTTTGTCAACCAAAGTTATACCGGGGGGAGGGGTGGAAGGGAGAGGTTGAACTTTAACAAGCAACTAAATCGATGTGCGCGCACGCACACACACACACACACACACACACACACACACACACACACACACACACACACACACACACACACACACACACCCCCATTAATGCACTAGGTCTGATCTAGTCTCACAATGGCTGCAGGCAGCTTTAACACCCACAGAGAAGCACAATGTGAGTCTTTATGCAGAATTCCGGAGGTCCAGACACTACCACTCCCCCCTACCCAAAATCCCCAACCAGGCCCAATCCCACCCCCCCCCCCCTTCCCCCATCAAGTCCCCTCAAGCTACCAGCTGCTTGACAGATCAGCCCTACCGCACTATGGGGCAGGAAGTAGGGGAGGGGCAGGTGGAAAGGGACAAGGGCCGGCAACAAAGATGCTAGTGGGCCGAGCCTCTTGGGAGGAGAAAAGGTAGGAGAGACACAGAGGAGGGGGCTGGGAGGGAGGGAGACAAAACCTCTATGTCAACAGTATCCGTGGTTTGGTGTAGTACCAGGATGCTCCACCAGGGGCTCACATTAAAACGAATGGACACGCAAGACAAAGTCCGACGTAGAAACATTAAGATATATTTCGTGATGCTAAAAATATAAGCACTTTAATTAGGCTCATCTGCATATTGATGCTTCAAGACAGAAACATGTATTATCAAACCCCCCCCACCAAAAAACGATGGAACCCTGGTCCCTTTATATGCCATGGAGGGAA
This sequence comes from Brienomyrus brachyistius, assembly GCF_023856365.1. Taxonomy (NCBI): domain Eukaryota; kingdom Metazoa; phylum Chordata; class Actinopteri; order Osteoglossiformes; family Mormyridae; genus Brienomyrus; species Brienomyrus brachyistius. The sequence continues at coordinate 1,504,746 of NW_026042334.1, read as the reverse complement.
CAGAGTGAGTCCTGAAGGTGGAAGTGTCGCGGAGGCTTGTAACGGCGAGCGGCAGGAGGAACCCAGCACTGCCCACATTGCTACCTGGTGGCGATGCGGCTAAAGACGGCGTTGAAGTTGTTGCAGCTGAGGGAGAAGAGGACCCCCGAGGCAGAGCTGCGCAGCTCGGCCGCGTGCGGGTTGCCGTCGCGGTACGTGTGGATGAAGTGGCAGATCTCTGGCAGGAGCTGCTTCACCAGCATCGTCTCGTCCAACCGCATGCAGTCCTTGGGTTGCTGAAGAGGGTAGGGGGCGAGGGGCGCAGGGAAGAACATGGTCAAAGAGACAGAAATCTCATTGGAAAGCTGCTGGGCGGGGCAAAGGGGCGGGGACAGACAACGATCAATCACAGCTTTCACGTCACAGGCCTTACTTTGGCCAAACTGCATCGACACCAGATGCCAAGCGAAAATGGGGCACAGCGGCTGGTGTGGGTTGAAACCAAGGCCCCAGTATAAGAACAGCTAGGTCAGATCCACGAAGCTCAACCCCTAATCTGAGGGGCAAGACCAAAATAAAAATCTAAGTGAACTTTTTTTAGGGCGGAATCAGGCATAATGGACTAATCATCCTGTTTTGGTGGCGTTTTTAACAGCTGGTTACGGCATCGAGCACACGGTCTACAATGGACAGGCCAGCCCCGGATTCCAGCACGGGACAGGAGAACACTCAAAACCTCGCAAACAGGCCTATTAACAAATCGATATGAGGTCAGGACCTGCGGAATACCCGCCCACCGCGGGCTCTATGCCGGCGGTCCAGAGGAGACCATTGCAGCCCATCTCCACGGAATAAATCGCCAAACCTGGAGCAAAAATCCCAACCCATTTTTCTAACGCTGAATGGGGAGTGATGGTTAATGTACAAAGCCATCAGAAGGATGTGAAACATGCCTGAGCACGTGCAACAAAAGGCAGTCAGCACCGAGGCAAGACGGCGGGCCGGGCGAGTTGACCGCAAGCCGACTGAAACCCTCCCTGCTTCCCCCTCTCACCGTTCATGAGCGCCGCCCTATAACATACATGGGGAAACACTCGGCTCGTGACAGATACAAATCTCAGCTGCAACGTCACCTTACCATTGGTGCAGAATGGGGGGGGGGGGGAGGGAGCAGACGCGACAGATCGTTTTTCGAAAGCAGCCTTTCTGCTCTCGAACTAAGGCGCTATATCAAGTTCTCTCTCTGCGGCTTCTGGGCCACGTCGGCAAAGGCGGGGGAGGTGGGCTTGTTATTTCATCACCATGTCGGACAACACCAGGAATCAGCGTTCGGGTTTTTGTTTTTTAACACAGGAGTTTTCCCCGCCGATGGCATGCGGTTCGGGGAACCATGCGGCGGTGCGTGAAAGCCCGGCGTTTCGGGGGCACCGCACCCAGGCAGGAAGGCTGCAGTCGCGCAGCTCAGCTGCCTTCCATCTGAACACGCACATTATTGCGAAGCCTACGCAGGAAACTCCCAGCGATCCCAGCGGAGGCTGTGCAAGCGCTAAAACTCCAGGCACGAAAACACCTGCAAAAGTCATCTAGTGCAGGAGGAGAGAGAGAGAACGGAGGATGACAAGTGGAGGGGAGAGGTTGAGCGCATTAACAGAGATGCATCTGAACCCCCCCCCCCCCCATCTCCCACGAGTCTCCTCCAGGTCCAAATTCGCTCCCTGGCCAAAGACTGAACGGCCCCAAGGCAGATTCCGTCACGGGTCACAGCTATTCAGCTGCAGTTCAGTCACTGGTCACATGACTGCTTGCAGCCAATAAGTATGCAGATATGCGATGATGGCGAGGGAGGCAAGATGGGATTGCCATGTGGTAGACTCAGGGACAAACCATACACACGTACATGCTTACAAACACACACACACACAAACATGGGCAGGACGTTGGTCTCCTCACCCCAGCCAGGCACTTCTCCAGTGTGTCCAGGATGATGAGCTGAGAGAGGTAGAGGTTCCTCTCTGCAGCCTCCCCAAATATCCGCTGCAGAAGGGGACAGACATAGGAGGGATGAGTCTGGAGAAGATCAATGCCACGTACCAGCCAGGAGCACATGCCCTGATATGGGAGCGGGGGGGGGTTAAGACTGCAGCTCAAACATTCCTTACATATGGCCCTACTACCTGGGCAGCTAAGACTCAGCGCGGTAATCGGTACAAAAAGACTCGTACTCTGGTAAAGCTGCATTCCGTAACAGGGGACATAGGACAGACCCCGCTGCATAGCTTAATATTAGTGGTCAACTGGGATTCCAGACATAGCGACTCCCAACTCTACCCTGCCCCCCCCCCTCCCCCTCCCCCTCCAACCAACAGATTATAGCCACAGGTGACCTTTTCAGCCTGCCAGCTCCTACCTCACCTCCTGGTCACACGGTTCAGAGTCTGGCCAGGAAGTGACATGCAGAGAGCAGCGGCAGAGTCTCACCACGGGTGACAGTACTTCCGAGCCAATCGACGGACTCCCTCCAAGGTCTAAGATGAGGGCATGAGCGAGAGACCCGTGCCAACCATACGGACGACTCGGGACGAGGCGGGCCAGGACCGGGGCTGGCACACTCACCATGTTGTTCACATTCTTCAGTATGTTGGTGAGGCCGCTGATTACCAAGGAAAACTTGTACTTGGAGATGTTGATCAGGCATTCTTTGTTGTGCTCCGTGCTGACTTTGGTGTGAGTGTTCTGTGGTCCCGCTTTGATTGGAAGCTAGAAAAAAAAAACACAGGGAGGACTGAGTACATAAGAGCAGGAAGACACACTCAACTCAAAGCACATCCTGGGTCAAAGGTCAGCAGAAACCACTGACAGAATGTGGTCAGTGGAGAGATCACAGCAAACCAGCTATTCCAATAAACCTCCTTATGATGTATGTCCTTTTGACCATAAAAGCAAGTTATAATTAAATCTAATATGCTAAAAGTTAATTCACAGTCAAGAACAAACAAAAAATGGTATGCATACATGATGCGTTTATAACCTTTCTGAACAGCTCCCCCAATTCCTACACAAAAAGTTATTATAAACAGTGAATCACAAAGAGCAATATATTTTTTACGGTTCCTGCTCAGCACCATTTCGATTTTATTGTTCCGTCTTGTCGCAAGTCCTGCAAGAAACTGTATCCTGGAAATAAGAGCTAAAGGCACGCACGGCAGCAGCAGAGATTTAGCATTAACCATCAGAAAGATGGTAATCAGCCTTATCACCTTTGTCCGCAGAGAATTAAGCGATTATGCTGCATTAGCCGGAGCGTGGAAGTGGACTATTTGTGGCCTGTTCCTGGAAGGCAGTGCTTTGGACGCAGATGGCGGACGGCAGCCCTAGGGTCTCGCCGACGCCTGGCCAGAGGCTGACCTCACCTAGGCCTGGTCGCTGGCCAGGTCACGGCCAACAAATGCTGGCACGGGAGCCCCCTTCGAAGCAAGCAATGGGATTGGCAAAGAAACAATCCCGTCACTTTTCAGAGATCCTCACAGAGGGTTAGGCCTCCGTGCCAGTGATCAGAAGGTTGTTGGTTCGAATCCTGCATACAGCAGAGAAGCCCCCATCTCAGATGGGACTTTGAGTAAGGTCCTCAAGTCACCCCCCCCAAAAAAAAAAACTCTTAAAAAAAAAAACATACAGATAGGGAAGGCTCACCCAGACAAACTATAAAATGCATGTGCATCCCACTCAGCTCAGAAGCATGAGGAAGATAACAGAGCAGATCGCAGGCCTCACTGATCTGCCCAGCCCAGAAGAATCTACATGCTCACCTGGAGGCTGCAAACCCACCCAGGGCAGCCCTCCTTTCCAGTGAGAAACAAAGAAGCCATTCTTCCCCACGCCCCCCACCCAAATCAGTCCCATCTGACAGCAGCACACCTGCAGCTCCGCATCTTTGCAGCCTAGATCCAGACAGGCCGAGCCGAACAGGAAGGGATCTCCCATACGCCTCATTAAGGGAGCATGTCTGGGCGTAGCAACAAGCCCCGCCCACAATCTCAAATGGCAGTTACACCGCAGTCGTATGTGGTGCCTTCCCCGTGGATCCAAAAGAATGTTCAACAAGCTCGATATCAACCGCGTGGGATTATGTTATGCTTTGTGTGCAAGGATTCGAGTGCTTAATTTTGTAATAAAACAATATTCCAGGAGACTGGGGTTCAAATGATATGCAGAGGGACGGGGCGGCTTTGGCCTGGAACGGGACGCACTTGACCCGAAAAGGGATGTTATTGTAATCTGGAGATCGCCACTCCGAGAGAACTTCATATGAGGCTGGGCTGGTGGTCACGGATGGCGGAGTGACCTCCTTGTGTATGAGGAAGTGACAAACTTCCCCCTCCCACTTCAAACCTATACCCCCTCCCCCCCCCCCGGCACACTCCCTTTCTGGATCCCAGTAGAGAAGGCATGTGCCGAGATCTCTGGGGGGAGGGAAATGAGAGTCCCGAGACAGGGATGACCCTGCCATGCAAATCCACCTCCCCCCACCATCATACACAAACATACATACTCAATCCTTTACATTTATAACTTTGTGGGGATTCTCCATTCATTTCTATGGGCAAAAAGCCCTAATCCCAGCAATGACAATCTTAATTCCAACCCAGCCCTTAACTAAAAGTAACCAAACAAAACCCAAGTCTTTTGACATTTTTAGTTATTGATTGTAATCACTTTTAGAACCGAGTTTCCCCTTGTGGGACTCAGAATAACAGGTTTTTAATCACATTTTGGGCGCACACACGCACACAGCCTGGCTTGTTTACATCCATATTCATGCCGGGAACACAGACACTAAGCACTTTGTTTCATAGGCAGGACTCCACATTCCTGGAAGGTCACCAGCCTGCCTCCTCCTTATGCACAGAGATGCATGTGCGGCGGTGGATGCATGTCCATTGTATGTGCAGTGAAGGGGGGGGGGTCACAGCAGTGAGAGCAGTCACTCGAGGACGTCATTCCCAGCAAAGCAGGGATGCTGCATCCAGGGATGCTGACATTTGGGCTCGGCCTTGTAAGGATGCCCCACTACAGAATTCCCCAACAAACAGCTTCCAACTTTGAAGTTCCCGGGTGTTGAAGCAGTGCCCTTGTAAAGAAAACAGTGCATTTCAGGGAGCGGGAACGTAGAAAAAGGCCCAGGTTGCAAAAAGGGGGGAAAAAATGCAAAAATCCAGAACAATCTGGCATGTCGCAAAAGTAGCCTGAACAACACAAATAAACCTCCCTGCTTCCATCTGACCAGGGAACTCCCCCCCCATCCAATTCCACCAAAAAAATGCAGAGAAAGTTTAACAAAGGCAGTAGCACATGCACCGGAAGGATCTGGACACTGATATTCTCATTGCAGGGACCACGGTCGTAAAAAGTTTTTTTTTTCTTTTTTAAATAAACACCAAAATAAATGCACAGAAATGTGTGGAGACGATGCTCAAACAGACCCGTGGCATCCGTGTACGTACTGATCCCTCATGCCCACTCTGACGCTAGAGACACATTGTTGTCAAACCGCTTTTCTTGGCAAAAAAAAAAACTAACCCTTTAAGTATGGTGCCAGGATCAGGCTTACACAATACCCAGTAGCACAGCAGCACTTCTATCAGTAAGAAGTAAGATAAGATAAAAGCCTTTGTAGCAAAAACAATAGCAGACGGTATGGAAAAGGTTAATTGACGTTTGTTGGTAAAGATATACTATCCTGCTTTTATAGTTTGTACTTAATAAAACGGGGGAGGGGGCTATGCATCAGGATATGGATATAATTAAATTGAATTAAATTAAACAAGCATTACCAGAATTGACAGTAGAGGTGATGGGGTACTTTACAGTGCAATAAAAACACCACGCATCAGCTGCGAAACCACGGCGACCGGTCGGAATCTGTTAATGATAAATGTTTACACAATGGCTGCCACTAAGGGGAACAAGTTTTTACAAACCAGCTACATTAGTGTGAAAACGTGCTTTACACCAGAATGATAAACCTATGAAATACCGGGGCTGGATGATAAAACAATATTACCAATAATCAACGATATCAGACAAGTAACTTGGTGTTGACAGAGTGACTAACGCTGCTTTTCCATTGGCATACAAGTGAACTGTACTCGATCCCTACCGCGAAGAGACACTAGTTACAGGGCGGTTCCAGCTCGCTACGGCGTTCCACTGCACAATGGTCCACTTGGCATCATTTGGAGAGCAACAGTGACATAAAACCGAAAAAACACCTTACAGTTCACAAGGTGTACATTATGATTTACTGTGTGCTAATTTCCTCATTTTCAAGCACATCCATGAGAATCCTGATGTTTTGTTAGCATAAAATGCTAGCGAGATTAGCATTGCCTTGCATAAATTTGCAGTACGAATACATACCGTTTAGTACTCTTTAGTACTTTTTAAGTAGGAGGTTGGAAATTTTGAAGCTCCAAGTTATCGGGACTGCATCAATACTTAGTAATGTATAATGAATGCATCGAATATAATACATGTATGGAATACAGCGTTTATACTTCCGATAACCCATGTGCAGAACACCAGTATCTCCGTGCATTTCGACCAATCGGATAGTGGCGACACAAGCTGCTCGGTTTGGTCACACTCTGGCAGAGGTGTGTCGGCGAGGTTAGAGCTCGGTTCTTCGTGGTAAAACACCACAACTGGCAATAATCACTTTTATCTGTGAAGTAGGCTTAGGCTACACACAAAGCAAAAGATTCACACAAAGTAAAGATTTATGATTTTATAGTTGCATTTCAGTTCAGCCTACTAGCCTTAATTTCTGATAACATTAAAAGCAAAACAAACAAAAAAAATCACTTTGCCATTATTTTATTTTTATTTTTTTAACTCCTTACATGGTACATGGAGGTATCGGCATACGTCGAATATAACGGTGGTATCCGGCTAGGGAATACTGTCAGTTTGTGAACCACTTTGTAATTAAAACGTAATTAAATCCGGTTCAGTGATCCATTATTTTCCACAGATAATAAAAAACGATCAGCACCGCTAAACAGCAGCCCCTGCCGCCACCAGTCAGCAAGTTTTAGGATTTCCCGTATATTGTTTGCACTTTTTTCTCTCTTATACAGTCAGTCCTGCTACAACACAACAAATGTGTTACTGGAACAACTTCACATTCATTCACATTGTAAAATACACACAACCAATGGGGAAAATAGGGTTATGGGAATTCAACTCCATAACTTAGTAACGCCAAACAAAATTAAACAGTAATACCAGTAGCCAATGTAATTATATGCATTTAAAATAAGAATTAGTTACACATTAATGAATTATATCTCCTATGGGTCTTCTAAGTCTCCAGAGAATTGCCTAGTAACTTCAACTGAACGTGCTTAACTTGCTAACTTGTCAACTGCCAAGAGCTGGGCAGTAGTAAGCCATAGCCACCATGCTGTTGGGTATTCGCTCAACATAAATACAATGGATTACGGTATGCAGGGGGGTACTAAAGGGAACATGGCTACAGACAGTCTACAAAAACCAAATGCAAGTGAATTGAAAAAGGCTGCACTTAAGGGTGTACCGATGCACTCGGCTTACCATCCGATACACTTAACAATGCACAGCTCACGATTCGATACACTTGTTAGAACTTTCGTGAAGTGTAATTTCAATCAGATGTCTTAGTCCCGCCTCCTCTAGTTGCTTGGACCCACCCCCTCTACAATTTGATTGGTTCTCTCTCTGAACCAATCATTAGTTGTACCATAAAGCTAAATGCAAATGATCGGTTAATAATAATTAATGAAAAGACTTCTACATCTGATATACATTTTTGGTCGTATTTTATTGTTGAGAACTCATGCTAAATGTGAACAGGAAGCCTTACAGGGTCACTCGAAACGTACGGGATACTTTGAAACATATGGGGTACCTTGAAATCGGATCATCACGATTGCATCATTGGCCTAACAGCTGAGCGATAGGTCACAGGCGGAAGGAATTCGGACGGAGGAAGAGATCTGGTATGACAGCTGTCATTGACAATTAAAGCACGAACACTCAATAAAAATCACAGTTTGCGACGTAGTGCAACACGACTTGAACACTGCGATGCGTATCGAACCATAACTGAACTGCAAAATTTTGTGCCACGAAATTTCATCACACCCCTAGTTGCTCTGTGTTTTAATATGATGATTTGCCATATATTTTCAGATACTTAGAGCCGGGCAACGTGGGCAATGCGTGAATGTACAAAACAGTCCGTTTCATTCACTGAAAAGAATCGTTCGGAAATCGGACGTGACCTGGACAGCCATTTATGCGCGTAAGTAGTATTTTTCATCAAGATCACAGCGCGTTGTAGTTCGCGTCGTGTTTCTCTCTGGCTGAAAATCGCGCAAATATGAATGCGATTCCGTGTCACGTTGGACTTGGGTACTAATGTGTCAACTGTGTTAAAATCGCTCGTGATATCACATGCTGTAGCAGCACTGATCATTTAAATTTTTAAAGCCTAAAAAAACACAATAAATCTTCTATCATCAGGGAAAAGTACCAGTATTGATACCTCGGTATCAATACCAAACTGATACCAAATGAATCCTGTAAAACATTCTTATTTAAATATTATTTTGCTCTGAAATAAGCTTATGTATGAACTAAACCAATAATAGCCAATAATATTGGTGAAATACGTATAGATCAGTTAAACTCCACTGAATGCATAGAATGCCATTACAAAACTTCATCAATGACACTCTGACATTTACATTTGGTTTATAATGGCGTTTGTTCTGTGCATGTTTTCATCACTGGGGAGAAGGATATGTATGAAGTTGCATGAAGACTGAACATGACTAAACAAACCCTAAACGTATCCATTAAGTTACATTGCTGTGTGTTATATCTGTTATCAAGTACCTGATGATCTTTAAACTCCTCTCACAAATCAGCGAGAGACACACTCAAACCACGTGCAGGAACTGCATCTGAGGCTGTAGGTTCACCCTTTTTAATCGGGTTAAAAACCAAAATGACACCATATCTAACTTTTATATAACCACCCTGTTTATCAACTAGATTTCGGTAGTGGGTGATGCGGCTGCTGCATAAGAGAGACAAGCGAGTGACACTGTCTGCCCAAAGTGCAGATCTGACAAATGTCCACTAAACAACGTAGCTTTTAAAGTCTTTGATGTGTGTAATAGAAATATACAGCAACTTCTCATTTAAATATGGAAATTAGCAACATGATAGAATCAAGTGGTTAAAAATTTTTAGCAATACGATACTGATACCAATATATCGAATAACATTAAAACACACGCGCACACACACGCGCGCACACACACACACAGACCAGAACCGCTGAGGTTGTCGAAGGGCCTTGGGGCTGCAGTTCTCGGACAGTTCCGGAAGTACCGACCATCGCAACACAAAAATGATCCACAGAAATGCATCACTGAGATGGGGGGGGGGAGAGAGAGATGGGGGCTGGGTTGGGCCACGGCTGGGACTGCAGCCCAGGTGTCAGCTGTGGCTACAATCAGTCCCAAAGCGCTCTCTTCTCCTGAGGCGGACTCCAGGAGATGAGGTCTATGACTAGACGGGAGGAGGCGGGACTCCTTGCTGCACACATGCTATGCAGCAGCCAATCAGAGCAGTGCAGCAAATAGCCACTGTTTATCATTAAAAACACAAACGTGTGTTACTTAACAGGCATTGAGACACAGGGACCACCGAAGACATATTCTGCTGCAGGAACATCCTTATAAACCCCCCCCCCCCCAATGTCATATGTTCAAATGAAACAAAGGCAACGGTACAAATCAGGTACTAAGCTGACAAACGAAGAGGACCAGATAGATACTTGAGATGGTTTGTGTGATTCTACAGCGACAAGGGAGCACAGGACCGTTTTCTGAAATGATAAGCTTGGGGGAGGGGGGATGCCGGTTCAAAATCTTATGTTTTTATACAGAATTCAACCAAAAGACAAGGCCAGATTTCATCCACCTTCACATATCATAATTCTAACAAACAGCAGCAATAACAACAATAATACTAATAAAGAACTAGCTAGTCATTCAGTGACTTCGAAACTTTTTTCTACTACAAAATATCGCCATTCAAATCTCTCTAGTCCCGAGAAGCCCCCTCCCCCCACCAGAAAGCAACTTCACCTCCAGGGAAGCTTTTACACACTAGTGTACAAAATTATCGCTTAAGAATGCACTTCAGCAGAGAAGTCCGCTCAAATTTCATAAGGTGGGTGGACGAGATAACGATTATGAGTTAGATTATGAGTTAAATGCTCCGTGTGACACAAAACAGGGACTTATTATTTAAAGAATGTGTTTGTTCACGTGCCGTAAACTTCCAGGACAGGCCCTCTCCAGCCAACCAGAGCGTGACATGGGCGGAACATACACGTCCATCAGCCAATGCTATGCTCTCAAGCATTTTTAATCCTGATATTTTCTGAGGAGGGAAAGTGAAAGGAACCATAAGTCCTCTCTCTTGTCAGCCAAGATGTTGAACCCGACGCCAATGGCACGACCCCGCTGCAGCCCGGGCGAATGGCACGATCCTAAGTGGCTTAGCGGTAAGGCACGGATTTGATCGCCATTATGCTTTCATCAAACCCTAATGAGCCGCGCCCAGCCTCTAAGCCCCTGCACAATCGCCGCTCTGTGGCCTGTGAAATCGGAGGCAGGCGCTAAGCCCGGCTCCAGGACGATTGCAAATTCTCCTCCAAGCCACGGAACAAGGAGGAGAGACAATAAACATAATTCCAACACACCTGGAGAGAGAGAGCTCAATGCAAACAGATCATCCACAGCCCTGATACAGGAGTCACCAAGGATAGTCACAACCAGGTACTTCGCACCAAGAGAATCCACAAGTCTGCAGAAACCTGGCGTGCCTTTTTGTCAATAAGTCCACAAAGTACGAGAAACAGCACAGGACCGCTGAACCCAACACGTACCTCACAGCTTCAGTTTACATGTGCGGAACAACAGGGGGCAGGACTGAAGCATAGAGCCCAGCACAGAGCTAGGATAGTGGTGACAGAGGTGTGATATCTGTGGTCATCTTCAGTGCTCTCTTTGCCTCCTAACAATCTGACTGTGCACTTTGGGCCAAGAGAGGTGGAGGGACTGACAAGCGTCATCACTGTCTCACAGCGGACGCTGGCAGGCTAAGCCACCTCCAGCTTCCCCCATAGCTCAAAAACCTCAAGCACAGCTAGGGTGCTGCAAGAAATAACCCAGGCCCGGAAAGCATCTCGACACCTACATCACGGGGGCATGCCATCTGCCTTTGACCTTGCAGGGAAACACCAACAAGAACCCCTTCATCCTGGCCAATACTCACGGGAAGCACGAACCAGAATCGCCGTGACAATGTCCATATATGCACAAATTTGGGAATCCCCCACATGATCTCATACTTGAGATTCAGAATCTTAAAAAACCTCGAGATAACGAAAAACCACAAGGTGTAGGAGAGCCTACACAAGATGCTGCATTACAACCACATTCCGGTTCAAACTGAAACAGCAAAATTAAGAAATAAATACAAATGTACCAAAAGTGCAGACTTTGTATACCTAACAAACAAGATAAAAACTTCAGATTCTTTTAAACCATGAGGATAACTTAAGGCAGACCAACTCGGCGTGACTGCCATTCTCTGCTGACAGAATCAGTAAGTAGAGTTTTTTTAACTGAAAAATTCTTAAAGTTTAACTTTAATCAGGAATCTCTATTAGTCCCAATAAGGGTCACCATTTAAGGGCATTTAGCACGCATGTAGATTGTCATTTAAAGATGTTTTGCATGAAATGCGTTTAACCCTTTAACTGGTTCAAAATATGATATGAAAACACATCATTCTACACCCGTTGGCAAGTTGGATACAAAATCCATACTTCTCAAATAACAGTATTATGCTGTTGAAAATAAAATGGTACATAATACCGAAGCAATCATACACAAGAACTTTTTTTCACAGAATTAAAAGTGCAAAAGGGTGAGAAGAAAAGAAAATTCATATTAAACGGGCAGTTTCTGAACTTTCTATTTGACGGCATCTTACAATGGATGGATGGATGAATTTGAGCCGCTACTTTCAATACTACTTTTTATTCGGTAGAAGGTGCAGATCTTATTACTAAATACTAACTGGGCTATATCCGTTAATCTGAACATAATTAATTACATTTGCCTTGAAGGAGGATGGGGGTGGTTATTTCGGTGATCCGTTAATAGTTGCAGCAGGAAATACTCTAATGCACTGTAAACTTTAATACCAGAGCGGTAAGTACCCACACCTCTTTCATTATAGCAAAGGCATTTGCGGATAGCACAGAAAACGCCACTTCTACAGCTAAGCACAGCTCGCAAAAATCGCCACAAAATTAACCACTCCAATAAGATATCATGAGGTAGTCCTGCAGTAAATCTGACCTGTTTCATGTAGTTTGGATAGATATCTGCCTGTCATCGCCCTTACATGACACCAAAGCAGCTGCTTGTCATTTGTAATCACGGTTATTTGGCGACGGCGAGGAATAAATACCATCTAATGTATTTTGAACGCAGTCCGCTGAAGAGCGGAGCGGTGATTTAGTGAATGTTGCGCAAACCCCGGCGGCCCAAACCCAGGGCGCACGGTCACCTAAGCCGGGCAGATGCCCCGGCCGCCGATCTCTCCCGTGGAGCCGGACGGCCAGGTGAAGCGCATGGCCATGCCGCCCCCCATGCCTTTGTTTATATTCGCCGGCCCTTTAGGCGGCTGTGCACCGCCGGCTGTACGACTCACTCGGGCCGGACTCGAACGCAAAGGGGGATCTCTCCTGGAAATGTCTTCACCCGCACTCGTCGATCGTCCGTCCATCCTCCTCCTCCTCCTCCGTACGCTACAGCTCCGGCTTTTAAAACAACAACAAACGCGAGAGCGGCTTCTCGGCGTCGTCCGCAAACAGCTCGCCATCGTCCAGCATAGTTGACTGGCTTAAGGGACCTGGCTATCATCCGCCCGCACCCCCGGCCAGCATCGGAACGGCTCCCCGTCGCTGCCACGGGCCCTCTCCCCCGGCAGCTCCGGTTCCTCAAACACGGAGGAGCGGCGACAATCCCTCGATCAAGCTCCCCATTCTTACCTGCTCGTCGAATCTATTAATTACGGCCTGAACCCATTCCACGGGTTTGTGCGCCGCCATGGCCGGCCGGATGGGAGCCGCGGTGGGCTACGTGCGATCCCGGTAGTGATAATGTCTTTCCCCACGATTTTCCAGCCGCCAGAGCCCAGAAACCGTTATCGAATCGGACGGTGGGGGTTGGTTTTTTTCCCCTTTGAGCAGAGGCTACCATGCCGCCATGACACTCCACCGGAAGTTTGAATCCTCCTTTCCAGTGTAGCCGTAATGAGACTAGCTTGCCGAGAGATGGTCACTGCGCATGCGCCATTTGGGATCTGCGCGGGGGGCTGGGGGCCGTGTCAGACCAAAGCCTTTAAGCAAGCAGGTCCGTCGCTGTGTGTCACCAATGAAAGCTAAAAATGCCAAGAGAAACTGTCATTTTCTACTTATTTGACCGATAAACGATGATACCTTTCCAGGGAAACTCAGATTTTCTCAATGTTGCTCTTTAGAGATGCGTAACTCCGCATAAGTGATCCACCTTTTCTGTGGCGCTATGACACGAGTATTGATATTTTTATTTTTAACACATTATTATGATGATTATTCCTCGGCGTACATCGTTATAACATGAGCTGGGTGTGCGTGAAGCTTTGGTCGGACTGGAAACATTTAACGATGATTTCGTTGCATCTTCTGTCTTTTAATGGACGCGCCCCTCCCGTTACAGGTAAAACGGGACATTTTCATTGAAGGCGATCTCATGTGAAGCCTCGTTATTTGTGAATGTGTTTGTGAAAGAAGTCGGGGGAGGGGCCAGAGTTGTAAGGACGAGAGAATGTGTGGGCTGAGTGTGTGTGAGGAGGAGGGGAGGATTTAATTTAATTTTCGATGCCAAGAAAGAGTGCAGTCTTCAAGTCTTATGTAAGACACAACGGTTGTCAGTATCCCGTCTCAAATGACATTTCCTGGTTCTCATATAAGCCCAATTCTAATGTAACCCATATTTTTAAGTAATTAATCGTCTTCTGTGTGTCCTGATGCACTGTGCACTGCAGCATTAAGGCTCAAAGAAGGCTGTCTCCATAACTTCTGGAGCTCCTCCTCCAATCACGTGCCACACAGCAAACGTAATTAATCTTACCAACCGCATAATATACAAAGTTTGTCCGTGCAAACAATGTATGCAAAAGTTAATAGTTCGGCGGGAAAACGCGACAAATTCTTTAGAGGTGAATACAATCGATTTATAATGCATGCGATATTTCGTAGAATATAAGACTGGGAAATAAGACACAGTACGTCACTTCAAGATGTCTACGACCCCTATTCCAAATGTTTTACCAGGGAGGAATGCAAAGCGTGATTAATCAAGTGCTAACCAAGGGAGGAGCTAATCTTTAACCATTCCTTATAAGTTCCCGGCGTTTCGGTTTTCGGCTCGAAATTACTACACATTGGCAGGGAGCATTTTTGAAAAAACATCGCTTCCAGCGCCGGAAAGGCACAGACCACGCTGCAATCGATAACAATCGGCGAAAGGCAGTGGGGTAAGGCGAGGGGCTGTGCCGCGAGGCCCACGTGGGAGCGCGCTCTAAGATGTGAATGGAGGAAAAAGCCTCAAATTATGAATGGGCCAGAATGGAGCGCAGCGCACAGTGCGCGCAGGCTGCGCCCACTACAGATATATGCAACCTACGCATAGTTTCTTTACGTTTACTGGATCTAAACTGGACATTCAAGGAGATCGTCGCTCATCATTATATATGTAGGTCAGCATGTACCCAGGGCAGGCTTTAGCAACGCGACGGGCATCTTTTAAACATTATACGACTACTAAAGCAACGAGATTGGTGTTTATTTTCAACATATTTTATTTATAAGACTACAGTAAAATTTTAGTATATGTAATACGCACAAATAAAATGGCTTTACATGCATGACTGGTTATTCACAAATACACCAGAATATTTCTGACACTAAAGACTGCTGCTTTGTAAATTTAAAATACAATATCGTTATTTATATATTATAATAAATTATATTAAGCTGAAATATAAATTCATAGTTGTAAAAAATAATATCAACAATACGCATGTTAATAAATTTTTTTTATTTTAATATGCATCCTTCTTCCACACATGAGGCTGTCCCAGGGAACACCCCCATGTGAAAGTGGTTAGACAGGTGGGGAAAACATAAACAATGCCATTAATTTCCGTGATGATATATCAATATTAAAACTCAAACATACTGGTAAAACCACGCTGGGTATACGGAAGATATGACATATTTAATTAACCAGGGCTGGAAGAAAAAGCTTGATGGCTCCAAATATGGACTCCTACTGCCCACTAGAGGTGAACTTTTGCAACAGCACTGGCAAATCGACACTGGGACTTCATTATGAGTACTTGGGCTAGGAGATCGTACAGCAGAATCTCCTCACCAATACGGTCACCAGTAACGTGGGTATAATGGTTTGGCAGATGAAACTCTTTACAGGCAAAACCAATTATGCAGGAAAGATTAATTGTAGCTATTTAATGGAGCTGGATCTTAAAGGATCAAAGGAAAGTAACAGCACACACATTTGATTTGTCAGATAGTAAAATCATACAATAACATTAACTACCAAATAAGTCATATATACAAAAGCAGCACAAATGAAGAAATCTGGGATTATGGAGAAAAGATGAACTGTAGCTGTTAATGGTGGCTAATCATTAAAGGATCAAATGAAAATAACAGGACATAGTTTTGATGTGGCTGACAGTAAATACATACCATAACATTTGAAGAGTTCGGATGCAAAACCCTCTAAATCTGCCTGATCACTCCTCAGTTAAAAGAGCTTTTTTTATCAGGCACCAATGTTCAAGTTCATTTTGAAGGCAATAAGGATATTAGTTAGTGAAAAAAAAATTTGTTTGTTTTTTAGAAATATAACTTCAGCTAATTCACTGCTTTTTAACATTTTTTTTTCTTTTGCGTCAAAACCAGCTAAATTCACAGGTCTTTTTCTCGCAAAAACCTCTAAATCCACCTCGTCCAAAAAGACATAGGAAAGAGTTGCAAAATCACTTAAGATGCAACTGGAAAGTAAAGTATAATTAAAGTATAATACAAAAGTAGTTTGATGTGCAAAAATTGATGTTTTATCTTCTTTTAAAACCGTATACTTGATCGACACCTCTCTTTGTCGTCTCTTCTCTTTAAATTCCACTTGTTGCCGCCTCCATTTGCACGGTATAACATCCATATGAAACAGAAGAATTGCATTTTGTTTGACTTTATCGCAGGTGTAATAGAGCTGTTGTTTGATATATGATAAGTCCGTTTCCGTGAGAGTAAGAGCAGCGTACGATAAATTGTTATGAGTGCATGCTATACTTGCGACCAAGCCATTTCCACTGTATCGGTTTTCTTTCGCCTTATAACGGGCATAGTTTTGAGGGCGATGACGTTTTCTTCGTCTACGTACTGTCATTATGACAGGCTCATCCATGCTGTCTTACTCCACGTTCGATTTCAAAAAACACTGTTTACAAATTACCCGACTCCTCAGCGCGGCGAAAACACTTGAAGTCACATGATTCGATCGTGCGGTCTGATTGGCTCTCGGAACGTAGAGGATTTTGCTGCGAAAGGGCAGTGGTTTATAAAGGATTTTGCCAAGAAATCGATATTTCAGACGAGGCAGGGAGTGGTATTTAGAGGTTTTTGAAGCAAAATAATTAGATTTACGTATAATACGTGTGGATAGCATTCACACAACATTGTTATTCAATTTTTGACGGAGGTGGCGATTAACGGCTTTTGCATCTGAACTCTTCATTTATTAACAAATGGGAGACATGTAAAATCATACAAGGCCAACTGAGAAATATAATCTAACCAAAAAGTAAAAGATGTATGAAAAACTGTATAAGCCAATGAGATGGAAAGGAAAAGTAAATGAAGAAGATTTAATGCTGCTTTCGGTATAATTTGGGATTCGGCAGCAAGTAAAGGTTTAAAATGTTTATTTAAATAGAAAAATGGAATGTAAACTGTAAAATATACAGTAATGTAGCACACAGATCATAACCTCTGTTGGGGGGGGGGACCACCCCCTCCTGATGCCCAGTTGGTTGAAAAAAATCACTAAACTGCCCTCTAAATTGGCAAAAATTCCATAATTTGCAGGCCTTCATAATCAATAAAATTGAGATTCATCTACAGTGCCCAATTCATGCAAGATACTATGATGATGTGTCCTACTGAGCAAGAAAATGTGAAGGAGTGTCTCATTGAGTGCCCTTCTAATGGACAAAACGTGACCGATGCACCGAAAATACTGCATACCCCACGTTTGTGCCACTGAGCCAAAGTAAAACATGGGGAAAACATGGTGGAACATCGGAGGTAAACAGACTATTAAACATATACAGTAAAAGCATAATTCGTTGCAGAAACGTGCTCCTAATCCAAAGCACTCGTATATCAAAGCAAGTTTTCCTATTAGAAATAATGGAAACTCAGATGATTCGTTCCACAACCCAAAAATATTCATATAAAATTATTAATACAAAATATAAAGTTAAAAAAACATAAAACAAATTAACCTGCACTTTACCTTTGAAAAGAATCGTGGATGGTGTGAGGGAGACGAGAGAGAGGAGAAGAGGGTTATTTTGTAGGACGACTTTCACTATAACTAACGGGATCACTGCTGTCTGTTAGCTCACTGGAATGTTTTTCTTTTTGTGCGACTCTAACAAGGAACCTATCCAATGACAGCTGCTTTTGTCTCCTTTTCGAGTGCGCGGAAATGTGGACATTGCATTGTTGTTAAACAGATTCATCGCTCGCACTGCTACACCCTCATTCGGGTGGTGCTTTTCTACTAAATTTTAGACTATACGAGTGAGGCGCGCCGACTGAGACCGACCCTGGGAGACGATTACCCACAATCCCGCAGCAGGGGAGAGAGATGAACCGACGGCTTAGTTGTGATCACGTGCCACTTGGCAGACAAAGCGTATACGTAATACTCGTAATACTCGCTGGTTTATCCATTTAAAATTTATTTAAAAATTTTGCTTGTCTTGCAAGACACTCGCAAACCAAGATACTCGCAATCCGAGGTTTGACTGTACTATACATATCTTGAAAACGAATAATCAATAAATTGCAAAACTAGCTAAGTAAAACCGTTTTAGCGAAATATTAACCCTCTGCGTTATAATGTCTGTACAGTTCGAAGGTATGAAAAAGCCAGATCTTAATCTAGCTGATTAGCGATCTAAGAATTGTAGCCTATGTGCATAACATACGATCGATTGGCATTAATAATATTTCCCTGCACATATTATTATTTGGAAGAGTATAGTACAGTAAAATCCCGTTATAACTTAAAGAGACCTGGCAAAACAGTCCGTTATATCCAGAGTTGCTGTATGCCCAGAACACAACTACAGGACACCATTTACTCATGCCACACCGCAACAGACACACTTGTGGAATAAATTATTATATTGTACATGTAGTAATCCAACTTTACATGACCAGATGCGTGACTATTAATAATCCCGACAACGTATCTGCGCTGGATATCACCGGCACGCCATGCGCCTTGTGAGCCTGCATCACCGTTATAGCGAACAAAACTACAGTTAAAAGCGGCCCTGGGGACCAAATTGTTTATCCGTTATAAGCGAAATTCCGTTATATGCGAGTCCGCTATAACGGGATTTTACTGTATATAAAGTTTGATTTGGAGGTTTATAACCTATGGATTGTTTTATTTAAATATGTTACACCTGCTCTTGTTTGGTAAAGAAAATGTCAGATAAAGCTAGTTCCTGTACAGCCAACTTTAAGTAAATTGTTATTTGTATCTCTTCCCAGTCACTTTATTTTATTTTGAGACTTGTTTAAATGAGAGAAGATCTTGTAACTTAGTGGAGTTTGGAAATTAAGTCTATTAATTTTTTATTATGAAAGTAGATTGAAGAAAAATTTGTTTATGTTTGTATACGCTGTGAATTATAGTTCTTATAAAGAAAATCTGAATCGGCAAAAGTCTGTATCGGCAGGTCATACTTGCAAAAAAATCGGAATTGGCCAAAACGTTGCAGTCGGTGCATCACTAATTACAAAAATTTGGTTGTATTATGTATGAAAGAATTTAGCCAAAGCCTTCATTAAATATGAATCACTGCCGGTAAAGTTCGGTTAACGATGAAAAAGGAATTTCAACATCAATTTATTCATGGCCACATACAGGAAAAGTTGGCAAAAGTAGAAATAGATTGTTTTTTTATTAGTTTTATCATATAATCTGATAAGCGGCCTGCCTTCTTCAGGACGTTACTGAGGTCAAGGTCAGATTTCCATCCACATCCAAGATACTGATCTGCCGTAAATTCTGGTGGCGGTGGTTGAAGATGAATGCCTGTACGCCATTGACGATAATCCTGTACAAATTACTTTCACAAACGATAATCATCTGAAAAGAAAGAATGAGGCCTCAGAGAAGAAGCAGATATTTCAAGACAGAGAAGCAAAGTGTGACTAGCAACATGACTTCCAGAACATCGGAGGTTACTTGAGTTTATCGTATTTGTATATATCGTAATCATTGTTAGCTTTAATATCCATAACGACAGTCATCTATTCCGCCCATTTTTCCACACGGGCTCTTCCTGTACTGGGTTATGTTGAGTCTGGAGCCTATCCACTGAAAAACAGGACACAAGGGAGGAGATATCCTGAAAAGGGTGGCAGTCTATTGCAGGGCACGTGCACAATATTTGATCCAAAAACTCTCTCTGGTGGTGGGGGCAGCTAACATCGTATGGTGATTTGGATAAAGTGACGTGCACTTGATTTAGGAGGCGGGAAGTTTGCGAATTCTACAATTGGTGCAGAAGGCACACACAGGAAATAAAATTAATTTATTTGTTGTACACTGTTATAGCTTAAGTTTTTTTTTGACAAAAGGAAGTAAGGAAAGTGATGCAAGATTTCAGTAAATGGTTTATTCTAATATCGCTAATTGTGTGCTAGCATACTGTGCATTTACGGCTAGCGATTTATATTGTTTTAAATTGGTGAACTTGGTTATTAAATATATATGTGTTTTTCTGAGTTTTATTGGAGAGGCATTAAATATTTGTTATTGTAATATTTGTATTTGAAACTTTGTTTTCATGGTGTTCAAAGCAGAGGTGGAGATTTCAGATCCAGAGAGTACAAATCCAGACCAAGATTTTGTTTCAACAAACCAGTTGAGTACTCTGTGATGTGACTCTTTATACTCAACTGGTTCGTTGAAACAAAATCTTGGTTTAGATTTGAAAGCAAAGTTTCAAATACAAATATAGCAAGATACACTAACCATAGAATAGATCTTTGCAAACACCAGTATGAAGCATGGACTTGTTATGTGACCATTACACATAAGCCTTTTAGGCTTTAGGTCATTTGCGGTCACATCTCAAAAATCACAAAAAAAGGACTGAGGGAGTTTTGGAAATTTACTTTTTAAATGGAAAGAAAAATGTAGTACAGATGAAGTGAAAAAGACTAAATGCTCAAATAATTTTATCTACCAGCCCACAATATTTACTCATTTCATAATGATGCACTAAGGCTGACATTCAGGATGTCCAAGTCCAGTGTTTCCCATTCCGGTCCTCAGGGGAATCACAGACAGGCCACATTCTTGCTCGGTAGGAAGCCACATGCCTTAATTTTGCGTTCATGTAATTTTTACAGGCGCGTTTCATTGAAATTAAAGCATGGAGTGGCTTTTAAGTCTCATGAAAGTGTACGTTAAATATATGATCTGTGCAAAACATCTTTAATAAATCACTAACTTCTTACACAATTTATTTTTTCCAAATTTGCGTAGAAGATTAATGATGTGTTGTGTCCTGCATTGTGCCCTTTGCTGCTTAGGACAGGCTCCAGACTCTCCACGAACCTGTACTTGAGAAGCAGTTGGAAGATGTTTCCATATCCAACTACAGTACACTTGTGACACAAGAACTCCAGCAAATTCAATGGAAAAGGAGTAGAGGTGGTGTTTGTTACCGTGAACATCTGGCCTCGGCTGAAGGGCATGCCTCCGGAACGTTCCTCTGTGCCCCATCTGCCTTGCACCTGGTTGTTGCGCACCACTGTGTTCTCGTCAAAGCGGGGGCTGAAGTGCAAGGCGATCCCTGAGTTATAGCACAGGTTGACGTGGAACCTGTGTATAGATGTCAAGAAGACATTATTTTTTGTTATTTCTCCTGTCCTGTGTCTCCTTACCTCTAAACCCCAATGATCAGCAAGGGGACAAAGCACATGATTCAGAGAAGAAAACCTCTCATAAACTGATGGAATGACCTTAGGCTGAAAAAAATTGCTTTCAATGCATAAAGTAAAAAGTGACTGTCATCACCATTGTGTGCAAATAACTAATTAAATGCGTGAAGCTACATTCTGGCGTCACACACACCATGTGTGGGTCAGTGGTTTAGTATGCTGCACCTGTGATCAGAAGGGGATTGGTTCAAATCCCATCGTTGGCAGAGTGATTTCAGTGTTGGGCCCCTGAGCAAGACCCTTAACCCTCAATTGCTCCAGGAACCATATGATCTGGTTCTCAATTGTATGTTACTTTGGATAAACGATCTGCTAAATAAATCAAATGTAATATAAATAATCTGTGTCATACAAGTGTGAGGTCCTGCTTGCACCAGACCTTTTAGCGTCAGGATGGACCATGCCCTGGACGGTGATGTTCCTCCCTACACGAAGTCCACCACGTAAGATGGATTTGTACGGAATGACCTGGGTTCACAAAAAACAACTGGTGTCACCAGGACACTCTGGATATGCCCACTGTGATGTGAGCACCATGGCAACGATGATTATTAGATCGTAAATCGAGGGGGGGTGTACTTACATAGGAGGGAGAATATCTAGGCATAGCCTGTAAAATAAAGAGTTATGGCAACTTAAATTAAATCACAGTCATGTAGGAAGTCACCTACACCCCTGTAAGGGGATATTTTCTTAGCGACCTCTTCAAATGATCTGTAATGTCTGACAGAGTAACAAAAACATATCTGATTGTGGCCTCCTCCCAGTGGGACATGCCCGAAACACCTCACCAGGGAGGCGTCCAGGAGGCATCCTAAGTAGATGCCCGAGCCACCTCATTTAGCTCCTCTCAATGCGGAGGAGCAGCGACTCTAGTCTGAGTCTCTCCTCACCCTATCTCTTAGGAATAGCCCAGCCACCCTGCGGTGGAAACTCATTTCGGCCGCTTGTACTCGCGATCTTGTTCTTTCAGGCTCTACCCATAGCTCATGACCATAGGTGAGGGTTGGAATGTAGATCGCTCAGCTCCTTCTTCACCATAACAGACCGATGCAGTGCCTGCATCACTGCTGATGCCACACCGATCCGCCTGTCGATCTCCCGCTCCATCCTTCCCTCACTAGTGAACAAGATTCCGGGATACTTAAACTCCTCCTCTTGGGGAAGGACCTCCTCCCCAACCTGGAGAGAGCACTCCACCCTTTTCCAGCTGAAGACCATGGTCTTGGATTTGGAGGTGCTGATTTTCATCCCAGACGCTTCACACTCGGCTGCGAACTGCTCCAGTGAGAGCTGAAGGTCACAGTCTGATGAGGCCAACAGAACCACATCATCTGCAAAAAGCAGAGACCTAATCCTGAGGTCACCAAACCAGACACCATCAATGCCCTGGCAACCCTAGCGGAGTCCAACCCTCACCGGAAACGAGTCCGACTTACTGCCGACAATGACTAAGCTCTGACACTAGTTGTACAGGATCCGAATAGCCCTTATAAGGTAGCCCGGTACCCCATACTCCCAGAGCATTCCCCGCAGGACTCCCCAAGGGACGTGGTCCAATGTCTTCCCCAAGTCCACAAAACACATCTAGACTGGTTGTGCAAACTCCCACGCACCCTTCAGTACCCTGCCGAGAGTATTGAGCTGGTCCACTGTTCCACAGCCAGGACGAAAACCACACTGCCCCTCCTGAATCCAAGGTTTGACTATCCAACAGACCCTCCTCTTCAGCACCCCCGAATAGACCTTACCAGGGAGGCTGAGGAGTGTGATCTCCCTATAGTTGGAACACACCCTCCGGTCCCCTTTCTTGAAGAGGGGGACCACCACCCTGGTCTGCCAATCCAGAGGCACCGCCCCCAATGTCCACACGATGCTGCAGATGCATGTCAACCAAGACAGCCCCGCAACATCCAGAGCCTCGAGGAACTCATCCACTCCCGGGGCCTGGCTACCAAGGAGCTTTTTAACCACCTCAGCGACCTCCACCTCAGAGATAGGTGAATTCACCCCCAAGTCCCCAGACTCTACTTGCTCATTGGAAGGCGTGTCTGTGGGACTGAGGAGGTCTTCAAAGTACTCTTTCCACCGACCCACAACGAACCAAGCTGAGGTCAGCAGTGCACCATCCCCACCATAAACAGTGTTGATGCTGCTCCGCTTTCCCGCCCTGAGCTGCTGAATAGTGGATCACAATCTCCTTGAAGTCGTCTGGAAGTCGTTCCGCTTGGCCTGCCAGTACTCCTTAGCTGCCTCCGTAGGCCCACGGGCCAAAAAGGCCCAATAGGACTCCTTCTTCAGCTTGACGGCATCCGGTTCGAGGATTGCTGCCACAACAGGCACCGACCCCCACCCGAAGGTGATGGGAGGCTACCCTCTCGTCCACTGCGGTAAACCCCAATGAACAGGTGCCCAGCCAGGGGGCAATAAGTATGCCCACCCCTACTTTACAGTAATCTTTACAGGCATGTTTCACTGATATTAAAGCATGGAGTGGCTTGAAAGTGTGCGTTAAATATATGATCAGTGTGCAAAACATTTTTAATAAATCTTCTTACACAATGTATTTTTTCCGAATTTGCGTGGAACAGTAATCATGTCATGTCCTGCTTCCTCCCTGGAATGACTCTAACAAGCCAAACCTGGTGCTCGCTGGTCTCACCTCTCGTTCCCGCCCTCATGTTAACCACTCCCAGCTGCCTCCTGTCTGTTCCCTCATTAGTCCTGTATGTAAGTGCTTCCCGATCTTATGTTCCCCAGTTCCATCATTGCCATTCTGCCCCGCTGTTGTCTGTGCCCTGACTTGACTCTTGGGTTGCCTGTTGTTTTCCCTGCTAGGTTCTTTTGAGTTTGAATAAACCCCCTTTTGTTCTGGTCATCTCACCTGCTCCCCTGCCCTTCGTCTTAGTCTCATGACATGATGCGCACTTTGAAAACATTTCCATGCCATAAAAATCTGATATTAAACCTGTCTGATCTCCTCATTTCCACTCGGGCGTGGCTCTAAACTAGCCACGTCTGGAGCTCGTTAGTCTTACCTCTTGTTCATGCACTCCTATTAACCAGCCACAGCTGCCTTGTGTTTGCTCCTTTGTTACTCAGGTACATTAGCAGAAAATGCACAGTGACCATGACATGTACGCATACACGTTGTGAGTGTCAAGTATAAATAAGCTCTAACCTGTCAACATGAGTGAACCCGGCCTGTTTGTCTTAATAAACACCCCCTACGTGGGGTTTTGTTTGAACGCAGCCTGCATTTGAGTCGTGCCTTGTTTGATGAGGTGACAAGAATCTACGTTCAACAGCCTAGATAGTGGATAAGTTAATGGAAACAGTGTCAGAAATCACAGTCAGAAATTAAATCCCACTCTAGACCTGACTACTTTGCTCCTTTTACTTCACTTACTCCAAATTAGACATATAACTCAGCATATCAGACAAAACAGTGAACCTCTTTGTTTCTGCGGTTATTATTAAAAGCCAAAATATCATATAGTAACCAGTATATTGCATTTCAAACTGAACCCTTTAACCCTTAAAAAGAGAAGTATTAGCCTGCCCTCAGTATAGCATAGTACTGAAAACCCTTCAACATGGACATTTGTCCTGTGTTGATGCAGAATAAAAATGCATGTTTAAACTTAATGACACCTAAATACAGGCATTTTTACCGTGTCTAGAGTAAGGCTGTAGCTATGGAGTTACAACAAACAAACAACAAACAAATTTACTTTTGTATAGCGCATTATCACAACATTACATCGTCTCAAAGCGCTTTACAGCATCCTTACCCAAAGCCCCCAGTGATTAAGCCAAAGGTGACAGTGGCAAGGAAAAACTCCCAAGAAGGAAGAAACCTTGGGAGGGACCAGACTCAAAGGGGGAGCCCATCCTCTATTGGCCGGCAGAGACAGTCAAGTAGGAGAGATGGTTAAGTGCCAAGTCACACTGTCCCAATCATAAGATTTGAGAAATAACCGGAGAGCAGCGAGGTGATGGACAGTTATCATTGGGGGGGGGGGGGGGGCAATGCTGTAATTATAATATATATTGAGGGGGACATTGTGAGCACATTTGAATATTAGGGGGACATGTCCACAGCCAAACCGTGAACGATAAGCCATCTCGGACCTCTCATTTCTTTTATGACAAATGAATACAACATAAAAACAATCCCCTATGTGACAGATGACAACTCAGACAAATAAATTGTAAGCTGTCATCCTTTGGTAATTAAATTCAATTAAATCTGCAGCTAAAACAGTAAGACAACACCTTTCAAATTAGCGTTGTCTTTTCTGTGTGTTGAATTAAATAGTAATGCTAAATTTTGGTACCTAGCGGAAATGCACCATACTGTGGCTAAAATAGTAGACGGTTTTGTTGTTAATAATACAAACAGTTATTCATATTCATTAGAAGCAAACACAACTGTAGAGTTTCTTTAGTTCACTTTTTTGTATTTGCCTCTCCAATATGATTTCC
The DNA here is from genome assembly GCF_023856365.1 of Brienomyrus brachyistius. Taxonomy (NCBI): domain Eukaryota; kingdom Metazoa; phylum Chordata; class Actinopteri; order Osteoglossiformes; family Mormyridae; genus Brienomyrus; species Brienomyrus brachyistius. Next base: position 1,478,759 of record NW_026042334.1, on the reverse strand, counting down.
CTCATTGTAAATGGTTCATTTTGTTTTTCATAGAGTTCTCTTCCCAGTTGCCCTAAGGCGTCTCATGACATCTAACGACAACACTGCAGATCGCCACAACACTCGTTCAGTTAGCATTGTTAGCGTGTGAATACTTATAGGAAAAGCTTCTGAAGGAGGAGAGTAAAAAAAAAGTGACAAAAACACATATCTTTTAAAAAGTCTTGTCAATGACACAACACATTAAAAAAACAGTTGTTAAAACAGTTTTAACAATAACATGCCCAAAAATTTCAAGAAAAGGCAGCGGTGAGCTGAACCAAAATGGTCATTTTTAAACCAATTAAACCAAGTTATGAAAGCATGTGAGTATTGCATGAAACCACTGCCTACGCATGATATGCCAGTTGTCTGCATGCTGCCATATGTGAAATTGCCCTTAAGTTTATACATTTGAGAATTATTAAAGTGCAAAAGTGTCAGGTCATCCACGACAACCAAAGCATTGACACTAAGTCAGGGATGCCCAAATCCAGTCCTAGAAGGGTGGAGCCCTGTGTAGCTTAGTTCGTTCCCTGTTCTATTATAAGTGATTCAGATCAAGAGCTGTGTGGTAATTAGCACAAGGAGCTGAATCAGGTGTGTTAAATGAGCGGAAACTCAAAAAATGTGCAGAGTTTGACACTTCTACTTAAAGTCAATCCTGACAATGCAGTATAAGTCATTTTCATTTTCTTGGGCAACATAAGTTAATCATTTTGATTGTGTGCGTTTTCGGTAACCTCATTCCAGGTTGACACATACAGGAAGTCCATCCCGTGGTGGTGTACATGGAGCCTGCAGAGGGAAAAAATACCATTAATGTTTAATGTCACGCAACAAAACTAATTTCTTTTCAGATCCTACAAATTCATTCAAAGTGTGGCTAGTCTTGTTTTCGTAGTTTTCAGGTTGCCACCTGCCTGTTGGCTCACCATGGGATTTTGGAAGCTGACGGAGGACAGCCGAACTGCACCATCCACTGTGACGGTGTCCACTTGACCAAAGGCCATGCGGTGATTATATTCCATGAAGTGGATGCCATTGGCCAACAACTGAGGATGAAGTAATTTCACTAATTACAGTTGACCTTGAAGTCAATTTATTTGACATAAAATAAAACTAATATCAGTACTTTAAGGCATTTTTTGATGGGGCATAAAATATGCATATAATAGGAATGATCCTTTACTCCCCCCATATCAATTAAAATCGGCTATAAGACAGTAAACAGATTAAATAATTATATGATCTATTCTATATGTGATGGTAATGAGAGCGGTGTTTCATTCTTCTGACCTTGTATTTTTCAGGATTGACCATGATAACCAGATTGAATGTGGAGCCCCGATGGAAAGGGGCCTCGTACTTTCGCACCTCTGCGCCCCACGCTGAGTTCTTGCAGGTGTTCAGGACCATGTATGAGGGACGATTATCAAACCTCACGTTGATGTGAAGCGCTACGTCCGCTCCGGCCCTATCCCCACACTGCAAATTCACATGGAACCTGGCGGAAAGGACAAGATCCAGATGAGAGATTTTATACGCATTTCAGAGGACACGAAGCCATCCCCCCCGCATAGCTTTACGACTTGTGTTAGTACAGGGTTTCTGCAGGTTTCATCAAATTAAACTGAAGACTTAAGACCAGGGGGAGGCATGGTGGTGCAGTGGTTGCATGTTCTCCCTATGTCGTCGTGGGGTTTTCTCCGGGTACTCCGGTTTCCCCCCACAGTCCAAAGACATGCTGAGGCTAATTGGAGTTGCTAAATTGCCCATAGGAATGCATGTGAGAGTAAATGGTGTGTGAGTGTGCCCTCCGATGGGCTGGCCCCCCATCCTGGGTTGTTCCCTGCCTCGTGCCTATTGCTTCCGGGATAGGCTCTGGACCCCCCGCGACCCAGTAGGATAAGCAGTTTATAAAATGGATGGACTTAAGACCATTTTAAAACCATTGTGATTGCAATTTAAGACCTATTTCACATCCATGCTGGCAAAAAGTATGAAGGATGTTAAGGAAGGGTCCCGGAATTCCTTGCAAAGTAAATTTATTTATTCACATTCATCATAAACATTAAGTTATTTATTAATTATTATCATTGCTGAGGAGATAGCCCACACCATATCGCAACACTAACTGGACGTGCTCCGATAAAACTCTGACTGGGCTACACAGTTAATGTTTAGCAAGTAGTAGTTATTGGGTCCATGTTGGCTTCGTTAAAGTGTAATAAATATTTTTTTCCTCAAAAGACATCTAAAAGCGAGACTTACGTTAATGCAGCTTCATAAAAGTACAGTAGTCCCCCCGTATCCACGGGTGATGCGTGCTTAAGACAACGGATAACCGAAACCGTAGATAACAGAAAACTACCCGCGGACCCCATATACAGCGTGATAGTCGTGTAGCTTTCGTACTTATGGTAAAGCTGAACTGATAAATACAGCAAGACATTACCACGCAGTAATAATAAAGTACATTATTATATGCATACATATATAATAATTATGTACACATTTGTATATTATTATATAGTGCTGTACAGTGCGGCTCTGGTTCGAATGAAAGGGATTCTAACGTATTAGACTAATTCTCAAGAGACAATACAGCAATAAAAAATAACATGCATCAAGGCGTGACGGAGCAATGAAAGTGCTTTTTAAGCTCCCCAAAAGGACAATGAAAAACGTAGGCAACTTGCGCATTATGCAACGAAAAATAATGCATCAGGTATAATTACCCATAAATAACTTGTAATAGTGAAAAAAATGTTTATAAATATCTTAGCCTATTGTGGCGTAGTCTACTCAGCGGCTTACAGACTGTACTCGCGTAGAGCGCGATTTTAAACTTATGATCGCTTATACTGCAATACTTTTTTTCCGACAGCAGTAAACTGTAGCGGCATTCGTGATTTTAGTTAATAATAAAGTCAGTTTCTAAGACCTGTCAAAAACGTTGGCCTATGTCATTTTAAGGGCTAAAATTGTAAATATTGGATTTCAGACTTTTTAACGATTTAAAAGATAGCGGAAACCCTGTACTAGTATAGAACCCGGTTTAGACTTAAATCAAGTTAAATTAAGTCCAGAACCTCTTCGCATCGTATTTAATTCTTCCGGTAATGGTGATCGTTTTCCAATCTTGAAGTCCACCATCAATAGAAGCGGTGAAGGGGACATCCTGTGGAAATACGTGATGATATATTTATTACGATGAGTTAAGGATGGCATATGATATGTTCAACATCGGATGCTGTAATTGGCATAGTCAAAATGTAAAGTTAAAAGCTGTGAATTCACATTGTCTAACATTAAAATTCTGAATTAAATGCAATGTGAGATCATATTTTGCTCATCACTTTACATCCGTTAAATAGCATGTTTTCTAAAGCCTTATGTAATTTTACTTACCGGGTTAATAATCGGTGGCTGGCTGTGACACGACATCGTTTGTATAACAGCTGCTCAAGTGATACAGGTTTAAACGCAACTTATCCTAAGGCTATACCTCACTTCTGCTTCCTTAAGAGGGTTTCGTTTTCCTGGACTTACCTGCGTAGTGGGGAGGCGCACCCCCTTTGAATTTTGGCTCTGTATGTGCTACGTAAATGAAACTTGCTCAGATAGTACACTTCTCCACACAGAGTGTACTGTTCAAAACATTTTGTGATATAATAACCAGAGACAAAGATACAGGAGGTGCCATTACTGGAGGGGAGGCGTGATGGTGAAACAAAGAGGAAAGATGTATTGCAGTAAATGGGCAGAGACTGGAAAGGAAAGGACCATTAGGGATAACAGACGGGAGGACTGCCAACCAAGGAGGACAGAAGCAACAGGCAGATACGATGTCAGTGACCGGACTGGGGCTGACGAGACAAACAGGTACTTAAACACAAGGACCAACGAGGGGTAACAAGCAACAGGCGTGGCTCATCAGGGCCATACCAGCGAACAATTTCCGCGAACCTTCCCAGGATCACTTAAGCGAACGTTCCGCTAACGTAATTCAGTAAAGTTTTCTTAACGTTCCCGGAACGTTTGTTTTTGAGAAACTGTATGGTTCGCGGAACGTTCTCCAAACATTCGTATGACATTCTCCAAAGTTCGCGGTAAATATACAAAATGTATATTAAAATGTGGCATCGCCTAGTTTTTTTCTTATTATTCTTTATATCCTACCGGGTTTCCTCACAGCGCAGCAATTACAGGATATTTAATGGTCTGCACTGGCCTGCCTGCCAGTATAGCATGGGCGTCGCTGCCATTAAATCTGAGGGGACGTGTCCGTTTGGACCCCCCCACATTTCACATAAAATATTAGTTTTATGCCAGTGTCCCCCCTGCAGTACAGCAACCACATATTGTTCAAAGTACGGTCCATGTAACGTTTATCAGTTTAATTTTCCTACCTGATACGTGGAGTTCAAATATCCAAAGTTGGCATTGTAAAATTACTGCCCCTGGACTCAAATAATTCAATATTCTCTCCCCAATTCCCGACGAGGATTAGTAAAACACCGAACTAGCCTACCAAAATTATCAAAAGTCCTAAATAATCCCAAAAATATACAAATGCAAAAACTTATATAGTTCTGATAATTCGTTATAACTAAATATCAGAAACAGAAATTAAACATTAGCTTGTTCAAATGTTTTTATTATACAACATATGTATGATACATTTGTATATTTATAATGATGGATACCAAAATACATTTAAAATAAGTTAGCAAAATCACACTGTAAAGAAATGGATGGGGCCGAGGGGTCACTGCAGCCAAAATGAACATTTCAAGTACCCCGGCCCTAATAGATGTAATCTCACTCTAAAGTCTAAACATTCGATGAAACTTGCGAACCCTACGTGTCATAATATTTTTTCCAGTATTATAACATTAACATTTTTCAATGGTCATGAATGACTAAATGTAAGTGCAGAAAACATCATGTTGAAGCTCACTGCTCCGAGTTAATTAGAGTTTCGGGGTATTACATATATAATTCTCTCAGAAATCCTGTCAGGTTAGCGTAGCTAGTTTACGTTGAAAGTCAAATACGCGAATCAAATAGTAAAAAAAAGCCTTAGAAATCCTGTCAGATTAGTGCGTGTAATGGTAAAACTATTACATGAAATCTTCTCAGAAATCATTTCATATAATATGACAAACATAGTTAGACATTTTATACAACATTTACATCACCTGTCTCTAAGCCGCTGCTTCCCCAGACGACGAGTAACGTTCGCGAGCGCGTTACTCAAATCTGGCGCTCTATCAGGGACCAATCGATTAAGTTCATGGGTCAAGTACTGATGGAATACCCGGATGGGCTCTCGTTCTTTGGATTTAATAGAGTACACGCTAGAAACAATTTCAATGGGCAGTCAAATTTAGAGATCAGTGTTGATAGCCACACCACAGCACACAGTGCACAACAAAATGTGTCTTCTGCATTTAACCCATATGCCCTAAAGGTTATTTTATGGTTCTATAAGAAATAACCTCAAGGGAACATTCACAGAACGTTCGTAAAAGGATACAAAAAAATTACCTTAGTAGAGGCTTCAGGAAACATTCCCTAAAGGTTCTCCCAAGGTTCCACAAAATGTGCCCTTTAGAGAATGTTCTTGGAACGTTCGAAAAAAAGGTTACAAAAACGTAACCTTAATAGAACCTTCAGGAAACGTTCCCTAAAGGTTTTCCCAAGGTTCCACAAAATATGACCTTTAGAGAACGTTCTAGGGACGTTCGTAAAAGGTCACATTTTGTGTAACCTTTTTAGAATGTTCTCTAAAGGTCAGAACCTTCAGGGAACCTTTAGGAAACGATTCCTGAACGTTCTGTGTTTGCTGGGATGTTAGGGAGGAGCCAGGAGGGTCAGGTGTGAAGGACGTGACAAGTGGAGTGTATAATAAAGCAAGAAGTTAAACAATATTTGTGTACGTTGTAATTAAATAAAAAAATTTGGCAGCATATATTATCTCAAATATTTAATAAATGCTTACCTTCGTGTTAGACCCTGACAGAGCAATTTTGCTTTGAATAATAATATCATTGTATAACCATGACGCTGATTTTTACGCAACTGCACATATGGTCGCATGAGTTACTCTAGTGCAGGGGTCACCAACATGGTGCCCCCAAGGACCACATGAGTCGCCCGCTTTAAAAAAAAAATCACAACTCACCTTAAGCAGCGTCTAAAATGTTGTTTTAACCTGTTGCTCTTCTAGGGCCCTATGATTTCCAGGATACGGAAAACAAGGACGGAATCGCAGAATTCAATAAATAAAATGGAATCCGTTGTAAAACGCGGGATGTCGTATAATTCGCTGATATAAGTGTGTGGGCAAAGCAAAGCAATGGTTTCTAATAAATTTTGGGCGCTGCAGCCCCCTGTGTGTTACCTGTTGAGGCGGGACTCAGCTTTCCACACAAACTCACAGACAAACACCTAAGTCCTCAAAATATTACGGAATTCGACTCTTAGTGCTAAGTATAGAGCAGAACAATACCCAAACGGTTTTTATGAATCGGAAGAACAACTGTTTCGTACGTTTTGCCAGCACACGATAGACTGGACCCGCAAAAAATACACGTGACGACCATTTACAGACAAAGACTGACATCAGAAACAGAGACAAGAGGCAAACTAGCGCGAACCGCTCACTCTAGCAAAGTCTAGGTCATGCAAACAAATCAGCCGAAACAAGACGTGAGTTTACTGAAGATTTTGATGCTGTGTGCCAAGTCAGACATTCCTTTAGAAAAAATGAAAAAGCTACGTCCGTTGTTGGTCTAGCACTGTAAACAAGGAGGACTGCTGCCAGAACACGAGAGTAGCCTCCCTCAAGCCCACTTACCCCGTGTGTTCCAGCAGCATATGGAGGCTGTGTGACAGAAGCTTCAAGGGAAAAAAAATATCAGTCGTTGTCGACGAAACTACCGATGCAAGAGACTCTAGCGTTCTGAACATCGTCATTGCTGAGCGAATTAAGTAGATAGCATTCACACCAGTAAATTAAAGTACAATATACTTATAAGAATGTAATGCAAATTACATGCATTACAATATTGCAATGCGTTTGTTAGTCATGCCAGTATGTAAAAATATGCATATTTCTTGTGAAATATTTTTTGTAAAAATGAACTGTATCGGAATGACTAATAATTAGTAGGTGATTACTGGTGATTATCCATTGTTATTCTGATGCTAATTAAAATAAAGTAAACTAAAAATTTCTTCTTATCTCTCTTATTTGGTCAGGTTTTGAAAGCCAGTACTTTCTAGTGGATGTTATTTTCATGGACCGATGCAACTACTCACGCTTTGCCCAAGCAGTAATAGGCTTCCTCCACAACAAACTGGACTTTCAAGGGGCACTGGGCTGCATGGTGATTACAACTGCATCGCCAACAGTGGTTGTTACTCTTAATCCAGGTTGCCTTCCGCTCTCTGGTCAACTGTGTGAAACTGTCACATCCATTGAGAAAGTGACTCTCTTTATTACAATAAGGGCTGTATGACTGTGGCTTCCCTTGTCAACTGCTGGTGGGTGACTTCGCCTCTAAATTATGTTTGCTACTGTCCTCTGCCTTCTCAGTACTCACCAGGAAGGTAGTTAATTTATTGGGGGTTTTGGCATCCCAGTGGCCATCCCTCTTCCTACATGCACAAGTACTTAGACGTGCACTGTCACCCTGAACCTGAAGCTCATACTCTAAGCAACGCTTATAAACACTGTGGGCTGTCGGTCAGGACTGTGACGACATACTGGACTTAGTAGGAAGAGTCAGACACCATTGTCCAGTCCTTAGTTATTTACTTGCAGTGGGATTATACGTAGAACCCAGGAACATAGGTACGTATGCAAACTTTATTCAGTAGATGTTTTTCTCATAGTAACATAGACCTGAGAAGGTAGGGTTGGGCCGTTGAATACAAATTTTCTTGTAGTACCAAAAGTTCAGTACCTGATGTGGTGGAAAAACACCCTGAGTATATCTGTTTCTCAGAGGCCAGCAGAGCCTCTGAAATGTTTATCAGAGGACTCTATAACTTGTCAGACTGTGTAGCTGTTGTCATCCTTGATAAAGAACTGTAATGGAGATTGCAGGTATTGATAGATATCATTGTAGCAGGTAGATTACCTGCTACAACTGAACTAGCTTTTCCTCACCTATTGTGCATGTTTTTAATTAGTTTGTATAATGAGGCCATTTTGGAGCAATTTGAATGTGTGCTGGGTGGTGGGCTGACTGCTTACACTGGCCTCTTGAGCCGGCTCTTTCTGGCGCCTGGAATCCAGTGTCGTAATTTGGCTGCTGAGGTGCAATGTGAGTCATGGGTCCGTAAACTTGTCCCCAGTGCTCTCTGCTTCCTGGTTGTTCCTAGACAGGTGGCTATGTACTCCACCGGGGTACCAGAGCCCCTATATTTGTTGCTGGATTGTCGACTGCTAAGAGATTCAGATGTGAGAAAATGAGGGATGAGCAGAGGGATTTAGAAGTCAGGACTGGCCACTGCTGTTTTGCTCCTGCTCGCTTCTATACTCCTGTTCGTTGTCACCTCCATGTTTGTCTCTCTGTAATGTAATAAAAATCGCCCAATAGGTGGAGCTATAACTCAAAATAACGTATAACTCGTAAACCATTGGACATAAAAAGATTAAATTTTGCATTAGCGTTCACAGTCATGGTCCCAACAGATCAAATAACAACAGTTCATCTACTCATCAAACATGGCTGACAACAGCCAGTCAAACTTCAGCAAGTTATAACTACCCTTGTACATGACTAAGAATGAAATATTCATCGTGTTCTTATTTTATGCTTTCCTTAGTTTCCTTGAATTTATGTAATATTTATATAATATCTGTACTGATTTGCTTGTGTAATATGTTATATGTCCATCATGTGTGCAGGTGTCAAGTCAAGTTCCTAGTATATTTCACCAAGTATGTTAAACAAAGTGATTCTGATTCTTAAATCTGTTGATGCAGTATTCCTTCCACTACCCAGGCCAGAAATAAGACAAAGGTATAATAATAGTAATAATTACGTGCAGGACCGGATTAAAAAAAAAATCTAATTAATTAGAAGCTTTGTAATTAATTAATCTAAATTAATCACATTTCAATATTTGACACGCGAAATATGAAATTTAAGTTTGGTTGATGAATGAATCGATATACATAAACTTAAGCTTCAAAATCTTGTTTATTTTCCCATCAAAATTTCCCCCAGCGAAATTCCGTTATATGTGAGTCCGCTATAATGGGATTTTACTGTATATAAAGTTTTATTTGGAGGTTTATAACCTATGGATTGTTTTATTTAAATATGTTACACCTGCTCTTGTTTGGTACAGACAATGTCAGATAAAGTTGGCTGTACAGCAACTAGCTTTAAGTAAATTGTTATTTGTATCTCTTCTCAATCACTTTATTTTATTTTGAGACCTGTTTCAAATGAGAGAAGATCCTGTAACTTAGGCGAGTTTGGAAATTAAGTCTATTAATTTTTTATTATGAAAGTAAAATTTTGCATTGAAGAAAAATTTGTTTATGTTTGTATTTGCTGTGAATTATAGTTCTTATAAAGAAAATGTGAATCGGCAAAAGTCTGTATCGGCAGGTCACACTTGCAAAAAAAATCGGAATCAGCCAAGACGTTGCAGTCGGTGCATCACTAATTACAAAAATTTGGTTGTATTATGTATGAAAGAATTTAGCCAAAGCCTTCACTAAATATGAATCACTGCCGGTAAAGTTCGGTTAACGACGAAAAAGGAATTTCAACATCAATTTATTCATGGCCACATACAGGAAAAGTTGGCAGAATTAGAAATATATTAGATTGTTTTTTTATTAGTTTTATCATATAATCTGATAAGCGGCCTGCCTTCTTCAGAACGTTACTGAGGTCAAGGTCAGATTTCCATCCACATCCAAGACACTGATCTGCCGTAAATTCTGGTGGCGGTGGTTGAAGGTGAATGCCTGTACGCCATTGACGATAATCCTGTACAAGTGACTTTCACAAATGATAATCATCTGAAAAGAAAGAATGAGGCCTCAGAGAAGAAGCAGATATTTGAAGACAGAGAAGCAAAGTGTGACTAGCAACATGACTTCCAGAACATTGGAGGTTACTTGAGTTTATCGTATTTAAATCATTGTTAGCTTTAATATCCATAACGACAGTCATCTATTCCGCCCATTTTTCCCACACGGGCTCTTCCTGTACTGGGTTATGTTGAGTCTGGAGCCTATCCACTGAAAAACAGGACACAAGGGAGGAGATATCCTGAAAAGGGTGGCAGTCTATTGCAGGGCACGTGCACAATATTTGATCCAAAAACTCCCTCTGGTAGTGGGGGCAGCTAACATCGTATGGTGATTTGGATAACGTGACGTGCACTTGATTTAGGAGGTGGGAAGTTCACGAATTCTACAATTGGTCCAGAAGGCACACACAGGAAATAAAATTAATTTATTTGTTGTACACTGTTACAGCTTTATTTTTTTTAAAGTCACTCTGTGACTGACTATACTCAACTGGTTTTTTGAAACAAAATCTTGGTCTGGATTTGTACTGTTTGGACCTGAAATCTCCACCTCTGCTTGGAACACCATGAAAACAAAGTTTCAAATACAAATATTCCAAGATACACTAACCATAGAATAAATACTTTGCAAACACCAGTATCAAGCATGGACTCATTATGTGACCATTGCAGTTAAAGTGGGGAGCAGAGTACCTGGAGGAAATCCACAGTGACACAAGGAAAACATACAAACTGACACATGTAGAGTAAGTGTGTAATTCTGTGTGCTCTGTGTTCACATCCAGGATGTACCCCTGCATTGTGCCCTTTGTTGCCTAGGACAGACTCCAGACTCTCCACGAACCTGTACTTGAGAAGCAGTTGGTAGATGCTTCAATATCCAACCACAGTACACTTGTGACACAAGAACTCCAGCAAATTCGATGGAAAAGGAGTAGAGGTGGTGTTTGTTACCGTGAACATCTGGCCTCGGCTGAAGGGCATGCCTCCGGAACGTTCCTCCGTGCCCCATCTGCCTTGCACCTGGTTGTTGCGCACCACCATATTCTCGTCAAAGCGGGGATTCAAGTGCAAGGCGATCCCTGAGCCATAGCTCAGGTTTACGTGGAACCTGTGACCAGATGTCAAGAAGACATTATTTTTTGTTATTTCTCCTGTCCTGTGTCTCCTTACCTCTAAACCCCAATGATCAGCAAGGGGACAAAGCACATGATTCAGAGAACAAAACCTCTCAAACTGATGGAATGACCTCAGGCTGAAAAAAAATTGCTTTCAATGCATAAAGTGAAAAGTGACTGTCATCACCATTGTGTGCAAATAACTAATTAAATGTGTGAAGCTACATTCTGGTGTAACACACACCATGGGGCTGTGTGTGGTTCAGTGGTTTAGTATGCTGATTTCAGTGTTGGGCCCCTGAGCAAGACCCTTAACCCTCAATTGCTCCAGGAACCATCTGATCTGGTTCTCAATTGTATGTCACTGGATAAATGACCTGCTAAATAAATCAAACGCAATATAAATGATCTGTGTCATACAGGTGTGAGATCCTGCTTGCACCAGACCTTTTAGCATCAGGATGGACCACGCCCTGGATGGTGATGTTCCTCCCTACATGTAGTCCACCACGTATGGTGGTCTTGTACGGAATAACCTGGGTGCACAAAAAACAATTGGTGTCACCAGGACAGTCTGGCCACACCCACTGTGATGTGAACACCACGGCAACGACAGTTATTGGATCGTAAATCGAGGGGGGGTGTACTTACATAGGAGGGAGAATATCTAGGCCTGGTCTGTAAAATAAAGAGTTACGGCAACAATATTAAATTAAATCACCGTGAGGTAGGAAGCTACCTACTTCCCTGTAGGGGGATATTCTCTTAGCAAACATATATGATTGTGGCCTTTCTTCCCAAGAAGAAATACTGACAAGACACCGTTGCAAAAAAAAAAGTACCCTTGAAATGTTGTTATGGGGGGACCAAAGACATAATTATAAAATATACATTGAGGGGGACATTGTTAGCATATCTGAATATTGGGGGGGGGGGGGGGTAACGTGTCCCCATAATGTATATTATAATTACGCCCTTGGTCTAGAGGGCAAAAAATGTCATGTCAACATGAATTCTGTCTCACGGTTTATACCCTGACAGCATTCTATAACATGCCGGCATCAGTAAGGATCTGATACCACTGGAGACATACGATTCCAATGGATTGAAAATCTTGGAACCGGTTTTCAAGTGGAACCTGTTTTCGAATCTGGAGTGAAGCCACATACCTGCCATGCCAACATTAAAAACTGCAATGAAGTGTTGCATTTTTTCGGGAATTAGGAAATATGCCTACGCCATGAACCAAATGCAATCCCGGATTGTTGGATTTCTTTTATGAGAAACGAGTACAACATAAAAACAATCCCCTATGTGACAGATGACAACTCAGACAAATAAAAAAAATTGTAAGCTAACTGTCATCCTTTGGTAACTAGATTCAATTAAACCTGCAACTAAAATGGTAAGAGAACACCTTTCAAATTACCCAAATTAAACAGTAATGCTAATTTTTGGTACCTACCGGAAATGCACCATACTGTGGCTGAAATAGTAAAGAAAGTCATTTTGTTAATAATACAAACAGTTATTCATATTCATTAGAAGCAAACACAACCGTAGAGTTTCTTTAGTTCACTTTTTTTGTATTTGCCTCTCCACTATGATTCCCCTCGTTGTAAATGGTTCATTTCAGTTTGTTTTTCATGGAGTTCTCTTCCCGGTTGCCCTCAGGCGTCTCATGACATCTAACGACAGCACTGCAGATCGCCGCAGCACTCCTTCAGTTAGCATTGTTAGCGTGTGAATACTTACAGGAAAGGCCTGTGGAGGAGGACAGCAAGACTAAAAGAGAGGGAGAAGAAAATGCAACTATTAAATAAGTCTGGTCAATGGCAGAAACACAAACTCTGAAAATAAAACCATTTTAACAATAACATGCCCAAAAAAAAAGTTTCAAAATTTCAGAAAAGGCAGCGGTGAGCTGAACCAAAACAGTAATTTTTAAACCAAGTTATGAAAGCATGTGAGTATTGCATGAAACCACTGCCTACGCATGATATGCCAGTTGTCTGCATGCTGCCATATGTGAAATTGCCCTTAAGTTTATACATTTGAGAATTACTAAAGTGCAAAAGTGTCAGGTGATCCACGACAACCAAAGCATAAGTTAATCATTTTGATTGTGTGCGTTTTCGGTAAATTCATTCCAAGTTGACACATACAGGAAATGCTTGCCGTGGTCGCATATATGGAGCCTGCAAAGGGAAAAAATACCATTAATGTTTAATGTCACGCAACAAAGCTAATTTCTTTTCAGATCCTACAAATTCATTCAATGTGCGGCTAGTCTTGTTTCGTAGTTTTCAGGTTGCCACCTGCCTGTTGGCTCACCATGGGATTTTGGAAGCTGATGGAGGCCAGCTCCACTCCACCATCCACTGTGACGGTGTCCACTTGACCGAAGGGGATGCGGTGATTAAATTCCATGAAGTGGTCGCCATTGGCCAACAACTGAGGATGAAGTAGTTACACTAATTACAGTTGACCTCTAGGTCTATTTGTTTGATTTCATGAAATAAAACTAATATCAGTACTTTAAGGCATTTTTTGATGGGGCATAAAATATGCATATAATAGGAATGATCCTTTACTCCTCGCATATTAATTCAAATCGGCTATAAGACAGTAAACAGATTAATAATTATATGATATATTCAATATGTGATGGTAATGAGAGCGGTGTTTCATTCTTCTGACCTTGTATTTGTCACGATTGACCACGATAGTCAGCGTGAATGTGGAGCCCCGAGGGAAAGGAGCCTCGTACTTTCGCTCCTCTGCGCCCCACGCTGAGTTCCTGTAAGTGTTCAGGACCACGAATGTGGGATGATTATCAAACCTCGGGTTGATGTGAAGCGCTACGTCTGCTCCAGCTCTCGCCCCGCACTGCAAATTCACATGGAACCTGGCGGAAAGGACAAGATCCAGAAATGAGATTTTATGTGCATCTCAGAGGACACGATCCCCCCCCCCCCCCCCCAGCATAGCTATACGACTTGTGTTAGTACAGGGTTTCTGCAGGTTTCAACAAATTAAACTGAAGACTTAAGACCATTTTAAAACCATTGTGATTGCAATTTAAGACCTATTTCACATCCATGCTGGCAAAAAGTATGAAGGATGTTAAGGAAGAGTCCCGGAATTACTCGCATATGGGGCGCCGTTTGTAAAGATAGCAAACATTTTTGTACTTGCCACTTTTTCAACATTTAGTGCAATTTTCTGACATTTAGCTACAAGTCAATGGTGTTGTGGATCATCAGGTTTTTTTGCTGTGTAAATTATGTTCAAAATTGTTCATCATATGTAAATATAAATGGCTTGTCTATATATAAATATTAAATGTAAATGTTAAATATAAATGTTAAATGTAAATATAAATATAAATGTTAAATATAAAACTTAAATGTAAATATAAATGTTAAATATAAATGTTAAATGTAAATGTAAATATAAATGTTAAATATAAATGTTAAATGTAAATGTAAATATAAATGTTAAATATAAAACTTAAATATAAATATAAATGTTAAATGTTAAATATAAATGTTAAATGTAAATATAAATATAAATGTTAAATATAAATGTTAAATGTAGACTCTAAATGTTGAGAACGTATGCAAATTAGCCACGCCCATTTGAGTAAAATGGGCGGTACCGACGAGAGCGCAGATTAGGGCTGATGCGGGACAATATGGCGAAAATACATTCATAGCTTCCCGATGTCACAGTGGAAGGTGTACATGATGTTGCTCCCGGCTGTGTAGCAATACCATGTAACGCAGCGCGAACAACTGCCAAAACTGCACATTCTATGGCCTCTAAGTGAGCGGAATTCGCCATATTGTCCCGCATCAGCCCTAATCTGCGCTCTCGTCGGTACCGCCCATTTTACTCAATAAAGTACATTATTATATGCATACATATATAATAATTATGTACACATTTGTATATTATTATATAGTGCTGTACAGTGCGGCTCTGGTTCGAATGAAAGGGATTCTAACGTATTAGACTAATTCTCAAGAGACAATACAGCAATAAAAAATAACATGCATCAAGGCGTGACGGAGCAATGAAAGTGCTTTTTACGCTCCCCAAAAGGACAATGAAAAACGTAGGCAACTTGCACATTATGCAAAGAAAAATAATGCATCAGGTATAATTACCCATACATAACTTGTAATAGGGAAAAAATGTTTGTAAATATCTTAGCCTACTCAGCGGCTTACAGGCTGTACTCGCGTAGAGCGCGATTAATAAACTTACTGCAATACTTTTTTCCGACAGCAGTAAACTGTAGATAGCTATAGTGGGATTCGTGATTTTAGTTAAAAATCCAGTCAATTTCTAAGACCTGTCAAAATCGTTGGCCTATGTCATTTTAAGGGCTAAAATTCAGATTATTGGATTTCAGACTTCTTAACGACTTGAAAGATAGCGGAAACCCTGTACTAATATAGAACCCGGTTTAGATTTAAATCATGTCAAATTAAGTCCTGAACCTCTTCGCATTTTGTTTGACTTTTCCAGTAATGGTGATCGTTTTCCCAGGTTGAAGTCCACCTTGAATAGAACCGGTGAAGGGGACAGTCTGTGGAAATACGTGATGATATATTTAATATGATGCGTTAAGGATGACATATGATATGTTTAGCATCGGATGCTGTAATTGGCATAGTCAAGATGTAAAGTTAAAAGCCGTGAATTCACATTGTCTAACATTAAAATACCGAATTAAAAGCAAAGTGAAAACTACGGAGATCATATTTTGCCCATTACTATACATCCGTTAAATAGCATGTTTTCTAAAGCCATATGTAATTTTACTTACTGGGTTAAAAAACGGTTGCTGGTTGTGACACGCCATCGTTTGTATAACAGCTGCTCAAGTGATACAGGTTTAAACGCAACTTATCCTAAGGCTATACCTCACTTCTGCTTCCTTAAGTTTCGTTTTCCTGGACTTGCCTGCGTAGTGGTCTCGTGACGTAAGGAACTATAGGACTGGAGGGGAGGCGTGGTGGTGGAACGAAGAGGAAAGATGTATTGCTGTAAATGGGCAGAGACTGGAAAGGAAAGGACCACGAGGGATCACAGACGGGAGGACTGCCAACCAAGGAGGACAGAAACAACAGGCAGATACGATGTCAATGACCGGACTGGGGCTGACGAGACAAACAGGTACTTAAACACAAGTACCAACGAGGGGTAACAAGCAACAGGCGTGGCTCATCAGGGCCATGTTAGGGAGGAGCCAAGAGGGTCATGTGCAAAGGACGTGACAAGTGGTTTGTATAATAAAGCAACAAAGTTAAACAATATTTGTGTACCTTGGAATTAAATTGAAATTTCCGGCAGCATACCGCATCTTACGTAATTTTTGATGCAGTATTCCTTCCACTACCCAGGCCAGAAATTAGACACAGGTCTAAATATAGTAATAATAATTATAATAACTATAATAACCATAGTAATAATAATTACTTTTATTTGTATAGCACCTTTCATACAGACATGTAGCCCAAAGTGCTTTACAGAAATTATAAAATAAGTTTAAGATAAAGAGACAATAGAAGTAAAATGACATCAGGAAGACTTAGAACAAAAGTACATGAATGATTACCAGAGAGAATAAAATAGAAATAAAATATAGAAATAAAAGATCAAATTAAACAAGATAAAAGAAAAGCAGATATACAATAATTTCCAGTAAATAAATGTGTAACAAGTTGCAGTAGATAACTCCAGTACGCTGAATGAATCTGTAACAACCTGCAGCAGATAAAAGGAGCATAAGATGGTACACGGACTGTACACATTGGCTGGCCTCATGGTGGCGCTACAGCGCCATAATCCATAGATCCATCCATCCATCCATTTTCCAAACTGCTTATCCTACTGAGTCGCGGGGGGTCCAGAGCCTATCCCGGAAGCAATGGGCACGAGGCAGGGAACAACCCAGGATGGGGGGCCAGCCCATCATAAGATTTCTGTTTTGTAAATTTAAAATATATTATCATCATGTAGCTGAAATATAAATATATCGTTATAAAATTACTATCAGAAATACTTTTCACATATTCCATACTGATGTCCATGAGAGACACCAACATATATACGGCTGAGAGCAAGTGTTAGGATCTGAGCCCAGGTCAGCTAATGTCCAGCATCCCTACAGCAGCTGTCATGGTCAAAGCCCAACAACATCATTCTAATGGCCACAGGATTCAAACCCACATCCTGTGGGATAGAGGCACAGGGCCCCAACCCCCCCGCCCAGCTGGAAACCATCCCCACTTCAAAGTGGTTAGATGGCAGAAGGATGGATGGATATTTAGGGTGGGGATAACAGAAATAATAGCATCTATATCCATGATCACATGTCAATATTAAAACTCAAACATACTGGTAAAGTTACTCAGGGGATACAGAAAGTATGACATATTTAATTAAACAGGGCTGGAAGAAATAGCTTGACAGTTGCAAATATGGACTTTTACTGCCCTCTGGAGGTGAACTTTTGCAACAGCACTGGCGAATCGACAATGGGACTTGAGTATGAGTACTTGGGCTAGCAGATCGTACAGCAGAATCTCCTCACCAATACGGTCACTAGTAACGTGGGTATAACGGTTTGGCAGATGAAACTCTTTACAGGGAAAACCAATGATGCAGGAATGATGAACTGTAGCTATTTAATGGAGCTGGATCTTAAAGGATCAAATGAAATGACAGGACACAGTTTGAATGTGGCAGATATGTCTTTACTAACATTTACCAACAAATGAGAGGTGCATACATATTGTATAAAAGCAGCATAAATGAAGTGATCTTGGGTTTTGCAGCAAGCAAATGTTTATTGAATCTTTATATAAATGGGAAAATGCAAATCAAACTGTAAAATGTAGATTAAAAATGTCTAGCACATTGCATCTACGAAATACAACAATATATTTGTAATCTATGTATGAAAGAAAACGTAGTCAAAGCCTTTGGCAAAAATAGAAGGATAACTTCAATTAAAGTTCAGTTAATGAAAAAGGGTTATAATTTCTTTAAAAATACACTCTTTGATGCATATAGCTAAAGTTTGAAGAAGCAGAAATAGATTATGGTCATTGTATTTTTTTTTACCATGAACATTGACCAGTAGATGCAGGCCTGTCTTCCTCAGAACATTACTGAGGTCAAGGTGACATTTCCATCCACCTCCAAGGTGTCATTTGGCTCTGAGGTCCCACGGCGGTGGTTGAAGGTGAATGCCTGAACGCCATTGACGATAATCCTGAAGAACTGATTTTCATACATGATAATCATCTGAAAAGGAAGAAACAGACCTCATCTGAGGTTACTTGAGTTTATCACATATGAATCATTGGTCGCTTTAATATCCATAGTGGCAGTTGGTTTCTGCTCTCTTTCATAGGGGCTCCACAGGACTGGGGGAAGCCTGGAGCTTAACGAAAAACAGGACACAAGGCAGGAAACGTTACAGTCACTTTCCAACCGAAGTGCATGAGCTTAGTTCCTGCGCCATCTCAACTGGGAACTTTTGTAATTCCTGGCTACTTTCCTTTGGTGCTTTCCCACAACACCACAGGAACTGTGACTTTTATGCTAAATGAGCATGGGAGACACTCATAGGTTAAACGTCACCCTTGCTCGGTTTTTGCTCCACTACTTATTTTCCTCACACTTCCAAGTTCTTATGGTCAACCAATCAGCAAAGTTTATTAACAGAAGCCCCACCCAGTAGTTCTTGGTCAAGCAAAAAGTCACATCACATGACCAGGTCACTTGACCTAAACACGGTAGAAAAGGTTTTGGAGGAGTTTGACCAGAGAGTAAAGGAAAAGCGACCAATGAGTGCTCAGCATGTGTGGGACCTCCTTCAGGACAGGGGGAAAAGCATCCCAGGAGGTCACCTCATGGAACTGGTGTAGCAGAGACAGCAGGGTCAGCCGGTCCCTGGAGCGATAGAGGTAAAGGGTCTCGCTCAAGGGCCCAATGGTGGAATCACTCTGTTGACCCAGGGGTTTGAACCAGTGACCTTCTGAGTACCAGCCCACAGAGCTGCCTCCCCCCCCTCAACAATTAGTTTTTTTTTTATATACGTTTTTGTTCGGTGCATAATTTTATAGTTTTGATGTCTTTATAATTATTCTAAAATGTTGAGAATAGTACAAATCAATCTTTCTGTGGGTAGGTGTGTGCAAACCTTTGACTGGCAATGTATGACTGTAAATAATCTTTGGTCTAGGGAACTGTAAATTAACTGATCATCCCTGCGAAATATCGCCTCATTGCCTTACTTGTATGTTTCTGCTAATGAAATGACAGACCTTCCAGTCTAACTGCTGCATGGCTCCCCCATTCTGCACTGCATTAAAAACAGACACGATTCTATAGTGGAAATCACTGCATGGGCTCAGGAACAGTTCCATAAACCACTGTTTGTGAACACAGTTCGTTGCTTCATCCACAAATGCAGGATGAAACTCCATACAAAGAAAAAAAAAACATATCTAAACATGATCCAGAAACATCACTGACTTCACTGGGCCCGAGCTCATTTATGATGGACTTAGACAAAACAGAATACTGTCCTTTGGTCTGACGAATCAAAATTTTTTAATTCTTTTTGGAAATCATGGACGCTGCATCCTCTGGGCTGAAGAGAAGAGGAACCATACAGCTACGTATGTATAGCAGTTGTTAAAATGTGATTCATAATTTCACCAAAACATTTGCACTTATTATAGTATATAGATATTTTCTCTTTTTAATCTCGCGTTCCGGGGGGTAACGTGGACACGCGCGTGAACATGAGCGCGCCTGTAAAAAGCTCTCGTAACACCGTGGTCGAAGGTAAGTCATTTACGTTACGTTTAGGTGACTGAAAGTTAACAGTATGGATTAAAACACAAAATTCGGGGGCGAACCAAGTTATTGTGTTGTTCTGTAACGCCTGTTTGGTTTTGTATGAATCCCGTGGCAAATTGGTTTTGATCATTTAAGTTCTCATGAAGTTTCGTCCCGACGGTAGCATATTAGCGTGCTAGCTTACCGGCATGCTAAGGAGACGGTGCGGTTCCACGTTCATGACGTGCATTTCGCTCTTTCATCAGGGGGGCCAGGTGGACGGGACGCTCTGCTCAAACAGCTCATGTTTTGTTTTACTATTTCAGGTATGGAGAAGTTTTTGTTTCAGTAACGTAAAACCTGCTGGAAGTGCGATTTGCTGTATTCGAATGAAAGTTGAACTGTGGCGCTGTTTGTTTTGTCTAGCAAAAGAAGTGAGGTATTGATTAATGTATACCTATTAAATATGTGCTAGACGTATTAATTATAAAAAAGGTTACGGATAATTATGCTTTTATGTATGTGTAGGTAAATATGGATGTTAATGTTTGCTTTTGTTATACAAGAATTTCAAGTGATTTAACTGATCAACTCTTTTTTTTCTTTGTACCTGAAATTATTTAACCAGATAGGGTAGCCGACGCATCTGGGAAGGCACCAGTAATGCTGAACGATATACATACAGGTTTTGGAGCAACATATGCTGCCATCCAGCTGACGTCTTTCAGAGAAGGCTTTGTACACACACAGTCACATATGGGTTTATATGATTTGTAAATCATTGCATTCTGTTTTTATATACATTTATACTGCGTCCAAACTGGGGTTGCATTCAATATAACTATTTATTCTGTCTCGTGGGGGTGGCACGATGCCTCAGTGCGAGGCGCTGTTACCTCACACATTTAGGGATTAGACATCTGCATGCCCTCTAAGTATTATGAATTATGTATCTTTAAATTGCCCGAGTTTATGACTGTGTGCCCTGCAACTGACTGGCATAACATCCAGGATGTACCCCAGCATTGTGTCCTATGCTTCCTGGGACAGGCTCCAGGCTACCCATGAACCTGTACTGGAGAAGCAGTTGGAAGATGCTCGAATATCCATCCACAGTACACTTGTGAGACAAGAACTGCAGCAGATTCAATGGAAAAGGAGCAGAGGTGGTGAACATTACCATGAACGTCTGGCCTCGGCTGAAGGGCATGCCTCCGGAACGTTCCTCCGTGCCCCATCTGCCTTGCACCTGGTTGTTGCGCACCACTGTGTTCTCGTCAAAGCGGGGGTTAAAATGCAGGGCGATCCCAGATCTGGAGCACAGGTTGATGTGGAACCTGGGCAGCGATGTCAAAAGGTGTTATTTTCTGTTATTTCTCCTGTCCTTTGTCCCCTTACCTCTAACCTACAATCACCTGTATGAGGACGAAACACTTCGATTTAGAGAAGGAAGCCTTTCTTATAAACGGATGCAGTGACATCAGGCTGAAAAAAATTGCTTCCAGTGCATAAAGTGAAAAGTGACTGTTGTCAATGTTACGGGTGAACAACTAATTGAACATGTGAAACGCCATCCTGGCAGCCCTATCCTGTGTCACACAGGTGTGAGATCCTGTTTGCACCAGACCTTTTAGCGTCAGGATGGACCACGCCCTGGATGGTGATGTTCCTCCCTGCATAAAGTCCACCAGGTATGATGGCCTTGTACGGAATGACCTGGGTGCACAAAAAACAATTGGTGTCACCAGGGCACTGTGGCCACGCCCATTGTGATGTGAGCACCATGGCAACGACGATTATTGGATGATAAGTCGAGGGGGGGTGTACTTACAAAGGAGGGAGAATATCCAGGCATGGCCTGTAAAATAAAGAGTTATGACAACAATATTAAATTAAATTAAATCACCGTCAGATAGAAAGTCACCTACATCCCTGTAAGGAGATATTTTCTTTGCCATTTCTTTAAATGATGCATAATGTCTCACAGAACAACAAACACATATCTGATTATGACCATTCTTTCATTTACCCATTAATCCGGAATTAATCCTTACAAGCTTTTGGGACAAAAGAAAGAAAATTTCTACCTTCACCCTTTTTATACATATATATATATATATAAACTGAAGAGCAAATTTCCAAAAGCCACTCTTTAACAAAAGTTCTTCATTGGGTTACATGAGGACTGAGCGAGTTTTGGTTCTCAGTACTGTAACATACGACAAGGAAGCCTGAGTTTAGGTAATTCGCGGTCTTGTCTCAAAAATCACAAAAAACATAGAGTTTTGAAAATTTGCTCATTTGGGGAGAGGGACGGAGAGAGAGAGAGGCCAAATAATTTTATCTACCAGCCCCCAGTATTTACTCATTTCACAGTGATGCACTTAGGCAGAGAGAGAGAAGGGAAGTGAAATAGAGGAAACGCCCAAGTAATTTTATCTACCAGCCCCCGATATTTGCTCATTCCATAGTGATGCACTTTGACTGACATTCAAGATGTCCTAGTCCAGTGTTTCCCAATCCGATCCTCAGGGGTACACAGACAGTTCATGTTTTATCTTGGGAGAGAGCAAAAATATGGACCATCACTTAAATGGATGGTCACTTAAGACCAAAAGCTGGGGATTTAGCTCTGCTTTGCTGACAGCAATATTTCCTACATAGCATGTGCAAGCTAAAAAAAAATAAAAAATCAGGATCGTTTCCTGATTACACTGAAGAAATGGCTGGATACATGCAATAGTATAAAGGGAAAACGTTTGGAAAAGTCCTATGACCTACTTTGGTCATAAAAAGAAACTAATAATAAAAAGCTAAAGCAGTAAAATATCCAGCTGCCCAGCTAAGTAATTCTGTTACTTGAATGAAAGCTGCCCATTAACTGGGCCTCCTGGCTGCACACACAGCAGATGTGGGAAGTTTAACCAGCAGCTCTGGAGGTGTGAAGCCATAGCGCCACCTGCTGGCCTGCCATGCCGACGTTAAAACAGACACACGTGCAATCATGGTTACATGGGTTGCATTTCATCAGAAAATAGGAAACGCACCAAGACCCAAAAGCCGGTCTGCACCGTTCAACCCCGCCCTCTATGACCCTTCCTCATTTGGCCAGCAGGCATTGCTGGTCATCCTACCTTTACCCCTCTCTATCTCAGTCCCTAGTCTTCCTGATACCTTTTCCCTGTTTCCTGGACTGTGGTTCAGTCTGTAAACCTTGGGAGTCACAGGTTCGAGGCTGGCCTGTTTGTGTTAATGTGGCTGTGTGTTACTCCATTTATTCCTAGCGTTCCCGATTTCCCTTTGCATGTTAGTTTACTGGTTTTCTTTTCATTTGTTTTTTTTATTAAGTTTAGTTCTGACCCTTTGTGCTCCCTTTTATTTTGTGATTTATTTTATTTTTCCACGTGTCCTATTGTTTAAATAATACCCCTTTAGTCTCTGAGCTGCCACCCTCATTTCTGCCTGAGCCATTCATTTCATTTATGAAAAATCAATATAAAAATAAATCTCCATTGTCAAACAAATAAAAAATAGTAAGCTGTCATCCTTTTGTAATTAAATTAAATCTGCAGCTAAAACAGTAAGAGAACACCTTTCAAATTAGCGGTGTCTTTTCTGTGTGCTAAACAGCAAAGCTAAATTTTGGTACCTACCGGAAATGCACCATACTGTGGCTGAAATCATAAAGAAAGTCGTTTTGTTAATAAGTTACTAAATGGTCTGCACACGATAATACAGCAATTAAGCACTTCACTGAATTAATATTTGTGACACCGTTATTTGTATTTATTAGAAGCAAACACAACCGTGGAGTTTCTTTAGTTCACTTTTTTGTATTTGCCTCTCCACTATGATTCCCCTCGTTGTAAATGGTTCATTTCAGTTTGTTTTTCATGGAGTTCTCTTCCCAGTTGCCCTCAGGCGTCTCATGACATGTAACGACAGCACTGCAGATCGCCGCAGCACTCCTTCAGTTAGCATTGTCAGCGTGTGAATACTTACAGGAAAGGCCTGTGGAGGAGGGCAGTAAGACTAAAAGAGAGGGAGAAGAAAATGCAACTATTAAATAAGTCTGGTCAATGGCAGAAACACGAACTCTGAAAATAAAACCATTTTAACAATAACATGCCCAAAAAAAAAGTTTCAAAATTTCAGAAAAGGCAGCGGTGAGCTGAACCCACGTTAAGATAAATGTCACGGGTCAGTTTTGGTGTCAGGGACCAGTGATAAATTAAAGACTGACCTGCCATGCCAACAATAAAGCAGCCACATGCACAATCATGATTACATGATCAGAAATTGGACAATGCACCATGAACCAGAAGCCAAGATGATCATTTCATTTATGAAAAATCAATATAAAAAAAATATTCATTGTAACACCAATGTGACGGATGACGACTCAAATAATAAAAAAAAAAAAAAAAAAAAAAAAAACTGAAGCTGACTGTCATCCTTCGGTAATGAAATTCAATTAAACCTGCAGCTGAAATTGTTAGAATTAAACTCCCTTCAAATTAACGAAGTCTTTTCTGTGTGTTAGATAGCCAAGCATTGCAGAGCACCATACCGCTCCTTCGGTTATCATTGTTAGCGTGTGAATACTTACAGGAAAAGCTTGTGTAGGAGTACAGTAAGACTAAAAGAAAGCAAGAAAAAAAAACAACCTTTAGTAAGTCTGGTCAGTGACAGATGACAAGGAAGCCGTTTGTGCCGCAGGTCAACATTTCAAAATTTTAGGATAGAAGTGGTGAGCAGCCAGCTGTTTCATGACTCAAATCATAATTTTGAAAATTAAAAAGAAAGGCTTGTGAGACCATGTGAGTATTGCATGAAACCACTGCCTTTGCATGATATGCCAGTTTCATTCACACGCTGCCATATGTGAAACTGCCCTTATGTTTACACATTTGGGAATTATTAAAGTGCAAATGTGTCAGGCGATGGGCAACAATTGAAGCATTGAAACTTTATGTCACTTCTGACATTGTTTTGATCATCTGTGCATTTTCGGTAAACTCATTCCAAGTTGACACCTACAGGAAATGCTTGCTGCGGTGGCATATATGGAGCCTGTAGAGGGAAAATAATACCATTAGCGGTTAATGTCATGCAACCAAACATTTATTATCTTACAAATTAATGCAATGCGCAGCTAGTCCCATTTCCCAGTGTTCAGGTTTCCGCCTGTTACAGTGGGGTGCAGACAAGATGGGGAAAGAAGGCAACGACCCACGGAGCAGCTCAGACACAAAAGGGGTTTAATAACACTGAGCACACCGGAGAAAAGCACAAGAAAGGGATCACAAGGGATTAAAAACAGGACAGGAAAAAGTAAAGGACCAGCTACAGGAATGACAAAGTAACACCTAGTGGACAGAACAACACTAGGCAACCAAGCAAAGCAACAACACACAGCAGGTGCACAATGACTGACTAACAAACAGTGAGGGCAGGTACTTAAATACACAAAGACAATAAGAGCAAACAAGGGACAGGTGTAAATCATAATCCAATAAAACAAAGGAACTCAGGTCAACAAACAACAGGTGGGGTGGACACATTTAACAAGCATGGAACTGTGAAACATTAACAGACACTAAAGGATAAAAACAATAGGAAGGACTAGACTAGGAACAGAAGTGCACACAGAACATAATAAAACAAGGCATGAGCAGGATAAACTAAAATGGGGACACAAAGAAAAATAACAACAGACACTAAGAAATGTAAAACCAGAAAATGTTAAATAATTGGTTAGCCGGTCCTCCAGCCAGCCTCGAACCCATAACTGGAGGGTACAGCCCCTGAACTTCATGCTCATCCCTTAGCTACATGGCTGCCAGGGAAACAGGGAGACACACTAGGGCTAAGGGTTATAAGACAGAGGATGGAACTGGATGGCCAGCACCACCTGCTGGCCAAACGGGGACAAAACATGTAGGAAAGAGATGGATAAATTCCGACCCTGATAGCCATCTGCCCAATAGCTCACCGTGGGGTTCTGGAAGCTGATGGAGGCCAGCTCAACTCCACCATCCACTGAGATGGTGTCCACTTGACCGAAGGGGATGCGGTGATTATATTCCATGAAGTGGCTCCCATTGGCCATCAACTGAGGATGAAGTAGTTACACTAATTACAGTTAACCTCTAGGTCTATTTATTTGATATCATAAAATAAAACTAATATCAGTACTTTAAGGCATTTTTGGTGGGGTATAAAATGTGCATATAATATGAATGATCCTTTATTCCCCGCATATTAATTAAAATCGGCTATAACACAGTAAACATATTAATAATTATATGATATATTCAATATGTGATGGTAATGAGAGCGGTGTTTCATTCTTCTGACCTTGTATTTGTCACGACTGACCACGATAGTTAGCGTGAATGTGGAGCCCCGAGGGAAAGGAGCCTCGTACTTTCGCTCCTCTGCGCCCCACGCTGAGTTCCTGTAAGTGTTTAGGACCACGTATCCTGGATGATTATCAAACCTCGGGTTGAAGTGAAGCGCTACGTCTGCTCCGGCACTCGCCCCGCACTGCAAGTTCACATGGAACCTGGCAGAAAGTACAAGATCCATAAATGAGATTTTATGCGCATTTCAGAGGACACGATCCCTCCCCCCATATACTTTAAAAATTAGTTCCAACAGTTGCACCCGGTTTAGACCTCAATCAAGTCAAATTCAGTACTGAACCTCTCCGCATATTGTTTAACTTTTCCGGTAATGGTGATTGTTTTCCCGTCTTGAAGTCCACCTTGGATAGAACCGGTGAAGGGGACAGTCTGTGGGAAACATCGGATGGTATCAAAAGCAGTTTAGTCACGTAGTCTAACATTAAAATATTTAATTAAATGTAAAAGTGAAAACTACGGAGATCATATGACAAGACAGAAGAAAAAAAAGCCTCGAAAGTTTCGATTGTTCTCGCCTTTTTTGCTCACCACCATATCTCCTTCACATAAAATGCTTTCTAAATCCATATATAATTTTACTTACTGGGTTAAAAAACGGTTGCTGGTTGTAATGTGCCATTGCGCTATAGAGTTGCTGAAGTCGGAGTATGTGGAAACAGCTAGTTCAGTATCCGAATGGTATGGCTTACGCCC
This sequence comes from Brienomyrus brachyistius, assembly GCF_023856365.1. Taxonomy (NCBI): domain Eukaryota; kingdom Metazoa; phylum Chordata; class Actinopteri; order Osteoglossiformes; family Mormyridae; genus Brienomyrus; species Brienomyrus brachyistius. The sequence goes on along the minus strand of NW_026042334.1, from coordinate 1,451,560 downwards.
ACTTCCGTTTCGTTTTCTCTGCGCGGTTCAGTATGATGAAGTGAAACTATATTTGCGCATGTATGTTTTATATAATTCCGGCAGCATTTAAATAAACAAATTCAAATAATTTACGGCTGTTCTGCGGCCATACAATAAACACTGCTTTCAGTTTCGTTGAATATCTTTACTGAGCACCTCAAAAGACATACACAACACCCGCTCGACTTATCTTATGGTCGCGCCAATAACACACGGCCCCCTACCTTAAGGACGGGTGAACTTTCGCTATATTTTCTATTCACTACAATTTCCCTGAAACCTTGCTTAAAACGTGCTAATGTGTAACCTGAACACTGAACTCAACATTGATCTTTATATATTTTTTTCTCTTTTCTCACAGATGAAGTCTCTGCGGTTTTATTACATCTTTGTCTGATCTTGTCCTCGTGTCACTGGGTGTGCTGTGAGATTTCACCGTTGGCAAGAGTTTCTGACCTTGTCCCTGTAGAGGGGTCCCCCCCTGGTGGGCAGATGGGTTGGTCCTCATTGTGTGACTGAAGCGCATGTATAGGCGCAAGGTGGCAGCGGTTCGTCCTCAGTTTCCCTGATGGTCTGCTGATCAGACAGGACCATGGGCTAGGGTGTAGTGATGCCACTGTACCTTGTGCTCTTGTGTCAGAAATTCAAAATTGGTTTCCAGGTACCAGCTGTGACAAATCCCTTGCTTTGTGTCTCCGATTAAAGTGTTTTGCTGCCATCTGTCTCTTTTCTCCCTTCTTGTGGCGAATTCGTGTCAAGTCCTGGAGAAATGGTCGCAGGTTCTCGGAAAGGGTAGGGACAGTCGTGCAAAGACGACTTGACGACTCAGCGGTTGGGCAGGGCTGTAGCCATTGCTCAGTGGTGTGGCGCGGTAAGCTAAGAAGGCGCAGCACGGATCTCTTGCGTTCTTCAGCAGGTTCTTAAATCGTTTGAACAGCGCGCTCAGCCTCGCCATTACTCTGGGCATATCTAGGGCTACTGGTCACATGGACAAATCCATAGTCTGCTGCAAAAACCTGCATGTCACACCCTGAGAACTGTGGGCCATTGTCATTTAAGGGATGCCATGTTGAGTGAACATTGACTTCAGATGAATGATCACATCCATGGACCTTGTTGGGTTGAGCTGTGCTATCTCTATATACCTAGAAAAGTAATCAATGTGGACGACCCACTGGTGGCTCAGTGGACAAACGGGGATTTATTAAACAAAACAGAAAACACTAAGAATACTACAAAAAAATATAAGGACCATGAGGGGTCAAAAACAAAAGGGGATAAACAAAAACTAAATTTACAAAAGAGTCAGGTAAACAGGCATGCATGCGGCAAAACTATGACAAACAATGAACCACTTGAGAACCTAAACTCAAGCAGGAACTTAAATAGGAAAACTGAACGGGGTAACGAGACAGCAGGACTGAGACAAACAATTAACCAATTAGGGATGGTGCAGGACAATGAGCAATCAGGAAAGCACACAAGGGCAGGCACAAGAACAGGCAACAGGTGGAACTAATTAACTCAGGGAACTGGGAGGGGAGAAACTAAGACTGACAGAAAGAAGGAAACAGAATCTACACTAAGGGAATAACAGACAGGTAGAAACACAAGCACATAGAAATTAACCAAAACCAAATACGAATCACAAGGCACAGGAACTAGGAAAACTCATACAATGAAACACTAGGGAACAAAATACAAAAAACAGAGGAGGTGGGACTCAAACACACGACAAAAGGATTTGCAGGTAGCCACATGCTCAACACATTGACTCATGCGGCTGATAGAGAACAAGGAAAACACAAAGACTGACAGGAGGGACAGGATTGCCAGCGATGCCTGCCGGCCAAACGGGGAAGGGACACAAAAGACTGAGACGACAGGAGCTGACCCTGACAGTCTCTTACATTGATGTCGGCCATCCATGGGTAGTCGCCGGAAGTCACCTCTCCGGGAATCAGCTCGTGCGTGTCCTCTGCAACCTTGTTCACTGTGCAGTTTGACCTGCAGACCTTGGCATAATCTCCTCTTTTACCAGATTTGTGGTATTCTGTACTCTACATATTTTATGCCCCGTCACGCTCTGCCCAGTTCTTGTGACTTTTAGTTGTCCTTGTGTCTGTTCTTTGAATTTATCCTTGTGTTGCTTTGCTCTCTTAACCTGCACTGTGTCGATGGCTCTTTTGGTTGCGCCTATCTCCCCTTTCAGGTCAATCTGTTTCCTTTTTATTTCCTCCGACTGTCTTGCCATTATGATGGCTTTCGTGAGGGTGATGTCTTTATCCAGTTGCATCCGCTCAGACAATGATGAATCCCTAAGACCCACCACTAATCTGTCTCAGAGAAGTTCATAATGCAGTGCTCCATATTCACAATTCTCAACGAATGCATAACAAGCCATGATAAATCAGTCCACTGATTCTGAGTGTTCCTGCACTCTCTTATTGAACTTGGATCATTCACATATCATGTTTTTCTTTGGGACAAAGTACGTGTCCTCTTGCAACTGCATTGTACTGCTGGCGCTGCTCGCCGGTTAAATCGAACCCCCGTAGCACGTTGTCAGCCTCATCACCCATGAAGTTTACCAGCGTATTTACCTGATTGGCTTCAGCGGAATTAGCCAGGTTACTTACTAGTCTGAAGCGCTCGAATCTCTGGATCCACTTCTTCCATTCCTGCGGTTTCGAAAAAGTCAAAAGGTCCCGGAGGTTTTATTGTGAAGTTTGCCGTCAGCGGTGCCGCTAGACCCAGCTGTGTCGGTGTTCTGTCAGGTTGAGCTACATTGTCGAGTTAGGCTGCCATAGTGCTAATCAACAGCCCGAGAAACTCACCACATATGTCTGATTGCAGGTGTTCCCAAGGCTTGGAGGGTATCTAGGACCACCGTGCAAAAGCCACATGCTACACATGAGTCATTCCAACACGAGAGCTCCTGCCTGACACAGGGAAAGGCTAGCAGCTCCTAGGTGCAGAGCTGGGAGAGGACTGGGTCCTGTTCTGAGGATGCTTTTAGGTCCTGTAGGGTGACAGTGGTTTGGAGTGGAGTGTTTAGCATGTGCATGATCTCATTTTCGACATGGTTCATGCAGGTGGGTAGAGCCAGGGCAAGAACTGATCGAGATATGAGGTTCACAACGACATTATCTCGGACTGGTATAAACTGCAGGGTGTAGTTATACTGGCGTAGATAATCATACCAACGGTGCAATCTCAGGGGCTTGTGGCCAGTGCCTGCAGAGGACAGCAGAGTTGTCAGGGCCTGGTGGTCCGTCTTCAATGTGAAGTGGCGACCGTACAGGTAAAGGTGCATTCTCTCGCATGCCCAGATGCAGGCGAGTACCTCATGCTCCCCAACCAAATACCGTTGCTCAGTTTGGTTGAGGGCCCAAGAGGCAAATGCGACAGGTCTCTCGATGCCATCCTGCACCTGCGATAGTACAGCCCCAATGGCAGTGGCTGAGGCATCACAAGTGACCACAGTGGGGCTGGATATGTCAAAGTGTGATAGCACCGAAGGTGTGGTAATTTGTGCTTTGAGAGTCCGTAGCACTTCAGCGCACTCTGGGGACCACACCCATGGCACATACTTTCTTAGCAGCTGGCGTAGAGGGGTTGGTACAGTTGAATACTGCAGCATGATCTTCACGTAGTTCCCCGTCATGCCCAAGAAGGCAAGCTGAGCAGCTGCGGTGGGCTCGGGAACGGAGATGATGGCCTCTACATTGGACTGAAGGGGAGAAATGCCCCCAGCAGACAGACGAAAGCCTACATATTCTATGGCTGGCACAGCAAAAACACACTTGTCAGCGTTAAGGGTGAGCTTATGCTTGGCCAGAGCTTCGAACACAGAGGTGATTGTCATGAGTGTCCATGGTTACACCATGTACCACCACATCATCGAGGAAAATGACTACACCTGGTATACCCGCCAGGACTGAGGCCATGATCTTTTGGAAAAAGGAGGGGGCAGAGCTAAGGCCAAAAGGCATCTTAGTGTAACGGAAAACACCCAGGTGTGTTACAAAGGCCGTGAGGTTTCTGCTCCCGTGGTGAAGGGACACCTGGAGATAGCCTTCTCTGAGGTCCAGCGTAGAAAACATTGTGGAGTCATGGAATTGCACTATGAGTTGCTCTAGTGTTGGTAATGGGTATCTGTCCGGGATTACTGATTTGTTGACCACGCGCAGATCCACGCAGACGCGCAGAGCACCGGATTTCTTTCGGACCACAACTAGATTAGACACCCATGGTGAAGCATCAACTGGTTCGATAATTCCGGCATCCAGCAGTCGCTGAAGTTCAGTGGAGATCCCGTCCCTGAAGGCTAGTGGAACGCAACGCAGTGGCTGAATTACCGGAGTCACCGAGGGGTCAATGAGTGGCTGATGGGCGAATGCTGAGAGGCAGCCCAGCCCTTCAAACAGGGGTGTCCAACAGCAGCAGTCAGGATGGCAGCGCCTCCTGTGTCTATTAGTGAAAATCCCAAAGCAGTCAGCAGTTCCAGCCCCATTAAGTTTGCCCCTCGGCATGCGATGTGGAAAATGAAGGAGGGCAACACCTTGGTGCCATAGCTAACCGTCACTTCAATGGAACCGAACAGATCAATTTTGGAATCCCAATAACCATGCAAGGTAGCAACGGGCTTGGACAATGGTAAGTCATGGAAGAAGGTATGGTACATATTAACGTTCAGTAGGGTGAAGACACACTCCATTTATATTGACTGTACAAGACTTGAATTTTATGGACCCCACCATCACCTGGTGTATTATGGTGATTGAGACCCGGGAAACGTGTCCGTCCAGCCTTGGGGGAGCTGAGTGACACATTTTAGCAAAATGATTTTTCTTCCACAGTTCCGGCTTGTTTGCTAGCAAGCAGGGTAGTCCTGTGCTCTGGTGGCATGTGATTTTGATCTACAATTGCCACATGACGGAAGCCGTTGTCGTAGTTGCGGCCTCCGTTATCTTGCAAGATGCATGACCGGGTCTAATGTTAAGTCTAATGTTAAGGAATGACAAGGAAATAAGGTCCAGGAACAAAGCAAGACAGGGAGCAAGAAGAAGCAAGGGAACAAAGCACAAACTCATACTACAGAACAGAATAACATCTAAACTTCCAACACAATGATCAACTCAGGAACTGAACTAAGGCAGGAATACAAACACAGAAGCCGAACCGAGTAACAACGAACAACTAATACAACTAATACAAAAGAAACACTAAGGAACAAAATCTACTAAAGACAAAAACAAAAGCAGCTGGATTTGGCTACAGGGTTTAGTAATCACACGCTCAGCCGACAGTCATGCAGCAGTGCAGGGAACTGGAGGAAACACAATAAGGACTTGGACATCAGGGAGGACTGGATGGACAGTGACACCTGCTGGCAAAATGGGGAGGAGGCACAAAAGCCTGGGACAGATGGGTGCTGACCCTGACACTTCCCAAGCTACCTCTGGCAATAAACTATGTTGTGTTAGATTTTGAATGCGTGAAGATACTGGAACCTTCTGCATGGGGTCAGAATTGTATGATGGACAGAAATACAGCTAAGAATTAAGAAGTATCTACTAAGTATTTACCAATCATGAACACAAAGAACTTAAACAATGTTCCGCTACAGTGTCAGAGACTTCAAAATTGCCAAGTTACGCACCAGGCAAGGTGATAGTGGTGGCCAACACCCTGTCACAAACACAAATAATAGCGGTAATTAGTGCAGTTGTTACTCGTATATGGTGGGGGTGGGGCATTGTATCGGCATTGTTTCAAAAAGGAGCACCTCCCTAGCAACAGACAAAGGGAGGTAACCTTCTTGTGTCAGACCCCTGAGATTCACAGGTTGTTCCTCGTCATTTCAGACTCGGGCCTCCGGTCAATGGGCTCCAACTTCCAGCATGGCTTCCTTTGGTCACAGACTGATGCTACCACCCATTTTAGAACAGAGGAGGACAGAGTCACGTGAGGAGACTTTATTGTCTTTCAAGAACGGAAACAAAACCTAGGTGTACAGTATGGCTGCCACATGCAATACAAAAATATGAATTCTTACATGACATAAAAAAAACATTGACCCATTCTAAAAAATGTATAATTTATGTTTAACTATTTTGTACATGGAAAAAATACATAAAGATCTGTACACTGCTGGGGAAGTTGTACCTATTTTAAAATGTTATGATGTTACAGTGAAATATAAAATGTTTATACAAATATTAAAAGAATTATGTTAGCTGTACATTAAATAAAACAATATTTATATATTTATAGATTTTCTCCAAAACTGCAAGAGTTAACCCCTAGTTATCCCAAACAGTACATTCAACCACGTGGTAGCCATTGGGTAATTGTAACAATCATGTGCCGATATGCAAACGCGCACACACTTACGCACACATACACACACAACACTAGTGCACAAGAGGTAATGAAAGAGGTAATAAAAAAAAAAACACACACACTGTCATGCCCACAAGTTGTAGTTGTTTTTTCCCACTTGCTATTAGTTTTTTAAATGGTTTTTAAATTGTGTATTTTAAAACACGTGTGCTCAGTGGCCTCCCATCATCTAACGGGGAGAGAACGCGCTCCACAGTCTCAAAAACAACAGCCCTGTGGACAAAACGCTGTATAACCAGACAGACCTCTTGGCACTGCGCTACACGTCCGCCAACTGCCTCGCTGCACTGGCGACTCCAACACAGGAAGAAACAGGAAGACAGGAAGTGCCCCCACCCCCGTAACATGTGACCAGGGGGCAGTATGCGGGCGAAGTGGGATTTGGTCAAAAATCCCCACGGAAAGATGAGTTTTATTGCCAAAAGCTTTCCATCAGTCTCGGCGCCACGGCCTGTCAGGAAGCCAGGCTTCGAATTGGAGCCGGTCCGATACTGCGTGGCTATCACACCCGGGAAGTTAAGAAGAAAGAAAAAGGTAAGCAAGGCCATTTGCTACAATTGGCAAAGTGAAGGCAGGATACAGAGGTAGGCTTGCAGCGGCTGAGAAAATGAACGTTAAACAGAACATTTATATGAATAAAGTGGCCGGCGTCAGCAGCTGAGAAGAAACCTAGCAGGAAAGGCTAATAAAAATTAACCAAACAAGTACTTAAAAACGAAAAAAATGTCTGTGCTGGTAAGGGGCTGAGACAAGGATTCCCAGAATCCACCTCCCCCTCCCCACCCCATGTAGATTCCCATCAGAAGCACTGCCTCTCTCTGCCAGCGATGCACAAGTCAGGTTTACAGCTTCAGGAGCGTGCCAGGCTCTGCCTGCGATTCGCGCTGCCGGCTACAACCTACATCGGGGCGGGATTGGAGACGGGGGGGGGGGGGGGGGGGGACAAAGACGGGAAGAGGAGGGAGAGAAAAAAAGAGAGGTGAAGGCGGAGGTTAGTGGGAAAGAATCAGGAGGTTAGTGACGGAGCGTTCAGAGCAACCGCATGTGAGGTGTTAACAGAAAGTTAGGGGGGAAATATGAGAAGTCTGAGAAAGGTCATAAGGTGGAGCTTTATCTGATTAAACGCCCGTTCAGGGGAATCAGAAGAGGAGTGTAACCAAACATACAGTAAAACGAGGAAAAGGAAAACCCAGAATCACACACTGTCACGTCACCGAGGCTGCAAATCCAAGGATGCTGGGTGGGACAGTTCGTGTGCTTCACTGCACAGAAACGGTGCCTTTCACACGCACTGCCCCCGCTACTCGCCGCACGCCGGGGGTCTTTAAAATAAGACTTTCTGTGAAAACAGAAACCATATCCAGAACCTTCGGTTCCGCTCAACTGTTCTTCCCCCATCTCCTTTTCTTTAGTGCCCGTCTTGGTGCCACCGGCCAGTCTGGCAAGAACTGCTCTTGGCATGCAGCCGCCCCGACGCGTGTGTGAAGCCGCTTGGAGATGCCTCCGGGAAGAGCAGGTCTGAAGCCGATGCTGGGCCAGGGTAAGTCGATTCACACATCCGTGGGTGTCACAGCACTGGGACAGAGTGGTTTATGTGGCACCAAACCCAATCTTAATCATAATAACAACAACTATAACGAAAAAGGTTTCACAGCTGTGTTTAAAAGTACAGTCGATTCCATTGCAGACTATCCATGGTACAAAAGACAAGAAAAACAGCACATCATAAAAGTTTCGGTTAAGTTTTAGTCGTCCCCACCCGCCCTCCGCCCCCCAAACAAAATTAAAATTCAGCAGAATGCAGCAGGACCTTTAACTAGTCCGTTACACGGTATCCGTCCGTTCAAAGAAAGACCATCTCTGTCCGTTCCTGGCGTAGAGTCGAGCAGATCATCAGCACTAAAGGCTTCAGGTACTGTACATCATACGACGTGGGGGGTGCCCACTTGGGATTTGGGGGTGGGGGGTCTTGGGGCATCCCGGTTTTTTCACGAGGAGCAGCCCCCACCCCAATCACCAATGACGGAAACATATATATGGCGACTCTCTGCTTGCGGTCCTGAATGGGCCGTGCACCCAAGACTACAGCACAACTGGGGCCGGGTGGGGGGTCTGCGTTCAGTGTCCAGTGTGTTGCCATCCCGCCTCTAGGATACATACTCTGCAGACTTCCAGAAGTGTCCCGGGTGCGAGAGCCGGCGGTTGAGTTTGGGCAGCCTCTCCAGCATGTCGGTGAGATGGCTGAAGCTGGGCCTGTCGCTATAATCGTAGGCCCAACAGGCGGAAAGGATCTCCTGGGGGGGGGTGGGGGACAGAACAGGTGGGCTGTCATTTAACACAGTTCGTTTTCACACCCGTGTGTACGTGTGAAATGCGTCTTCTGGCAGCGTGCTTCTTTCGCACGTCTGACAGATGCGAAACCGCGACTTGCGGTTGGGGACGGCGCCATCGCATACCAGCCGCTTCCCAGGAAGCCTCCCGCTCCACGCTGCTACTCTCCCCCCCTCAGACGCCCAACCCGGCCCATTGACCGGAGCTCTCACCGTGACTTCCTTGCCCATGCTGATCTCGGCCAACACCTTTTTGATGCCCGCTCCGCTGCCAACCAGCCAGATGGTGGCCTCTGCGGGCTGCTTGGTAATCGGCCAGTCCCGGGCCTGTAACTCGTACCAGATGGTGCTAGGAGACGCAAGCGGAGAGCCGGTCATCTCATTTTATCAAAGACAGAGCTTGCTGGATGTGAAGTCCTTAACATTATTTCAGAAACTATGGGCATCTGATCATACCCAAAGGCATAGACGTCGGCGGCGTTGGAAAACGGGAGACGGTCCTCGTCATTCCCCGGGCCCATCCGCTGCACAATCTCCGGGGCCAGGTAACAGATCCATCCATGGGGCAGTTTCAGCTCGTTTTCCCGCCTGGACATATGGACGCACGGACACACATGGACCACCCTCTCAAGGACTGATGCATTTCTTTGACCATTAGTCAGGGATACTACCGTAAAACACAATTTGCCACCTGTGGGTAGTGGCTACCATTTAGCATAGCGGTTCCGAACCAAAGAGGCCCAAAGCAAGTCCTCACCTTCCTTCCTGGACGACTCCCGATATCCCGAAGAGCCCAAAATCAGTGATGACCACCTTGTTAGTGTCATAAAACACATTCTTGGACTTGAGGTCCTTGTGGACGATTCCCTTGGCGTGAAGATAGCCCATTCCCTGAGGAATAAAAAGTACCGTCAGATGTCCTCCTTACAGAAATGAAAGGAGAAGATAAGAAAAAATTCTCTCTGTTACTGTATGGGCCAGTTGCTCACTTTCACAATTTCCTGAGCGATCTGCCTGGTCTTATTGATGTCCAGTGTATTTTTGGCGTCTCTCACGACAGAGTACAGTGTCCGTCCTTTACAGAAGCTGAGAAATAAACAGGGAGACGGTTTTGGTGACCAGACAGTTTTTTAATTCTTACTTTGCTTTGTTACTTGCCAGACATTTTTATTTAATACGAATCATTCCAAGTTGGCTACAATCCTAGCTATTCTTCCCCCAAGAATTACATCAGGAAAAGCTTATCCTGGGTCTTTAAGAACATACACCACCACCCCCCAAACAGCTACACCTATGTACCACACCTCTCAGTCCCCAAGCTGAGCCCCTCCCTCACCTGGTAATGATGGCCAGATGTGGAGGCGCCATGCAGGCCCCCATGAAGAGCACCACGTTCTCGTGCCGCGTCTGCCGATAGTTCATCACCTCCTTCTTGAAGAGCTTCAGGTGGTCCTGGTTGTTGCCGTCGATCTCTAGCAGCCGGATGGCCACCTCGCCGTGCCAGCGGCCCCGGTATACCTTGCCCCAGCGCCCCTTGCCAATGAGCTCGCCCAGTTCCAGCTGCTCAAACGGGATGTCCCACTCCTGTAGGTACACGCTGGTCTGGCTGGCCTTGCGCGAGATGGGGCCTTTCCACCGGCCGCCCCGTGAGCTGGGCAGGTCGTCCAGTTCATCTCCCTCACCTTCGCCCTCCGAGCTCTCTTTTTCCTGCCCCTCCCCATCCTCTCCTTGGTCTTCATCCTCGTCTGCCTCGTCCTCCCCCTGCGAGACAAGCACACCCACATACTGACCCACAGGAACTCTGCTATGGTTCTTCTGAAGCGTTTTCAGGATGGACACCTTCATAGAAGTCCACGACGAGGACGTATCATGAGCAAGATAACGTTTTCCGGCTTTCCGCTGATTCAGATACATAGTTTGGCTACAAACAGAGAAGCTGCCAGGAATTCTTGTAGGACTTGATTCTCGTTAAAACCTCAGCATTAATGCACTGAGCCCCTCCCCTCCCCACCCCACCCAGCTTCCTTCTGTGGCTTTATATCCCCCCAGGTCACAATCTCACCCAAATGCCACTCAATCACGCAATACACACACACACCCACCTACCCCTGCCGCAGCTTCTTCATGCTCCTCCAGCTGCAATCCGTGCTCATCTCCATGCTTCTCCGCCTCCCTGAGGAGGCAGGCGACAGGCTTTACAACAAGGCCTTCAGCCCTCGCCGGGCCTGGGAACTTCCAGTGCAGGTGTAATCACATGACCCCCCCCATTGCATGCACAAGAGATTTTTCACAAGAGAAGAATGTCTGAGGATTCCCATGAAAGACCAGACCAACAACACGAGGAGTCATGACTTACCCAGAGTCCAGATATCCCTCTGAATGTAAAGCTACAGATTGTGGTGAACTGGGGACATCTGTATGAGGATAAAGGTATTTTTGTAAATAAAAAGCATGTCAGCTATTCTACAAATATGCTGGCAGAATTCGCTTTAGCTAAGAGTGTGGAAAACACTGTACACCAGGCAAGACACAGGGTCAGACCGGGGATGTTGCTCACTTTCATTACTAGGGCGAGATCCCAGCTATGCAAGATGAACGCCAGCAGACCACACAGTGACAAGGAAGTGTCAAAGCATGCCAGTTTCATTTCAGAGAAGCAAACTCTGGTGTGGTTCTACAAACTGCCAACAGGTAGGAGGGGGGCAAGCCTTCACATTGATAAAAATATGGAGACCTTACATGGGCAGGACATGAACTCACCGGGGAAGACAAACTGCTGTCTGTGCTGAAAGTAGCAGGCGGCTTGAAAATAGATGGAGGTAAAAAAAAAAAAAAAAACACCATAGGGAAAGATAGAAAGAATGAGAGAGAGCGAGAGAAAATCAGATACCAGGTTAGAGAGGCAGTTAGTGACTCAGATTCCCACATTCCAGCAGCCCGCTGTATGGTTTATGTTAGTGCTGTTAAAGAGGATCAAGTGACAGAGCAGATACTCATCCGAGCTCAGCAAGGTGCCCCCCCCCCCTACAGGAGGAGAGCATGCAAAACATGGATGGGGGTGCTGGCAAGGACTCACCGGGAAAGTGGAAGCGGTTGTCACGGGAACCCTTGGGTGAAGGGTTGGGTGGAGGCGTGGCACTGGGGGGGTTGCTCTGCTGAAAGGCGGCAGGGGAGGAGGGGGTGGAGGAAGTGGTGGAGGAGGGGTTACTGCTGGAGTCCAGCTGGTTGTGAACTGGAGGGTGATCCTGAGGGAGAGAGGGACACACACCTCACTTACAAGCGGATAACGGAACAACCGAAAGGTCACATGGCCATTCTGTAAAGCAAAAAAAAAAAAAAACACTTCTCATATGCACCCAGTAGAGGGCGCTACCAGAAAGGTACAAGACGAACTTAATGTCCTGTGTTCAGAAACGACTACACAACAGTTATCAAACGCAAAACACTTTATGGATGATGAAATCTGAGGCTTTGTGACATTTCTTCTGTTGAATTCGCGTAGACCCGGTTTGTCATACGGGCCAGCAAACATAGGTGTTTACCTTTTTAAGCGTCTTTGGTAACGTTCCAAACTGTGGGGCGTCGGCAGGCCGGTCGGTAGGGTTGTTGATGTCTGACGGTACAGACTCCGTCCTCCGGATCTTTCGGACTAAATTGCAGCAGAAGGGGCTGGTATTATTAGCAAATCGGGTGATATTATCAAAATTCCTCTCTTTATTGATTTGTTTGTTAAGTTATTGAAGAATTACTGCATCCAATGCAGCTAGTTTACATGACAGCTTAACCCATGCAGACATCTCCCCACCAATTGATGAATCAATCAATTACATTACCAATATGCATACATTAATGGGTGTTTATATAAATTTTTTTGATTCTCAAGCATTGAAATTATGGTCGAAAAGAAAGCTTTTTGGCTTACATGAAATAATCGATATTTTGCAGGGAAGAGCGTCTTTTGTGCATTTGTTGTGGCACTTTAACCTGCAGAGATAGGAGCACCAATTAAGACACACAATGCTAGGACTGACATGATTGCTATCCAATCAGGGCCAACTAAGAACGGCACCGCCCACACTCTACCTGCAGTGTTTGCACTTGACGCCGAACATCATGTTCTTGTGGCAGACCTCACAAACCTTGGACAACCAGGACTTTGTGGAAAACCTTAAAAAGCAAGAGCGAGTTCAGGGGAGTGCGAGTATGAGAGGGCAGCACTGAAAAGGGTCCATGCAGTGTCTGCGACGAAACCTTCAGCTCCTCCTCACCTGTGGGTGACAGGCAGATCTATGTCTCTCCTCACGGGCTGCGGGGAACTCCTGTGTAGCAGCAGGTTATCTGAGGGGGTGGGCGAGGAGGACGCAGGGTTAAAGGTCAGTGGTCAGGGGTGAATGGCACACGACAGGAGGTCCAGAGAAACCAAGCAACTTGTCTAAGGAACCCCAAACGATGCTGCCTATTTTGCAAGCATTTTTTCCTTGCATGACAAATATAAAACTAATAAGTCTTTATTCAGTTGCCAGTTACAATAACATTAAAGTTTATATACGGTATTCCAGTTTCCAGTTTTGTACACTGGGGACTGTCCTCAGGGTGTGATATAATGTGTGCGTGTGCGTATATATGTGTGCGTGCGTGTGTGTATACAGTAATCAACCGTAATATCGTGATAACAGATGGACAAAGGAGACAACTTTTGTCATTTTCACGAACGGTGCCTATTTAAAGGCACACATGTCCCTTTCGAACAAAAGCCAAGCGAATCGAATCTCTTTCACGCCGGACCAGCTGTTCAGTGAGGCCGGATGGGGGTGTGCGCGCACAGTGCTGCGAACGGGCACACTGCCATTCCTTAAGTAACGCTTGGCCTCCAAACGTACAAGCACATAGGCAACGCCAATCCCCATGACTACATAAACCTGGGATCGCGACATCTGCCCAAGTACCCTGTGACAACACAGGCACACACTGAATTGGTATTTGCATACTTTTACATTTGATTAAAGAGCCTGCTTAGCACCAACATGAAAAAGCACATAGAACAAGGAAAAGAGCAACAACATGAGCAGTGCAGTTCTATGTCGCCATCGACATAGCGAATAGGGACGCAGTGGGGGTGTGTCCTGGATGGAAAGCAGCAGATATTTTAAGGACGCACTCACTTTTAACGATAAGGCGCTCCTCCAGGAGCGTGGGGGTGGCGGGCAGGGTGTAGGAGGCTGTATTAGGGGTGGAGATGGCCCCCGGGGTGCGGACAGAGAGCAGCGGAGAACGCGAGGGGGAGTCTTCGCACACAATGCCACTGCCGTTGATCTGCACCTTCAGCAAGAGCTTGTTCTTTTTCGTGCACCTGCTGAACGGGAGACCCCCATGCGACCATTTAAGCCCAAACGAACTGCAGTGTCTCCATCTCAGCCGGACTAACTGTCTGCCAGCTTTCGATCAGAACACCTGAACGGTCACAGGGTTGTTGTTGTGTTTTTGTAAAGCAAAATACAGCTTGTTATGTGCACCCAGTTAGGGGCCCTACCAGAATAGTATAGGGTCACTACCCAGTTAAGTTTCACAGGTCTAGAATCTGGAAGGACGTGGGGCAGTGTACAGTCGAAGCAAGACAGCAGCTCGCTACAAAGCACCCACACACACACACACACACACACACACACACACACACACACACACACACACACTCCATGGGCTGAATCTGAACCCATGACTGTCAAAGGTAATGTCACTACAAACAGCACCAACAAGGAGACCATCTATTGACAGTGTAAGTTCTGGAAATATCCAAGTTTACACGAGTGGGGGGGGGGGAATCGAACAGTTATACTGGCTCAGACGGGTCCAACCTGCGATTCAGAGACGCCTGACTTCCAGGTGACCTACTTGTTAGCGACCGGCTCCTCGATGCGGTTTCCCAGCTGCGACTCGTGACTCCGGCTACGTGTGAGCGTGATGTTTGGCAGCAAGTGCAGCAGCTTGCGGGATGGGGCCGGCGGCGTGCGGGGGGGCTTCAGCTGGGGCCGCCTCTTGGATGGTGGGGTGATGGGTGGCGTGGCGATTTGGCCAAAGGCACGGGGCATTCTGGGGGAGGGCAGGAAGGCGTCGAGCTGACCGTCGGCATAGGATTGAGGTCCCAGGCTGTCAGACACAAATCGGAGCTGGGGGCCAGGGTTGAAGGGCGGAGAAGGGGTGGAGCCAGCAGGGCGAGCCAGAGGGGAGGGGCTATGGGGCCGCAGGAACCCCACGGGGCACGACAGTTGGTCGGTGGAAACCGAGGTGCCGCTGTCTCTTCGCAAAGACTCCATCCACAGACCATCGTCTCTAAGCTCCCCTCCTGTGGGAGTCAAACGAACGAGTCACGCTCAGAACCGCACGATGCCTCGCTGCGACCTGTCACTGCACGAGTAATACAGCGTTACCTCATGACACAGCTTCCTGCGAACAGCACTGGTCACATTTCCTGCAGGAAGTGACTCAGGCACAGATCATCACACAGCAGAGACCCCCCCCCAGCACAGACCTGTTTCAGCGGCGCTCTTCAGACAGGAGAGGGCAGCAGTGATCCGGGAGCACTCCTCTGCGCTGGAGCCGAGCTTCCTCATTGTGTCACGCACCTGGGATCCGGACATCTGCAGCAGGGTGTCCAGGGACAGTTTCCCTGACACAGCCTTAGGGGAGAGGAAGGGGGGAAGTTTTAGGCAAGATGAGGTCAGAGTTGGCCAACTAATGGAATAACTGGCAAAGACTATACCAGTAAACACCAGAAACCCAGATATAATTAATGACAGGCACAAGCAGCATGTTGCCACTTTCCTTTTAAACGTTACTTATTTGAGCAAAATGAAGAAGACCTGAAGTCTGATATTCACATGCAAGCATGAAAACTGGGAAGGGAATGCGTTTGGATTGGGGAAGTGCATCAGAGCACTGGGGAGAACTTGGATCCCAGCTACACGTTGAGTAAGGGAGGCGCACCAATGCTACCTGTCCGGCCTCCACCCCCCCAAAGACAGGAAACATCCCCAAAACTTCGCACTTATGTCCATAAATCTTTTCCAGAGCGTTTATTTTTAAGAATCATCTATCAAATACACAATGGAAGCTGTTGTTGTTATTCGCGCATAGTTCATATGCAGAGAGCTATGATGACAGCGAGTCAGCACAGGTACGCCCAGCTCAGCCCGACCCAGACCAGCTGGGCCGCTTCAACACCCAGCACTGAGCAGCAAGAAATTACATCAGCATGACGGGGGAAGGGAAGCGGCAAAGGAGCAGCCACTTCAGCGGGACGCCCTAAACCGGCCATTGGAGCACTGAGGAAATGAGGAAAACATGACTTAAACAGGAGATTTACAGTTATACAACCTGACTGCGATTGGTTTCTTCCTCTCTCTGGCCCACAAAGCACTCATCAGCACCACCACTATCCCTGCAGTAATGTATTTAAGTACTGTAACTGTAATTGTAATTTTATTAATAATAATAATAATAATAATAATAATAATAATAATAATAATAATAGATACTTTAAAGATACTTTTCCATGGGGAAATTGTCTTTACGTCTCCCTCAACTTGCTGTTTGTAGAGTTTGCTGTTCGCAAAGGGCAACCACCTGTTGGGGCGCCCAGGGAGCTGGGGGGTTACAGGCCTTGCTCAAGGACCCATAGACGTGCTGAGGCATGCTGGCACAAGGCAGGGAAACACCTTCACCCTCCGTCACTCACGCAACCCCTCCCCACCCCCCCCTCCATACTCAGCAACACACAGGCACATCAGGGACACCGGTTAACAGAGCGTCTTTGGGGGAATCCTGTGTATCTGGGGGAAGCCCACCTGACCCAGGACACAGAAACGCCGCACGCGTGCGCAGAGGGGGGTTACGGCCCCCGAACCTGCCGGTGAGTGGCAGCAGCGATCCCTCCCCCAGCCACCACACCGCCGCCAACAATGTAACCATAATAATCTTATTAATAATGTAACAATATGACATATTAATATTTCACAAGAAACACACCGAGTCATAAACTTGGCATGTCAGCAACAGGTTCAGAACGAAAAAAGCCAGTTGGAACAGTTATGTGTCATCATGGGGTGGGGGGGGGGGGGTGACGTCTCGCTGCTGTGCGCTTCCTGGAATTCACACCCAGGGGGTCGCCATCCTCACTGGCCATGAAAAGGAGGTTTGGAGTGGAGACACTGGTCACCCCTGCCCCTCCACCCCCACACACACAACCACAAATTTAATGCATGACCCAGTTATTCAGCCCGCTGGACCAGCCGGCGACGCTGTTCCAGGCCGCCGACGCCGCGCAAGATGCTGCCGGCTGGAGGGCGACGCCAGACCGTCCATCGCTATCCCGGCCCAGATGGCTCGTCTACATCACATCGCTCTGCCCAAATTCCCAGCATGCTTTGCCACCAGCTCTGGCGAATCCATATATCCAGAGCTATAACTGGGTGAGAATCAGCATAATGAAAGCTAGTCATCCAGGGTCACAGTGGGGACAGAAGCAATAAATGCATACCATCTTGGCCACATGCAGAACCTTCTTTCATGGGTGCCCTCCCTCTCTCTCTTCCTTTCCCCTACTGCAAAGACCACTTATTTAAACCCACAAGCTAAACAGCTGCGGGGTTAGGGGAATGAATGATAATGACGAAAGCCAAATGGAGATCGCGCTCGACTAAGAAACAGAGTCAGGTCTCCACGGCTTCTTCCGGCTCCCAGCGAAGCAGGAGTTTGCCGGAATTGCCAGTATGAGTACCTACCGAAAGTCCACGGCAAAAGCACTGGTGTAGGACCATAATCCACTCCGCTGGCTTCAAACAAAGCAGGCCTACAAAGTCACATAAAAATAACACATTCATACATAATGAAGAAACTGCTTTTAGTGAAGCAGGCCAATCGCTGTGGACACTTGCCGGGAGATACTCCAGGGGAAACAAAAAAGGTTGGATTTGGAAGGGGGGGGGGGTGGAGGAACATGGAGATACATACCGGGCTGGGGGGGGGGCAGTTGGCACACTCCTAGACACTGTTATTGTCTCTCTGGTTTTTCTGGAAATCCCTTTTGTGAGGGAGCTAAAAATAGTCCTGGTTAAGCTGCCGCATAACGTGGGGTTGGCAGGAGGGGGGGTGGGGGTGCAGCCAGCAGCATAACTTCACAGGCACCGACGGGGGGGGGGGGGGGTGTGCCGAGCCGGGGACGAGAGGGGCAGCTGCCCAAGACGCTCGCGGCTGCTTCACACGCACACGCTGCATCTGATACCGCTCAGATATCTGCTGACTGGCCAGCCAATGACGTAGTTTTATTTATAACCAGGGTGGGTGGGTGAGGGGGGACCAGTGGCGATAAAACCCTGATAAAGGCCCATGCCATCAGACTTTATTACAGGAACCGAGCTAACAAGGGGGGCACACCCTCCGCCGGCCCAGACAAACTCCCAGTCCCCAAAGGGTGCGTTTTCCCCCTAACTCCCACCCGGCACGCATCCCGGCACCACAGAGGCGGCATGTGCGCCAGCGGCTCCGTCTCCAGGTACCAGCTGACTATTCTGTTCTGCTACCTGGGGCACCACTTAGTCTGAAGGGAAACCGGAGTGAGAGAGAAACCCGGCACAAGAGAATCAGCGTCCTGGCAGAGTGACGAGCGGCGCAAACTGACTCTCGAATCATCGAACCAACGGCAGAAGCGTCTGACCACGAGACCCCCTCCCCACCCCCACTCTCGAAAAGGCTGTGTCTGGACAACGTGGAGCCAGAGGACGCGGTGGGCCGTGATGGACGGCGACACATGCGGGGCAGAGCTGATGCACAAACGTCTTGTCCACACCTCCCTCCCTCTCACACACACACACACACACACACACACACACACACACACACACACACACACACACACACACACACACACACACACACACACAAGCTTGCACGCACACGTATGCTCGTCTCAGACGCAAACGTTTGAAGTGCGGTTCCCAACTCGTACCAGCGTACCCTGGTGGACTCACGTGTGTGTGTGTGGGGGGGGGGGGGGGGGGGGGCGTGGATGCAGGCGTTAGGGGGTGGGGGTTCAGAGACAGGTTAGAACCAAACTGACAGCGTAAAATGGCTGACACATACCGATACCACAGGACATGTCCCAACTAATAAGGCTGAACAAGCAAGGGAGGGTGTTGAGGAGCCAAGGGAGGAATATTTACACCAACGTCGCAAGTACCGCCAATAACCCATCCAGCAAACGAAACAGCCAACAAATAAACAAACAAGCAAACAAACAAAAAACTTTATATACAGGCTGGAAAAGTCAGCCATGCAAAATGAAACCGTCTGACAGTGTGTGACAGCCAAGATCACACTATAACTTACACCAACACACACACACAAATATAGACATACACACCCTGCCACACTGGGCGAGTCTCAGGCATGCAGTAAACGCTAACAGCCATGCCGGGGTGGCGGAGGTGGGGGGGGGGGGGGGGGAAATCAACACAATGGCTTCCGTGCTCCCATTGAGAAGCGGGGAGAAGGAAAAAAATAATAATTTAAAAAGTCAGTGTCCCACCTTGCAGCACCGGAGTTATTTACGTGACGCGCTGAAAAGCCATGCGGTGCAGGACGGCAAGCCCCAAACGGGAAAAAAAAGTCGCGGTGAGAGAGAAAGAGGTGGCGGGAAGCCAACAGAGCTACCGCTGCCACCGCCACCGCCGGGCCGCGCGATCGCTTACATACCATCAAGGCGCTGCTGACACAAATGACGTGACCGGCTCTCGCATGTCCTGCAGATGCAGCCGTCGTGCTCCTTGCTCCCAGTCGCAGTCGAGCTGTGAAGGCTGCTTTCCTGGTTCCACACACACACACAGACACAGCCCTTCCCTCTGCCCCGCCCCCCCCGGCAGCTGGCCCCTCCCCTTTCCTCCTCTTCTCTGCCCCTGCACACACACACAGCTTGTGGACTTGGCAGGACTGTTGTGCCGTCATCTTGCCGGTGCTGGTGTGACCTGACCTAGCCCGCCACCATTCACAGCACTGCTGAGCTCACCCTCTTCCTTTCTTACGAAACAAAATGTAATGAAAAAGAAAGAAAGTCATGAATCTAGTTTGTTCCTGACAAGTCTGGCCCACAAAGCACCCAGCTCACAAGTATCGGGAACAATCCAGTCCGCGGCACTTGAGATTCTCAGCTTGGGAAACGTGGCCTGATGTAAGGGGGGCATTAGTCACGGAGGTGGAGGGCGGGTTCAGTGCAGTTTCAGTCATCCTCAGTGACACACCAGTCAGATACGAGGTAGAGAGCCACAGACACAAAAATACTGCTGTAGCCCCTGTAACTCAACAACACAAAGGTTGTAGGTTCAAATCCCACAGAGCACACATACAACTGTAAGCCTTCCTTCTACTGCAAGTCGCTTTGGACAAAAGCGTCAGATAGATGAATTAATGTAAATGTAGCTACGATGTGAAAATGAACGCTAATGAGGGCCAGATGGCCACACCCCAATCTATGAGCCTGTGTCCACTTAGGGTCACAGCTTATGGAAATAAATGGGACGTATAAATTAAATCCTAAGGCCAGGAATGGCCCCGTCCTGTCTGCACCTAGCACATTCTTAACTGCCTGCACCGTAAACAATTCAAAAGATTAAAACATGCTATTGCTGCTTATAGTGCCACGATGCCGCCGAGTCACGGACACGCATTGCATGCACCGCTTTGAACTGCGATGGGGGGGTGCGTCAGCTGGCACAGGGAGGAACCACAACACGTCTGGACCAGCAAGGGAGAGAAGCCCACGGAGGTCACGTGACCAAAAAGGGGTTGAGATGGGTGACGGATGGGCCTGCTCACTTGGGTGGGGGTGGGGGGTGTAAAAATGGTGGGGTTTGTGGGGGAGGGGTTTAGGAGTCAGGCTGACTTGACAAATTCTCTCGGAACAGAAGCACTGCCGGGTTGGGGGAGTGGCCTCGAGCATGAGGAATGTGACCACGCTGTGGAATAAGATTGGGGGGGGGACAATGCACCCAAAGTCAAACCGCTCGGTGGGTGCAAACAGAATATGGGAGGTACTTCGGAATATTGAATAAACATGGATGCAATGCTGTAAGAAGATCTGCTGCATTCATCTTCTCCCTTTCACCTTCACGCGTTAATGCATCAGCTAAAGGGACATCACTCCTGTTAGTCTGGGGAGGGGTGATGCATTGGGACGCATTAGCGCCTACACCACGCCCCTTTGACAACGTTCCATTAACACGAAGTGCTGCCGTAAAACATAAGACAATAATGACGGTGGTGACCCCGCTTGCACCCCACCCACATCCCTCTCTTACCAGATTCCTGCAGTCTCTCCCTCTCTTACCTTCCGTCCACCCCGCCCGTCCTGCCCCGGGGTCGGTCCCCTCTTGGTTCCCATGCCGCTTCCCCACCTGAGCCTTTCTCATTCAGCTCAATCCACCCCTCCCTCCCCACAGAGCTGACCCAAGAAACCACGAAGGTGGGGTGAGATCAGCAGGGGCCCACAAAGGCACTTTCAGACTTTTAGACGCGTCTAAGAGTGGAAACGCAGCCGCTTATATGATGATAAACATCGTCGCTCCTTCCAAAACGCGCTCGTGTTCCGACACACCGAAAAAGCACGACCGCGTCGCCTCAAAAGGTTTACGGTGTGAATGGCTCATGGTTTACACGCACGGGGAAAACGGTAAAGTCAAACTGGAATAATGGCTGAACGGTAACCGGCAGAGGGACTTGAAGGGGTGGGGGGCAGGGGACAACTCCTCCCGTGACTCAGTCAGAGCCACACAAATACCCAGCTTTCCACACAGTCATTTCCTGTGCTGGGAAGCAGCTCCGAATTACCCCCCCTCTCCCGTCCCAAGGGAATCGGCCAATGCTCACCATAATTAGACTGTCTGTAGAGAGGACCTCAAAGAGCCTTCGACATTACAATTACTAAATTGCTGTATCACCACTTTAATCCAACAAAACACACAACGGGCCCAAATATACAGATTGATGTTTGACTGCTGCAGGGTAGATCCTCAACTGATACCAAGGTCCAGGAGCGAAAACCCTTGTGGGAACCTGAACTGGCCATTTCAGGATCCCTGCTCCATGTGCATATCACTAATGTAAACGTTACTGATATATGCCTCCAGCAGGAGGTTGGCACAGGCCCCGTCAAACTGTCACGCTGGTTTTGTAATCCCAGAAAGACCGGTTGCTGTCAGTAAGGCAGAGAGCAGCGTGAGTCAGTGTTACAGAACTCCTACCAGTGTACTGGGTGTTAAAAGAAGCCCTTTAAAAGTTATCGTCACACTTTCACCAGCGCTACTAGCAAACCAGTAATTAAAGAGCCACTGCAGCCCATTAAACAACAGACGGATTTTACGTCCAAATGATACAATTTTTAAATGAAAACCATCACAGGATGAGCTGCAGCCTCATTCACGTTTGTACAGTACAACAGCCACCTATAGGCAAGATTAGACTTTTCTCTGCTTAGAAAAACTCTCCTTAGACAAGTATGAATATTTGGTAAACAGAATTGAAACTCCAGTACAAATAAAGCCTATGAACATTTGCCATAGACAATGCAATGGACAGAGGACAAGATGGTTAGCATAAAGTCTGTTAGCACAAAGACAAGCTTTGTCAGTGAAGTCGGAATTCCTTTGTGGAGGTCAGAAGAGCCAGGGAAGTCTGGCAGAGCATCGCAGAGGCCATGGGTACGGGGTTAGAACCCCCAACCAACCACCCAGCACCTGTTGACACCCTTACAGGCCCACTGGCTTACTGATAGGTGACCTTTGACCTCATGATGACTCATCCGCCATGCTACAAATTCTACTGTCTCTGCACCAGTAAGCCACTGATCTGCCCAGACCCCCCCCCCCCCAGCCGTACCTCTATGACCTCAGGTCGCAGGTTGACAGTCCGCAGCCAATCCATCAGCCGGGGGTAGCTCTCCAGACCCTGGGGTCTCTCGCTGTCTGGCACTTTCCGTTTACACTGCAGCTGCTTGCTGATGTACTTCATCAGTTTCACCTGCAGGCGGCGACATGTCACAAAACAGAAATGGGGGGGGGGGGGGGGGATCAGTTAGCAGATAGGAGTGAGGTTTTCGGCTCTGAGGCCTACAGTGCTTTGCACGCTCTGGGGATTCTGAACCAGACTTGGACAGACAGAGTGAGAATTTCAGTTATGACAAACTCAGGAATCTGGACAGTTACAGTGTGGCCAAGAACAACTGAATGTGAAACCAATCGCTCAAACAAATTAGAGCAAAGCGGGGAGAGGGACCAAGTTCCCCAAGGTCAGGAGCAGAAGGGGCAAGCTGATCTCGTTCAGCAAAATCAGTTGCAGATACTTACCACGAAACACTTAAAAACCAGCTAATGTTCAAAGTGTCTAACAGTCATTTACAGCTTGAACTTTCACCCAAATGTCTGGTGAGATTTGCACCTTCAGCCAAGAGAGAATGATCAGCCCCCCCCCGTTATATAAAAAAAAAACCCAGCCTTAAAAAAACGGCAGGTAAGCAAGACAATTGCAGGCCTGCTTGACGCTCGGGAGACGTGCCGAAAGCCGCTGGCATTTCACAGCAAAGCCTCTTCCACAGAACACTCAGGGTGTAGCGCGCGAACCCGTCAGCGAAAGGAACAACCTCCGCTGTTCGTTGAGGAATTCCCCCCCCCCCTCCCCCGCACAGCTGCAATGCACTATGGGTGGACAATGTAAGCCACAAGATGGGCCACTACAGTGAAATGAATAAAAACACAAACCATTTTTTAATTATTTTATTGATTGATTAAAAAATGTAATAAACGATTCAAAAACGGACACCATTTATGGTACAATATACAATATACTATTTTATAGAACTGTACAGATACCATATAAAAAGTGGGTCAATGTAATTTCATAGAGGCAGAAGCCTACAGGTTCTAAATAAAAGATCGAAAGAACGAAAGTGAAACAGATCAGCTCAGCAAGCTTAGCTTCCATAAGTCTGATAAACTAGATAAGCAATTTGTAAACATAGACAAGTAACTAGCGGTTGTTTGATGAGAACAGTGTGTATGTTCCCACAGAACATGTGGGAAAGCTGTTCGGCAAAGACCTTCAAGCCTGGAGTTATCAGATAACCCATGTCAGGGATGACACTATGATCTAGGACAGCATTTGTAAACTACCATTTCAATCAAAAAGACCTGGATTTCACTTAAGCACCAAGACAAAAGAACATAACTATTTAGCCAAACAAAAAAGTGTAAAACGTCAAGTATCTCCTCCCTGACATGGATTATCTGGTCACCCTATACAAGCCAGCATGGTGCAAGCGTGTGGCTCACTGGGTTCAAATTCCATGGCTGTGATCGTAAGGTTGCTGGATCGAATCCTGGGGCTGGCAAACCGATGCCGCAGGTGGGCACTAGAGAAAGGCCCTTTGCTGCGATGGCTCCAATGGCTGGCTGACCATAGTCTGTCAATCATATGATAAGTGCCCCCCCCTCCCAGCCCAACGTCACGGCTGGTGTGGACCTGCTCAGCCTTGGGGTTGTCTTCATGCTATAGTGGAGGGTACACAGAAACAGAAATAAAAAGCAAACAATGAAAGACATGGCCGTCGCCACCAGCCTTGGCCTGATCCATTCTGTACGTGGGAGACGTGTTGTCTCCGTAATTCTGAAACCATGCCAGTCCTCTGCACCACCACTGGTCACGGACATACGTCTCCCTTCCCGGTTTTCCAGTATGTTTCCGAGAATACCGCACACCCTCATCACCCCAAGCAGGTCCACCCGCCCAGCACGGGGCAGACCTATCTCCAACACAGAAAAAGGCGTGTAAAAAAAAAATAAAAAATTTCCTTGAAATCTGCACAGCTGTCCAGATAACGCCCCTGGGATTGTCTTGTTACATTTAAGACATGCGTGGAGGGGGTCCAAACTTAACCACAAACAAGGCCACCTACCCCCCACCCATCCACTGCCCTCAAATTCAGAAATTAAATAGGCCAAAAAAACAATTAACAAACTGAGACTGCTAATTAAATAAATAAACATGTGGAATTTGTGGCTCACAGAGTAAAGAATCAGGCTGGATTTTCAAACCCCCCCCCCCGCCCCCCATGTCTTTGCCTTCCCCTCCGGCAAACAGGGCTGTCTATAAATAGCTGTTATTATATGGAGGAGAACAGCGAGTTACCCTTCTCTTGGGGGCGTCCGTAACGCTGCCATGGCAACCAAGTGTCATCAGAGTGCTCTGGCCATGGATGGGGGAAGGGGGTGGGGCTTAGTGACATCACAGGGCTACCGAGCACACAGTTCACAGTGAGGTTAAACTAACCACTCCCCTCCAGGGTCACATGCTGTTTCCAAACCCCCATCTGTCTACTCACTCAAGGCAAAAGACCTACAAGTAAACGATTCCCAGAAATCAAAAACTCATTAAATTGCTTGTACTATTATTTTCATCTACACGACCTCACCTACGCTAATGCCACCGCTGTTAATTAAATTCTGTCCTTCTTGTGAATTTTCCCTAAAATGACATCAGCATCCATAAGAAACGCCCAAATCATCTCTAGGGGACAACAGGAACACCTCAGTCCTTTACAGGATGAGACCTGAGGAAGGACCCGGCCCTCCCAGATGCCCTGTAGCAGGTTTGGTCCACCCTGTGACAGGTCGTCGTGGAGACAGTTCCCAATCCTGAATGGGAGCGAGCTGAGGTCATGGGTTCCAAATCAACTTGACAGTGACCTGACTGCCTTCGGAAAATTCCACTCCTCTTCACTCTCCCCCGGTACTTGGAGCGGTAGGTCTGGCAAAGCTGGCCATCATCCTACAGTTCGATGGCGGCCGAGATTTTAGGGTTTGGATTACAACAGGGCGGTCCGCCCGTCCCACAAGTTAAGGTGTGATATTTCTCAGGTGGTGGGGGGGGAGGCACAGGGCATCTTCTTAATATCAAATTTAATTCACAAGAGGCAAAAAGGACATAGCTAATTTAAGGGAAAAACAGGTTGTAGTGACGGTCAGGCTTGGTGACCAGTGAGCAGACACTGTGGACTGAATAATCACACTAACATAATCCACACAAAGCGGCCCCCCCTCCCCAAACACATAAGACAGAGGAAAATAGGAGGAGGTGCTCAGCAAGCATGAGAAAAACATCACATTAGTTCTTTCTTCTGTAATCTGGTTTTGGGGGGAGCACATCTTTCTCTTATTCCTCCTTAATATGCTAATAGATTCCAGAGGGAGGGGGGTGTTGGGGGGGGGTTGCACTGAAACAGCAGGACCTGGTGAGGTTCATTAAGTCTGAGCTTGCACTTTCAACACCTGAATGGAGACCTCCTTCCCAGCATGCCCTGGGGACTGATATTATGTACACAAGGGCTATGAATAAACCTCAAAACAAGAGGGTGTTGGTTTGCACCAGACAAGGGCAACCTTCGTTCTGCTAAAGTGCTCCTGGATTCGGTGTCTTTTATCATTCTCCTCATCTGCTGGCTCTGTTACACAGAGCTCCTGTGAACAGGTGAGGGTGCTGGGTTGTTTTTGGGGGGGGTGGGGGTGGGCCAGTGGCTAAACAGAAATATTCTCAACACCGGCTGGGGTGCTTGTGACTTCAGCACCTACACTAAGGCGTGAACCGAACAGGCCATTTCCCAGGTAAGACACACACACACACACACACACACACACACTCATGAACGCCTTGGTCGCCACCCCCAAGTGGGACTTGACACGATGGGGGTCCATTCCCGAGCTCCCCACAAACACAGAGGGCCAAAACAAGGGAGGGGGGTGCAAAGAGTTCAGTTTAGTTCCTTCACTGGACCATGTCTGCTTCGGCCTGGACTTCGAAAACTGGCACGCGGCAACCTACCAACGAGCTAAACTAATTTAAATCTTTATTATTCCAGGTAGCGAGGTGGTTACGGACAAAAGACTAACACGCCGATTCCAGGCAGCGGGGGTGTGGCTGCACCTCAGCATAATTAACCAGAACTACCTTGGCCCAGTGCGGTTTTATTAAAGAACAATGACAATAAAGTAGTGCCAGCTAAGCGGGGAAGCAACTACGACCTGCGTAACGTTCCCCGTCATCGCGGGCCCCTGGCAGCACGTCATGTTCTCACGATGGGTGACAGGCACCATGGCAAAAGACAAGCAGAGTCGACAGAAAGCCTTTGGACCCCACTCGGGGAGGGGGGGGGGGCATAGCTCTGGGATATGGAAACTAGAGGAGTCTTATCTTAGCTCTGTGACCTGGGGACTCAGATTCACCTCCCATACGGGCCAGCGTGCGGCTCTGTGTGCCTGTAATCAGAAGGTCGCAGGTTCAAACCCAGGCCTCAGACTGCGGGTCCTTGAGCAAGACCCTTAACCCCCAGCTCCCTGGGCGCCGCTAAGGGTGGCAGCCCTTCGCAGAAACAACTTACTCTACGAAAAAGAGCAAGTTGTGGGAGGCGTAAAGACAATTTCCCTACGGGGATCAATAAAGTATCGATTATTATTATTATTATTATAATTAATAATAATAAAAAAGAGGGGCTCTTAGGGACTTCCTCAGCATTCGGGGCACATTCTGCTTTGTAGCACTCGGAGACCCCCGGTCAGCCTGTTCCAGCATCGTCAGACCACAACCCCAAACAATTGAAGGCCATAGCATCGACAAATGGGATCCCTTTGCCGAGAACACATCACAGAACACATCACAGAACTCGAGTGCTGGGGGGGTGGGGACAAAAATGGATGTCAAACAACAGAGGGAAGGAAAAAAAAAACACACCATATAGATGGAAACTATTGAAGCTTGTTCTTTTCTTTTTTTTTTTTGAATGAACGGACGCCCATTTTTGTTCTCCCTGCAAATGTGGAACCGAAACGAGGGTTAAGTTGCAGAAGCTGCACCGTTCTGCTCCAGGTCAAACCAGGTCAGAGCCAGGACCAAGACCTCCCCCGCCCCCCCCCCCCTGAGACCAAACAGAACAGATTCAAAAAACCTCCTCGGTGGCGCTTGCTGGAATGTCATAATTAATGTGGAAAATATTCAAAAAGGCCGTCTTTTTTTTGTTTACGTAACAAAAGGGGCTATTTTTAGCACCAGAGGGCGAAGGGGAAAAAGAAATCATCACATTATATATCCATGTGTGTGTGTGTGTGTGTACAAACACCACACACACACACACACACACACACACACAACAGGGTGATGGAGCAGGTCAGGGAGAGAGAGAGAAAGCAAGTTGGAGCACAATGCTTGTCGGGGGGGTCATTCTGAAGAATGACGCTAAACCACATGGGGATTTCCTGAAACGAGTGATCACTCTTAAAGGCCCATTGGCTCCTGTAGCCTACATGCCTGAAACAGCAGGGCTGTCTGCTATCGCTAACAAAAAGACGTTCTGAGCTATGGCTGTGTGGGTCTCGCCGACGTGAAGCCCCGCCCCTATCGACAGGGGCCCCAGCTGCCATATAGGGGATGGGGTGGCCCATGTGACCAGGCCATGCCGTTCCACCCCGAGAGAAGGGGGGGGGGGGGGTCTAGGACAGATATGACTAATCCGGTCAAATGATCGCGAGGTCTTTCGCCACAGCATAAGCGTCATCGATTTGACAGAAGCTTCCGCCACTAAGGAGCATCTCGAACTGGAGTAACCCTTCGAAGACTCTTAGAAACAACAGAGGTGAAACCACAGGCTACAAGGACACCCGCGTTTATGTAACTGGAGCCCAGTCCGGCCAGGCCTTCGAGCATTGCTGCCCCTCCGATCGGAATGGGAGCTTCCGGAAGAGACTGTTGTATGTTGCAAGAATTCCCCGCGCTTGCTTACTCATTTGCATACATCAAACCAACTTTGAAGGACTCTAACCTCCCTGGGGCAGGAGAAGCCTATGCTGATGGGCAGGGAACCCGGTATCTGTGTATCAAATACTTCTTAATACCCTGAGTGAAGCTCCAGCAGTCATTAAGTCCTCTTAACTAGGCCCACGAACCTTATAGCAGGAACCAAGCCTCTTAACCAGTCAAGAACATGGCAAACACCCCCCCCCCCCAACAATATACAAGCACCGTAGCATGGCCGTCTAAACAGCTGATGGAGGCACTCTCCAGTTTCATCACTATCAGCATCTTTCACCTGTCCTGAATTCACCAGTCAGGCCATTACAGCGGTCAGGGAGGGGGCTGCAGAAAGTGTGTGGGGGGGGGGGGGGATAAAATACCTCGTTGGCAAGTGGACAACTCCGAGTCCTGGAGCCGTTGTAAGGTCCCAACCTGTGTCACCTACAAGGTGCTAACAGAACCCAGACCCAACTGGGACCACTGTCTACATTAAGCCCCTTTATGCGACACACCACACCGCAGCCGTCGCATTTATTCAAAGGCTCACAGACGAGCATCCAATGGACTAAACAAGACATATGTTTCACTTACAAATCATCCCTGAGTAACAACAATTGACCAAAGAGCCAATCTTTCCATTTCAACCCGGCCCCTAGATTTGTTTCTGTGCCCAGAAAGGTTTTGATGTCCCAAAACCTTTCAGAAGCGGAAAATCAGCGAGAAAAGAACTGAAACATTGTCACTGTATCACATGTAGTTTTACTTAAAGAAAAGTAAGCCCCCCCCCCTTCCATCCCAACAGTGCCTGTGGGATCTCAGGCTGCCAAACCTGTGATTCTCCACCTCTCTTATCTCAGAATCAAACGAACAATGTATGTATGTATTTAAGTAAATGTTGCTGGAGCCAATGAGAGCGGATAAAAATCTCAGGAGCTCAGTTCATTGGACAACACTGTAAATTTCAGTGTTTATATGTATATGTGACCTTCGGGTCAAACCGAAGTCGCATTCGGGCAGGACTTATTCAATACGGGCACAGGCTCGGAACGCAACACGTCGTATCCACTTAGCGACGTGCAACTTTTAATCAACAGACTGAAACCAACACCCACTGCAGCCATGTGTGAAGCTGATGATGGTGGTGTAATGGAGGACGCGCGAAGGGAGCATTGGATCGGGACGGGCCCCAGGAAGACGGAGGAGTTCTCAGGGCCCCTCAGGCTGCGGGACGGATCCCCAACCGTCACCAGACCAAGGCCCACCACCGCTTAGCCCAGCGAGCTACGGCAAACATCCATGAGAGCAGTGTAAACACGGCAACCCCCACCCCCCCGCTGTCATGAACAATGATTAACCGATAAACTAGAAACACATAAGACCACATGTGTTCGCGGTGAAAGCTCTCTCAGAGAAACGTTCACACCCAGGCCCTCCTGCGACTCGTCGGCTCACGGGACCGATTCTCCGAATCGTGACCAGAATGTGGACAGACACTTTCTTCGGCTG
Organism: Brienomyrus brachyistius; assembly: GCF_023856365.1. NCBI lineage: Eukaryota > Metazoa > Chordata > Actinopteri > Osteoglossiformes > Mormyridae > Brienomyrus > Brienomyrus brachyistius. The sequence continues at coordinate 1,421,420 of NW_026042334.1, read as the reverse complement.
CTAACGGCAGACTTTTCCGTGATGTTACATCTGCCATCTTTCGGCATGAGCAGAGAGTGGCACCAAGCAGTGGAGCGGAACAATTGAGACGCAGGGACCCCACGCACAGCGATAGAGAACAAAGCTGATAAAATGACACGACAGGCACAGATGGGTCACTCAACCTTGTTAGGTGGCAAAACAACGTCTACGGCCCTTTCACTTTTGGCCTGGTGGAACCTTTTGACCTTTTGGCCTGCCGTGCCTCACCTCTGGGCAAAAATTAATTCCACTGTTTCTGGTAAAAGCAAATGACAAGTAAAGTGGCACGCCAACCTTGAGTGGTCTATTTACTCAGAGATCAGAATTCTCCTGCCATTCGCCGCCCCCTAACACCAAACCCCATTTCCCCCCATCGCTCATTCCAGTCTCGATTTGACGCGAGTGGTCAGAATGCAAACCTTTCCCCTTTAACACAGAGGTGCACATTTCCAGAAAGTACCACGCGAGCAAAATAAACAGCCGATTTCACTGGCTGACACCCTGGCCTACATTCCACACCCCAGTGTGAGAATGAAGAATTAAGGAACGCTGCAGAGCTTTCAACTGAAATCCTAAATATAATTTTCTGCCCTCATGTATAAAACATACTTCTAATGGTCCTTCTTTAATCATGATCTCAAGAGAAGTTTTATTATAGACAACGGCTCCTTCAGTGCCTCAGGAGGCACCGCCCACTTTTAGTGTATGGGTCAGTGATTGGACAGTTTAGAATGGGCAGAAAAATTCGTCAAACGTCATTGGTCACCTGACAGATCAATCTTATTGTGCCTGCCGCCACAGTAGCTCTGTGTGCCTCCTTGTGGGAACAAGCCTGCAGTCCTATTCACACAACCAAGATTGTACAATATATCTCCATATTTAGCAAGTGAAAAACATACAGATACCTGTAAACTAACCTAACTAAACAAACTAAACCTAAACCGGTGGGAGACCCAGAAACATCACGTTAAATCATACTATGCAAATTACACAGTCATTCGCAGACTTACATCATATTCATATCATCACTTTCAGTCAGTTTTCTAACCCCCACGTTCAACAAAAATGGGTAAAATACCAAACAAATGTTTACAAAGACCTATTCATTTAAGACGCAATGACGGCGATAAAGGAGATAGAGATAAATGCCGACATTTCATTATGTGGAACACTCTCCCGGTGCTGTTAAATAATTTATACATGTATACATTTAATTAGAAGCCGCTTTTATCCAGAGCTACAGTACGGCTTATGTTAGCGAAGACTAATCGGCATTTTCGATACACGTTCCACTTCGCACAAACCCGTGAGATCTACCACAAGCCCGCCTGCCATTAATACGCAGAATCCGACGATGGCAGCACGTGGGAAACCACCGCCCACCCCGGCAAGAAAAGCCAGCCGACTGGGGGGAGCAAGAGCCAAACGAAAGACGCCGAGATCGCTGGCTGGATTCGGACGACATTAGAACATTCTGTGGCGCTATGAGGCGCCCTCAGGCCGCGACACAGCTCCAACGGACCGACTCAGTACTGCCGCTTACCGAAATTTACGGCTTACTTTTCTTCCAAACTTGTGGAAACTATGACACACATTTTTGAGTGCAATCTTTTTATGCATCTGCTAATGACAGAGATACATGGAAATTACGCCTAAAATAAATTTACATGACTAATATGTCTCAAATGAATTTACCCCTTTTTAGGGATCATCAATATTTTAAGTCTACAGATACATTTCCAGCTTGAAGGCATTCCTGTTTAGCATATGCAATAATTGCTTCATGAATTTATTTATCAAGTTAACATAACCAGCTATCAGCAGGGTGTTGTACAAACCATATGCTTAAAACTTATACATTTGTTTAAGCCTATATACAATAAAAGTGTTTCGTTAAAGGGACGGTGCAGTGATTAGCACTGCCTCACAACTCTAGGAGCAGTGTTCCGAGTCTCTGACCCAGCTCCATGTTCTCCCGGTGTCATTGTGACGTTTCCTCCTAGGACTCCAGTTCCCCCGCCCCAACAGTCAAAAACATGCTAAGGTTAAATCCCATCCATCCATCCATCCATCCATCCATCCATCCATCCATCCAATATCTGCTGCTTATCTGGGGCAACAGTCTAAGCAGGGATGCCCAGACTTCCCATCTCACCAGCCACCTCCTCCAGGGAAATTCCAAGGCGTTCCAGGCCAGCCGAGAGATATGATCTCACCAGTATGTCCTGTGACTGCCCCGGAGTCTCCGCCTGGTTGGACGTGGCCACAAACACCTCCCCAATCTACCTTGCATCCGACCCCCATGGCGCCCCCTGCAGGTGGTGGGCCTACAGGAAGGCAGACCTATTTTATTTCTTTGGAACCCCACAACAGAGCCGACTGCCCCTACATCATAGAGGCATTCAAACCCCTCCACTATAAGGTGGTGATTCATGGGGGGGGGGGGGGTAAGGTTAAACGGAGATTCCAGATTTTCCATATATTTGCCCTGTGACAGTTTGGTGCCCCATCCCAGGTTATTCCCTGCCTTATGGGCTCTGAACCCCCATGGCTCTGCGTAGGACAAGTGGGTACAAAAAAATGGATCCTTCTTTAAATAGCCTTTAATGGGAACCACTCACAAGTATTTAACCTCTCAGTGCATTCTGGGGAGAAAAAAAAAAAACTGTGGAATGTATCGTGTATGGTCAAAAAGTTTCACTGACTGGTTGCCAAAGCCATATCTTGTTCCCAAACTTCTGGGGTGCCAGAAGATCAACACCAGTTCCTTCACATTGATGCGGAAGGCAGAGGAATCACTTCACGGGAGCTACACACTGACCCATTCCTGAACCGTGGCGGCCCGCTTAGGCTGATTAAGCAGATTAAGCGGATCAAGTCTGTGAAAGTCTTGTAATGTACCTAAATAATAACAATTGGGTTTCAGCAGCTCTGCTTAATGGAACACGGGGGCCTTTGAAGCCAGCAGACCTATTCTTCAGGTCTGTATATGCACTCTCGCGTTTGTGTGCGTTAGTGAGACACGTGACCCCCCTACCCGCCCTTCCCGGTCACTGAAGCACGCCGACAGGTAAGTATCCGGCAAATCCTCTGGCCTTGAGCTGCCCAGCACCGTCCCATGGTTTCATGCCCTTTATACAAATGCGCTCGGGGTCGGTCCCACCTGGCGCACGCACCACAGAAAACAGTCAACACCTCGCAGAGGTTCATTAAAACCGAATTAAGCTCCGAGTTCAACATTTTATATGATATAACAGCAGGACACGGAAGGGAGTGGAAGAGAGGGAGAGAAATGGAGGCCACCAATAACACAAGACATGTTTTTTTTTTTTTTGCAAACAAACCAAGTAAACAAACCAAGCAAACAAATAAATCAAACAAACAAACCAAGCAAAAATCAGACAGCCTGCAGAGCGAGGTTTTAACTACAGGTTAAGGAGCACAAGTTAGGACACGTTTGCGGGTTATAATGAGACACCAGTCCGAAGCTTCACTTTATACACGTGAATCACATTTCAGTTTCGTGACACAGGAGCCCAAACAAGGCAGCGACGCCCTTTAATTGGAGAAGACAATTAACCATTAATATAAGAAGTGATGAAAGTGTAGCATGCGAATTGCGGCAAGACCGGCTGCTTTGGAGCAACAGTAACGCAGGAATGATGACTGAAACCCCTCCCTGGCAGACTCACACTCGCCCCATACCTTACTAACACTGGGAAGAAAGCTAATATTCAAAATGAGCTCACATTAATTAGGACTCTGTTAACTGGGCATTATTAGAATGACTTTTCAGTCAGAGATCGTTAACCTAATAACTGACTGACACTTGCTGCAAGGAAGAAAATGGTTTATTACAGGTTATTTTGGCTGATGGGGGGGGGGGGATGAATTCACATAATCGTTCAAGAATATATATTTTTTTTTAATTCTTTAATAAAAACATATCATTCCTAACATTACTCTACAAAACCACTTTAATTTTTATATATTTTTCAGTACATTCACATATATACTATCAACATTTTTGGATTTCAAAACCCAAAAATGTCAGGTGGGGACAACTGTCCGAACAAATGAGAAGAGTAAGAAAACTATTAAACTTGGTATTTAACTAATTTAATCATTTAAATTTATTGTATCATAATATAGTATTATTAATTATTTAAACATGTAATATAGCTTGGCATAATTCTACGTACGAAATCTTTAAAACTAGAAAGAGCTGCAAAATACTGTTGTTTAAAACCATTAAGGTAACAGATGTAAATTTGCAGACAAATGTTTATTACCTCAAATGTCAGGCGACACAACCAGGAAAGGGGAGCTTTTGTTTACAAGTCATTGTAGAAAACAGTGAACCAGATGTTACGTCATAAACAGAACCCAAGTGATCTTCTCGGTGCAAAAAAAGTGTCAGTAGATCTAATTTAAATATTGACAAAATTATCATTATCAACCCATGGACAGATTTTTCATTGTTTGCATGTCAGGTGATACAGACTATAAAAACACTGAAATACGATAAACTCTTTGTTTTTGAAATTGTATGCATAAGCCTGAGATAAAGCACAATGGTTTGTGCAGGTGTCCAAGCAGACTGCCTGTTTGATTTGCAATGAGGCACAACCGTAATTAATACTAATAGTCATGAATGCGAAAAACAAATAGGAAATAGCATTATTTGATGAGTTGTATACACTTAAATAGTGTTTTTATTAATTTACTTTACTTTTCACTTGGGGGGGAAATAACTGGCAAATATAATACTTTGTTTGTGCCACCTGACCTTTATTCTTTGGCAACTTAATATTTGTTAATTGTTGTAGCAAACTGGTCAACACCAGTCAAGTCAACGGAGCAAATGAATCTGTTTTTTTTTTTTGGTTTTTCAACGAAAAGTGTTGCAAAACTACATCCTGTATCTGTTAATGGCACAAGAGAGGAAGCAGCACTGGAGAGGATAGAGAGAGCAGCTGTAGGGGGGTTGGGGGAGGTGGAAAGGGGCGTCAGCACATAAGTATGAGCAAACACGCGACAAGACGACGAGAACCCATACCAAGCCGGTACATGCCTGTTCGCCCAGGGTGGATCGGGTGAAATAGCGACGAGCAGTAGGGGGTACTCTCGAGACCGTAGAACCTGCAAGACGGGAAGCTGTAGGGGGGCCATTCCATGTGCCAACTGCAGCGGCACCACAAAGGAAGGGGGGGGGAGCGGCACTGACACACGGTAACAGACACGTCCCCATGGTGATCAGGCTTGCCTTGGCATGATTGGCTGGCCCGTTCTAGGCATCAATAGCTACAACATATGAGCCCGGTGGCCACGCCCACCAGCGGCCCTCGCACAGCTCTGCTGACACGCACCACCATCATGCACGCACCACTATCCCGTGGCCACCAGCGTGCGCGAGGATTCGGTAATCTGTCACAGCTGCCGCGATCCCACACTCCCTCCACCCCTCCTCTAGGCACAAGATGCAGAAAAGAGAGAGGGACTTTTCAGGCCTTATTATAAATAGACCTAAGGATTGAAACTGATAGTCACGGGGACACCAAGCCTTAAACCTCGTGGTGGCATAATTCATGCTTGGAATTGAACAGACTGAAACACAACATTACCGAGCCAAAGGGGACAAACCTAAATGATAAGTACAAATACAACACCTCACCTAATGAACTTTTCAGCAAGGATTTCCAATTTTCAGGGAGCCAATCCACCAACAGGACTAGCTAATGGTCTACGTTCATATTCTCCAGTTGCGAACAACCTGCTGGTCAAAACAAAATGGTTAAAGGCTTCAGGTTCTGGGCTAAAGAAGCTGCCGGCTTCATCTTACCCTTGAATTTCCGCAGAAAAAAATAAACGTTACAGATTTAAATGCTAATTGAGCTGCGAGGCAGATTATTCCGGAATCCGCAAAAGATGCACTCAACTTCTGAAGACAATTAACGCAAACTCGTGGAGACCAGAACAACTAAGAAACCCAACACCAGCAAGTTCCTCCCTGTCTCACCTTTATTAAATTGGTTTCCAGGAGAGCACCTACAGCTTAGCGGTATTGTCTTCAGCCTGACACTTGGATAACACAATACCCAGAGCCACACGGCGCATCCTCATCTCTCCGCAACACTAAAGGGAACCAATGATTGTAATGTGTGGGCCTAGTCCTCTCCGATGACCATGAAAACACAATCCAGGGAATGTACTCTGCTGCTGTAACCTAACCCCGCACAATTCACCCAGACAAGCACACTAAACAGACGGACCCCTTACAGGAATAAAAACACAGGAACAAAAAAAAAAAGAAGAGAGAGACACGGAGAAAGAGAGAGGCCGACTCTGGGGGCTTTTTGGGGCTGGCTTTTGTTCATCAATGGTGATTACAAGGCCCCTAGGGGCTGCCAAACCACTTGCCTGTTTAGAGACAGTCTTCTCTTTCTCTATTTTCCCTCCCTCACTCCCTCCATCTCCTCCTGTCTCCCTCTGAGCGTCATTTGATTTTTTTTTTCCTTCTTATTTAACAAACAGCTCCGAAAATGCGTAGGAAGAGCGACATCTAAAAATAGAAGCAGCCACAATAGCACTCTGCGAAGCACTGTGCCCCCCCCAAGGAGCAGACCGGGGTGACGCGCAGAGAAAGATGCGTTATCATCTGTGCCGGGTCTGTTACATCTTCATGAGAAGCCCTGGGATCATAAACCAAGAGACGCCATGGGGGCAGGACGCCATGGGGGCAGAACGCCATGGGGGCAGGACGCCATGTGCTCTGCCAGCCGCAAGCTGCCCTCGCAGCCAGAAATGTGAACAAAACAGGCGAACGAAGCCGCATTGCCTTTCTCCATCAAAGAACTTTTTTTAGGCTCTACAAACAAAAGAAAAGTGCCGACACTCCAAAAAATAAACCTCTGCGACCCAGCATGTTGGGAGTTTCAATATTTGAAGAAATTCACACAAAAAAAAAAAAAAATCCAATAGGCCTGAATCCACAATTGGATGCGTTTCTGGAAATGTCTGCCAGTCATTACATTTAATCAAGCACGGTCAACTATTGAGAAACAGACAGGCATTCATCCAAGACTGGGACCAGTCCAAACATCTAGTAAGCCATCCTGGACTTCTGATCTCATAAAAGACACATCAGGGGTGACTGGGAGAGTGACGAGACCACCGAAATGCCCAGGACGGCAAAAGACCCGGCTTGGGCCAAAAAAGGGGCAATAACTACGACTGAATCCCCGTCAAATGCAGCCCCTGCTCCCAAAAGGTCTAGAGGTCAAACTGAGGAGCGACCTGCTCTCGGAAGGAGGCACTTCAGCCGCAGGGAGGGAGAGTCCTTTTCCCGTGAAGCACTCTTCCTGGGCTCTCCAGCGGGAACTCGAGCGGCTCTCGGAGCCCGAGGGCAGGCTCTTAGAGAGCAGGGCCGGATCGTGGCAGGAGAAAAGCAGCACTCAGCCAATCGTGTGGGCCGATTACGATGCAGTTAAGCTCTTGGTGTGTGCTGCCAATCCACTGTTTCAGCACATGACAAGCGTTAGGCCCCGTCTTGCAAGGGAAAACTAACAGGATAGATATTTAGCTCAGGTGACAGAGACCTTTCTTAGCAGCCGCTGCCCCTGTGCAGGTCGATATCAGGTCTCTGGGGTGCATGTCTCCCCTGCTACTACGCTTATCTGTTTAACACCTGTGCCAGCTGCAAGAGCCACACCGCGTTGTTCTGAAATCTGCAGACGCGAGAGCAGCCGAGCCGAACTGTCTTGTTAAAAAAAAAAATAAAAAAAAAAAACAGCCCGCCAAGCAAAGGCAAGAGTCGTCCACATCCTTTATAAGCCCCGCCCCTTCATTTCCTATCCCCCCCAGTGCATAGGTTTTTTTTTTGGGGGGGGGGGTCCCTGAGGGGTGGGCTACAGAGAGCAGGTAGGGGGCAGACTTCCTGTACGAAGACAAAGCAGAAATGAAAACGGCAGCTTTTAGAAGAAGGGGTCTCTGATGTGTGCATGGGGGGGGGGGGGGGTGGTTCCCTTGGCAAAAGTGTTCAAGACAAAGTTTAACTGCCCATAGAACAGGCTCATCTTTACAGAGACTTGTGAATTTTTTTCTTAATCCTGGATAAAGATTAATTTGATGTCTTATACTTTAAGATCGCATAGACACAACCGACACATATATCGTGACAACAGTAAGTTGTCTCCGTTTTTTTATTGCTCTTTGTAAATTTGACGATCCATTTTTGAGACAAACAGTACCGTCTAATGTTCTATAAAGCAAAAGGGATTTTAAAGGGGATTTCGAGAGCAATCTGAATAGTGCTCTATTTACATCCCAGTATGGGGATAGTTGCAGCCGGGTTATACTAGAAGACAATTTATTTTATAGCACAACTCAAGAACATTATGTTTCTAAGCCTTGTGCCAAATCACTCCCATAACAAGCATATTTCAACTCACATGCCCAAAACCGCACTCAGCTCAAGTTTGGGAGTTTTTTTTTTTCAAAATCGTTCGAATAAAAAAAGGCCAACATTGTATCATTTAACATTCTTTCCGTGTTTGTATTTCTGTCAATCGCGGGAAAGGATACAGTAATAAGAAATGCAAGACAGCGCAAATGAAAACCAATGTGTCAGCACCGAAACTATCACGGTATCCGCCGGCAAACTCACGTCAACCGTGATTAAAAATGCCTTTCATTTCCTATAAATAGAGCACGTTTTGCAAACATGGATACACATAGTGCTGACACGGGTGGAGGGATGTCCCTAGTGTTTTAAGGTCAGCTCAAAGAAACAAGCCCCCCGCCCCTTGCATGGCCCGTAGCGGGACTTGCGGGATCGACCTCCCCGCTCTCGGGGTACAGTCCTCTCGGTGTTTCGGTGCACCTGCTCACCAGCAATACCGAAACACTCCGGGCAGCAAGTTTTTGCCAGTGCAGACTTGTCCAACCACTGACCCCCATTCTCTCAGCATCCCCCCTCCCCCCCCGAAACTCCACTGCAGAAAAAGACTCAACCTCTAATATACACAACTGTCGCCGCTGCTGAATGAAATCCACAGCCCGGATCACCACTGCATGGGGCAACCGGGGTTATGATCAAAGATTCAGCCAATGCAGACGCCGGTTGATTATAATGTGCAATGCAACGCAGAAAAAGGGCTGACTAATCGCGAACATCAGCCATACACGTCTTATATAAATAACCAACATCGTCGGAAATGTCACCGTTGAACACACCTACTCCCCCATACCAAAAGCTAAGGGTTATGAGAATCTTGAAAATCAACCAGAAGGACGCTGCAGTCATCGTACTTAACAATTAAAATTATTACATGCATATTATGTATGTGTCTGATGCGCATTATACACACTTACCAAATATTAATGCTATATGTATATGGGGCCATCAACGAATTGTTCCTTAGCCTTTTAATTATCACGTCTGCTTGACGCAAACGGCGTGCAGGTTGGTCTGCGGTACATACCCATGACCCCTCCCAAGCAGATCACACGTTTAAACGTTGAACTTTGTCGCCGTAATCCTAACCAGCACATACAACTTCAACAAGCAATATCCTCGCATTACAGCCCTAAGGGATAGAATGTCACGCCACACACACCTCGCACACAAACCGCCACAAGGTGCAGAAATTGCAGGGGAGGGATACTTTTAACGGAGTTCGGGGCTGCTAACTCCATACGGTTTATTTTTTTAAACTAAAACATTTACTTTCGCAAGCCTTCGTCTAGTCTCATGGCCCCTGATATTTTAGGGTCTCGGCTAATTGCGGATGCGCGGAAACCTGATGCACAAACGCTATTCTATGGAAATATACGGCGATCTCGGCCAGGGATGTCCCACCAAATAAACGGGACACCCGGGACATTATACGGGGGACAACAGGATTTGACATGAGCGAAAACAGCGGATCGTTACCAGAAGAACAATGACTGCACACTTATTTGAACCAGCTGCACAAAGAGGTCAAAATAACAGGCTGGCCCGTCTCTTCCTGACAGATAGAAACCCGCCTGTATCCCTTATTTGGTCGACAGCATGTTGTGATTACTTATAATATGGTATAACCACACATGTCTAGGTACAGCAGTACAGTGGACGATCCCACGGTTTAAGAGTGCCCTTCGCTAGAAATGAAACGCGATAAGCTGTCGCTATCAAATAAAGATGTACCCCACAGCAAAAGGAGCGCATATGCATGACACGGCACATAACTGCGTTTGAAATGTCTGCTGTCGTCCGCCTGTTACCTCCAAGGTGCGTATCTCTTGCTGTGTGAGATCGTTGGAAGCCGCGCATTTCGTCCGGAGCCCCTGTAAGCTGGAGATGGAGATCTCGATCATGTTCTGGATGAGTTCGCACTGGTGTAGTGCGGCCATCCCTGCGCCACCGCAGCTCGCCCTCTCCGGCTGTTCATCACTTTCAACCATCTTTCCACCTTTGCCAGACACGCTATCCATTCCTCGGCATTGGGCACTGCTTGAGGGGGGGTCCGCGCTTACACTATAAATACCAAAAGCAGCAAACACATTAGAGATGCGGCAAAGCTCAATAACGATGTCCGCTTTGCAACTTGTGCCAGTAAAACACAAAACATAGATTTCTCTTCAGTCAAAAGTGGAGAGTTTAAAAGCGACCTCAACTGCTGCCGTGCCAACTAGCCTGACATTACGATTAGACCTCCTTGTCTGCTCGTCGCGCCGAGAGATCCTTCCTCTCGATCACTGGCAGATTTCACATCGGCTTTTACCGTCTGTCAGCTGTTGGTAACATCATGCGAGGTGCATCATGGGAGATGTAGTCCTTCGCGATGAGCCTCTTTATTGTAGCGTAGGCAGAGTCCAACAGGTAATATTCCACTCATCATTCGCCAGACAGAATTTACATTGCAATTTTTATATGACGGCGAGTGAGCCAAATACATAATAACGCGAGGCAGAGGTCACATGAAAGCCTCAACGTAAATGGTTGTTAGTAAAGTGACTCATCACTTGCAAAATACTGGAAAGCACCTTACATCTTGCCCCTACCGTATTGCGTTTGAATTACTTCATGTTCGGATTCTGATTCGTGGCAGTAGCTGTCTTTTTCGTTTACCATATATGTCGTTTATTTGAGGTTTGTCGCCTTCCAGTGACATTTATGTTACGTTCCTGTTTGTGCGCTAGAGATTAATTTATCAAGTTATAGAATGACGAACAATATAATCCACTGCTTATGTGTGCTTGAGTCACGTGAAGAAATTGCTCATAGGTCTCTTACCACCAAGTGTCCACCAGTCATGCACAATATTTCCAAACTATATATAGAATCAGGTAAGAATGTAAATTACTTTAATATTTCACAGTAGTACAGAGAGCGCAATCAGACCGCGATGCCGGCCGCAGGATTTGGGTCCTTTGAAATCCCTCTGACTATATTGGAGCGGCAGGAAACTCCTGTTGCCTGAAAATAAATTCTTCAAAAAACAAAGCTCTTCCTTTATTTGACTTTCTGAAATGATTGTTGTCATCTTTTACACTTGTTTTTTCACTCCCTCCATGTTTTCCCTATTTGTTACCTGTCTTACATGTGTTTGCTATATACATGCCAGTACACTGATCTCTCTCTCTCTCACACACACACACACACACACACACACCAGCACATGCCGTTGCTGGGTGGGACACCAGCCTACCTCCACATCTGCGGACAGTGGCAGGCAACTCACAGAAACACAGGGAACACATGCAATGTCCATACACACCGATCTGGTGCCAGACTTCAGATTCTGAACCCCTGAACTCACAGTGCCATTTCCCGACTGAGGATGCAACCTACCTGTAATTATACATGACCATTCTTACATATAGCAATCTGCTGCAAGCACAGGTGGGGGCTGGGGGCTGGGGGTGGTGGAGCACCCATTTTCTGACCAAACATCATGCAAAATCTACCCTAAGCACCCCTCCCTCCCTAACCCTCTCAAAAAGTAGGACTACTGTCATTTTTTGCACTTGAAATTTGCTTAGAATGTGTTTTTAAAAAACATATACTTGAATGTCAGCAAACTATCTTTTAAATATCAGTTTTGTTAAATAGGTTGTACAGTAGTAGGTTTTTGGGTGCAGATTAACCTTTCAAGTATACCCCCCCTCCCCCCCCTCCCGTTGAAATGTATAAAGGGGTGAAATTGTATGTTGCTCTGGTTCAGAGAAGAATCTGCAGTACAGAATGTGTTTTTTTTTGTATTTCGTTCTTTCTAGTGTCCCATTAAGGCAGTATGTGGGCAGCGAGAGTCAATGCAAAGATAGATGTCAGCTGGGGGTGGGGGGGGGGGGGGGGCACTGAAGAATGCACCTCTCCCACCGCCCTGAGCCTTGTCCGCTTTGATAGCCTCAGCGCTCCTGGTTTCCTGCTTGCACCAGGCCGAGTGGCTCACACACTGCAGGAAGTGCTGAGGCAGGAAAAGCAGGATTTCAGGAAACATGGAGGGATGCTGCTGTTCACCCTTTACAGCTAACTGTGTGTGTTGGGGGGGGGGGGGCAGCCCTCATCCCAATCCCACTCCAGACGCCAGTGTCCAGTATCTCCTGCCTGCCTATCTCACACTCAGAGACACCAGTGGCTCTGAGTTGCTGTATCATGCATACTGTATAGTCAGCATGTGTCCTCTGGAAATAGCCCACTGGGCTCAGACCAGTGGAGCAGATACTGTGGCTTGGATGAGTGGTTAGTGGATGGATGGATGGATGGATGGTCTTTCTAATGAAGCCCGTTGGTAAATGACATTTTAAATCCACACCAGAGTATAACCTGTGCTGAGTCTGTATATTCAGCAGCAGAGGTGGAAAATTCAGGTTCAGAAAGTACAAATCCAGGCAAAGATTGTTTCAACCAACCAGTTGAGTATAAATCAGGGCTCTTCAGATCTGCCCCTCAATACAGGCCCTGTTTTCAGTTCTCCCAGGTAGTTAGTTTAGTAATTACTGATTCTGATTGGCTGGAGGCTCCACACATGGCTCACAGGTGGAAAAAACCTGGAAAACCAGCAGGGCTTGTACCCCGAGAAGCGTGATTTGCAGTAGCCCTGGTATAAACAGTCACAGAGGACTCAACTGGTTGGTTGAAACAAAATCTTGATTTTGGGTTTGCGTTTTCTAAAGCTGAATTTTCCACCTCTGATCAGCAGTACATCTCATTCTGTTTACATCGCCCTGAATAGAGTTACAGTGAAAATGACGCTGTTATTGTCACACATTAAGAGGCCGCGTGTGTCAGCAGGTGTTAAGTGTTCCTTTGTGCAGATAATATAAAAGCTGATTTTCTTTTCCTCTCTGTGCGGTAAGTGTTTATGAGAAAGCTTGTGAGTCGTGGTTCATCCTCCGTGCTTGTGATGAAAGGTTTTTGCTGTACAACCAGTGCGGTTCCTTCCTCTGCTTGGTTACCCAGCTTCTGCATAGCATTTAAGTCACTTTACTTTTCATATTTTTCATTCAGTTTGCATGTGATACTTAGTTTCGGTTTTTACTATTCTGGACATTGTCATTGAACCTGTAGCATTTTACACCCATTTATTCTTTATAATTGATGGGGTATGTTTAGTTTAGGGTTTAATATGTGCACTTACTATTAATAGTAGTTTATAAACTAATTCTAGTTTTTAAATGTGTGGTTCTTTTGTATCAAAACACTATGGGATTATTCTCTAAATGGTGTCCATCCTTTATTTTCCATTTGCACAAGTACAGGGGAATGCTTATTGTCACATATCCCACCTCGCTCTCCTTTGAGGCGTACGCACACACACAGCTGAGGATGAGGCTTGGGATCTGTGGGCCCTGGGGCATTTTGGGGGTGGGGGGTGGGGGGTTGGTCAGGGGTTCAGCAGAGATGTGGCTATTCTGCTGAGGCAAAAGGCTTGAACAGGGGATGACAGGTGCAGTGGCATAGAGTCTCCTGAGCCAGATACCCCACACTGTTCTCCGTTTCTGTTTGGTCTCACTTCTTCCTACGGCACAAACACTTTCGGTTAGGCTAAGCGGTGTCTCTCATTTGCCCATAATGTGTGTGTGTGTGTGTGTGCACCCTGTGATGGACTGTCAACCTGTCCCGGTTATACAGTAACATTTGCACATTTAGCAGATGCTCTTATCCAGAGTGTGTACAAGTGTGGCAAATAGCACATTACAAACATACATGCTGTCAAGGAGTTGACTGTCCAACTCCTCAGCTTCCACTGAATGCCCAGATATGAGAGTAATTAGTATTGGGGCAGGAGCTGCACAAAAATGTCTTAACAAAGCAAGAACCCAGTAAGACAATTCAAGGGCGAGAAGTGTAGCACAAGAACATTCAAACGTAAAGAGGCGGTTGAGGTTGGTAGAGGAGTACACCCCAGCCCCTGTACCCTAGGTGACCCGTGACCAGGGCAAGCAATGACGGATGAGTGAGTCTGTAAGGGGAGGCCGTGGCCTGCTCACAGCACCCCAAGTATCATGTCTACTGAGGATGACTTCAGAAAATGTTGCTATGGAAGATTACTCAAACTCAACCTGGGTGTCTTGTCATGTGACCTGTCGACCGACAGAGGTGTCACTGGAAAATGAGACTCCGGTTTGTTTGGGCTCCAGCTTGTGGTTTTTTGGTTTCGGAAGATCATTTTAATGCACGCTAAAGCAATAAAAGAGTTTATAGTTTATATTATTTTTCAGGGCAGATCATTTAATAAACGTAGATTTATATATTGCAAATGTACACATACAAATGCGTATAAACATGCAAACATCGAAACTCATCAGGATTGTCGCCGTAGATGATGTCAAATCATCGTGATAAAATAGGCTTAAAAAAGCTTTAAAAATCATTCTGTCATCCTTCAGAGATTAACATGACTCAGACAATCACATTAACGTCGGTTAAAATAATTCAGGTGTGTCCATTACATTTTAGGTGAAATTACAGCATTTTTTTGGCATTAAAATAATAATTATAATTATATGAGGTGATTAGGATTATGATGACATTTGCTGTGGCTTAGCTGCATTATTAGTGAAACACTACGCATGTAAGCATGTATCTGTTTTAGCGTAGGACTTATTCTCGCACTCATTCTCTCTCCTTCCCTCCCTTCCTCCCTCCCTTTGCAGATCATTTTTCTAGCACCTTGTGCACCAGCCACACGCCACTTGCCGCTTTTGTTTACTGCCGTGTGGCTTTTTTCCCATGATGTCATCAGTCCCGCATCTGGATCGCGAGCAGGTGGAGGCAGTCGGAGCCGTCCCTTCCCATGAGGGCGCCAGCGCACCGCCTGCTTCCGCGGTGCTCGCTTCGAGTCTCCTGAGACTGAGGCTGATTTTCCTACACCACCACCTCCACCACCACCTCCACCATCTTCTCCTCCGCCTCAGAACCTTTTTATGACTTGCCGGTGTCGTAAACTAGGGCCTTCTCGTCTCATTTTTTGACATGCTTTATCAGTACCACAGGGTGTGTGAGGCTGTACCTCCCTCCCAAGGGCAGCCTTGTACTAACCATGGAGAAACCCAAGGGAGGGTCACTAAAATCCCTGGGGTGTCACCGTCCTCGTATTTCCGAGATTGTCATAGGAGGAGCAGTCTAGCCCTTTTCCTGTCAGGGAACAGAAATGAAACAGTACGTGATATTTGCACGAGTACAAGTACAGGTAGATTGGACTGCTTCTTTTCACGTATTCCACCTTGCTCTCCTTTGAGACAAATAGACCCCCCCTCACACACACACACACACACACACACACATACACACACACACACACACACACACACACACACACACACACACAGGCACTACCATCTGCTTTGGTCAAACAGTCCTCCATTTGTAGCAATTACATGTAAACCTTGCACATTCTAGATGTCATTTTTAGATATTCATTTGATCTGCATCTCACAAATGTTCTTCTTAGGATCCGAACACCTCAAACTTAGATCCGTCTATCCGTAGCACTTTTTCCAGTCTTCCTCTGTCCACTGTCTGTGTCCATTTGCCCATCTCAGTCTTTTCTTTTTCCTGGCCATTCTGAGATACGTCTCTTTCTTTACAATCCTGCCCAGAGGACAGGCATCCCCAAGTTGCCTCTCCACTGTTGGTGTTAACGCTGCTCTTTTGCAGGTCCTGTTTAAGGACGTTAAAGACCTATGAGGCGTCTGTTTCTCAAGCTGCCCACTCTAATATATTTATCCTCTCGCTCGGTTGTGCACCAGAGCCTCCCTCACCTCCTTCATTGTGGTTAGAGCCGGTTTGCGCTGCTCTGTGAAGGGAGCACTACACAGCACTGTACGAGATCTTCAATTCTGATCGACCTCCTGCAATGTGGCACAGAGCCCCTCCCTTCCCACTTGTGGAGAAGCGGGGTCCTTTACTCATACAGTCTTTGATACTACAACAGTTGTGTACATTTTTCCCCTAAATGCTGAGGTTACTTGAATCCCACTGAGAGCTGAGTTACATAATAGTGAAGCACACAGCTCTGCCCCCCCCCCCACCCCCCACCCATCCCAACACGAGTGTCATGGCCGAAAAGGTCCTGCTGAATCAGACATGTCTCAGGCTGGAAGGGCATTTCAGTTTTTACTATTGGAGCCGCCTGCTCCAATCTGCCCTCTCACCTCAGTCTGATGACCTGGACGAGTCACCATCCACCCCCCGCCACCCCTACCCCCCGCCCCCCGTCTGGCTGGTGCTCAACCCTTGAAACAATCGCTTTGAACAAGCGGCATTCCCCAGCAAGGCCCGTATGCTTGGCAGATTCTCCTCCATCGTCTGTTAATCTCGTTAAGGATGATCTGAGCGCTTAATGGAATACTTTCCAAAAGGAGCTACAGGGGCTCTCCAGTCCTTTCGGCATTCTAGCATCCAGACAGGCCTGGCACACAAGTTCTAAGGAGATCATCACCTCCCTGCAAGGAGATGCAGGACTTGGCTTTCACCTCCATCTGGGCTCCAGACCGGAGGATTGCATAAGATGGCCAGTCCTGCCATTAAGCATCCGGGATCCTGGGACTGGATTGCTTCAGAATTCTTTGATGTTCCGGCGCTTCTGGGGGAGGGAGAGAGTACTGCAGGGCATACGCCAATGGTATGGAGTCCAAGAACGCATCCAGCTAGAAAGATATGAGGCAGAGGGACATACTGAAGATCCTGGCAAGGCTCAGATGTCTGCACTTACCTAGGAACATACAATTCCTCCCCACTTGGGTCTGTAGGCAAGACCTGGCAGGGGGGGGGTCACTGTCTTAGTGTTTCCCTCTTGCTGCAGACACCAGGCAAGTGCCACAGTGGTTTCATATCATGAGGAGTTCCGCAGCCCATCTGCCGCCCCCTGGGCCTAATGTATAGGGGAATGGGGGGGTTGTGAATTACTGAGTTCAAAGCAAACAAAGCCATGGCAAGAACCAGCCTTGGACCAGGGTCGTCTAGCGACAGGTTCAAGAGGCTGGAGATGAGAAAGCAGCAGCACAACTATAAGGTTGGGGTGTGGATTCCGGGGCCATCTGGAAGGCATGTGTGCGGAATGACCACCGGACAGCCCGCGGCTGCGGGAGAGTCACGTGGCGGCTGAAGAAGCGAAAAACCAATGTGGTCGGGACGATCGCACCTTTTCAGTCACCATGTGATTCAGTCTCGTGGAAACCGAGGCAGTAACCACTGGGATGTGGGTTCAAACTGTTGATGACTGGCAGCACCCAGTAAGCTTAGCAGCAGTGGCTTTCATAGCCTCATTTCGGAAATAGCTAAAATACGACTTTCGATATTCAGTCCTACCTGAATGAGAACTACAGATGACACAGAACGTTAAACAGGATCTCAGTCGGGAGTTTGCGGTGTTTGCGTTTCTCCAATGCTAACTGGTCGTAATCAATTTGCCCTGTGTTAATGGTTTGTTTTATATGAACATTGTGCCCTCTGGTGTTGATAATATGAATTTACCAATTGGAAAAGACAGTCCGATTCCATTAGATAAATCGCTGCAAAGATTTACTAGATACATTTTCCATCTTAGATGATTATTTAATTTCTACAAAAAGAGTATGGGCAGTGAGACATGTAGACAAATCTGCTAATATCTTTAACTCCTTCACAAATTAGTTTCTTAGCGCTGATGCTCAAGATTCTATTTTGATACAAATACCCAGTTAACTTTCAAAGTTAATCTAATGAGAGCATCCAGAGGGCTTTAGCGGTGGGGAGCCGCTAAACTGAGTCCCCCGAGTGAACAGGAGGGGGGTGTGTCTAAGGCTGAGAGTGCAAGGACTGATCCGGGGTAGGGGTGTGGCAGGAAGTGACTCAACAGCAGTGGGTCAATGGGCCAAGTGACAGGAAGTTTCCACAATTGGAGGAAGGATAGGAATGTGGAGAATGGCCACGAGCTGATTTAGATTAAATTGGATGGGCTGTCTTTCCATATGCCAGTCAATCAGAACAGAAAACGCGCAGTCTCTTCTCCAGCATCAGTTATCTGAAAACTCTGGTATTATCTTAGTTGGAAAATATTCCAAAAATTGCTATTTACAGGATAACAATATCATTTATTAGTACACATCTACGGAGTGAGTTTTTATAATGGGGAAACGGGTATCATAGTAATACAGTGCAATTTAGCAGTAAAAATATGACCAACTGTTTTTTGTTTTTCAAAACAAGTGGATGAGTCTTTCCCTAATTAACGTGGCAGTTTAGAAAGCATTTCCTAGCCCAAAGTGTCCTCCCTGACATGGATTATCTGGCTACCATAAGTTAAGGTTGAAATTATTGTTATTATTTATTTGGCTATATGCGCACTTTCACAATATAATCGTCAATTTTCGTAAAATAAGTTCACAGATCGCTGCTCTGGACCATAATTTCTTGTTCTTAACTGTTTCCGTCCAGTGGGTTAATGTCAAGTGCTTAAGGCACACTATGCTATCTTTGTTTAATACAGTTATTATCTTGTACAACAAGCTTTACATACACGCGTCTTATTCCAATTTATTTCAAACTGTACGATAAGCTGATAAGGACACGTATCAGCCAACTATGTTTGTACAATTAGTAGCAGTGCTAATAGTTTTTGGGCTAGCGACCCGCACTGACTAAAACTAGAACTGAGTACTTGCGATCAGCAGCGCTCCTGAGCTCCGATTACATTTTTTGACGATGACGCCCCCTTCCGGTATGTTTATGTAAATGGGTGTCTTGCAGACAGCTATTTTGCAGGCTGTTCACGGGACGATAGTGCAGCGGCAGAGATGCGGCGGCTTCTCGGACGGACTCTGAACGCCCTTCCTCGCAGTTTTATGTCTCTCTCTGCCGCATGTTACGTTATTCACAGCAGTGATGCGTTTATATAATCTGCTTCCACTTGGCGTTTTACTGTTTGTGTATTTACTGAAGCTGTTCGGGGAGTGTTCAGTGAAGCTGGTCCCTCAATGGTACAACAACAACCCTCCCCCATCATTGAGCTGAGCTTCAACATCACTTGCTTTTTCTCACAGACTGTAAATATTCACCACTTATTTCATCGTGGACAACACAGCAGGCAAGTACAGGTAGTGTCAGTCAGGTGGAACCCAGGGACGCCTCACATCCTCTCTCTGGGCATCCTGGGGAAAAAAAGGCGAAGACTGATGTTTTTCTGTTCCTGGGAAAACGGTAATTACTAGGCCACATGACTAGTGAGATAAGATATGAGACAGGAGCCAATTAAACAGCAAACTGCACTATATGGACAAAGGTATTGGGGCACCTGGCCATTACACCTACAAGAACATTGATGACATCCCATTCAAAAATCCATAGGCTTCAATATGGAAATGATCCCCCTTTTGCAGCTATAACAGCTGCCACTCTTCTGGGAAGTCTTTCCACAAGACTTTGTGTCTCTGTGGGAATTTTTGCCCATTCATCCAGAAGAGCATTTTCGAGGTCAGGCACTGATGTTGGACATGAAGGCCTGGCTCACAATCTCCGCCCGAGCTCATCCCAAAGGTGCTTGAAGGGGCTGAGGTCAGGGCTCTGTGCAGGCCGGTTAAGTTCTTCCACACCAAACTCATCAAACCATCTCTTTATGGACCTTGCTTTGTTCACTGGGCCACAATCATGCTAGGACAGAAAAGGGCCTTCCTTCCCCAAACTGTTCCCACAAAGTTGGAAGCATAGAATTGTTGAAAATGTCTTGGTATTAAGAGTTCCCTTCACTGGAACCAAGTGGCCAAGCCCAACCCCTGAAAAACAGTCCATTCCATTATCATTCCTCCACCAAACGTTACAGTTGGCACAATGCAGTCAGGCAGGTAACGTTCTCCTGGCATCTTCCAAACCCAGACTTATCCGTCCAGTGGCGGCGTGCTTTACACCATTCCATCTCACGCTTACGTGGTCTACCACTTCCTTGCTGAGTGTGTCATCTCTAAATGCTTCCACTTTGCAATAATACCACTTACAGCTGACCGTGGAATATCTAGCAGGGAAGAAATTTCACAAACTGACTTATTATGACAGTAACACTCTGGAATTCAGGTCTTCAGAATGACTTAATCTTCACAAGTGTTTGTAAACCTGACTGCATGGCTTGGTCAGGTCAGGTCAGGGAGCCTGCACTGGTACAGTGAGTTTCTGCACCCACCACACCATGAAAGACCTCAGGGTCCCGGATGGCCACTGAATTCAGTGACTCAGAAGTGTGTCCCAGTACTTTTGTCTATATAATGCATATTCATTACCTGAACAAATATGCTTTACTATACGTCATCTCCAACAAGCTGAGCTTTTTAATTGGGATAGGAAAATGAAATATTAGCAAAGGTTTTTGGCCAGCGTGACCCTTCGGTAAAGGTTCATAGCGGGTAAAGGGTAAAGGTTCATAGCGGAATTCCAAAGTCACGATTCACGCTCGACAAATGACTCACGTTCTTGTGACCTTTTCCTGTCTAACCTAATCATTTGACTCCTTAATATTTAACCTGAACTGCACAAACTGTCCTTCAATAACAAACCAGGCTGTAAATGATTTTTTTTTTTTAACCTTCGTGGAGGAGGAAGGGGGGGGTTGAGCTTCTCCAAAGGAAAATCCGATTTCAAGAATTACTTCAATTCACAGTACAAAGTCAGTTTTCTTCATGAGCGGAATATCAGGCGCTCTGCTAAAGCACAGATGGTCTCATCGGCAGTTGTGATAGTTGTAGGCTCCAGGTTCGAGTTCGCCACTGGGCCGCCGTCATCTCTGCACAATGAGCTGGTTACAGCCTTTTCGAATAAGTACGCAAGTCCAAGGCATCACGCTTTTACAGCTGACAAGATGTTTGATCTGTCCAGTGTTGTACTAGATAAGGGGGGGGGAAGGAGAGCAAGCATATACCCCTAAAACTTCAGCAAGAGGGAAAATATTTAAAAAGTTAAAGTGGTTTAGGAGGATTTCAAAGCCGGGGCCTGAAAATATTATATTGTGACGTCAAACAAGGGAAAACAAATCCGCTTAAATCAAGCAGAAATGCGCGGATCTGAAATACCTTGTATAGCTCCTGCTCCAGCCGTTTACACGACACCTGGTCCTTCCTGGGTAGAATGCAATCTATGGAAAAGAATTTGTGAGCTTGACTAGTAAGAACCCATGGCGGACGCGGGGATTTTTGGGCAGAATTTTATTAAGACTAAATGCAAAAATACGTAAGTAAAAGGAAAAAAAATATATATACATTTATTTAAATTTTGATTATCTGCGACAGTCACTGCCGCATACAGAACGATTCGAGTACTTCGTTGAAATGTTCATAATATTCACACTAATAATATTTGCATGGCAACAAAAGTCCAGCAGGTTTCTAGTATCAAACCAACGAAGAATAAACAAAAATAAAAGTTTGTACTTTCGCCCGGCGCTTCATTGTAGCAAGGCCTTACTAACGATGCTGTTTGGAACACTGTTTGATGTTTAAACCAAAGAATTTCAAGTTTTTTTTTTTTTTTTTTATGTTTTAAACCTGGATGAACACAAAATCACACAGGACTTGCAGATATGAGCAGCTTTGGAATCAGCTCTAAGAATAGCGTCATGCTCATTGCCAAAATGAGTCAGCAAAATTCCTCCTTCAACTACTGTGCCATTTGACATTTAACAGCCCTGGTCCAGCATCTACTTACAAGATAACTGCATATCAAATCGCCCTTTCAGAAACTCTCCCGAGACCAATAGCGAACGTCGCGCTCGAACAAAAAAACGCCTAGGGCATCGATGACCGAACATAAAACGAGCGCGTCAACATACTTCAGTGACTTCCGGAGGTAGCTTTTAAAACACAAAACAAGCAAAGGCCCAAAGACTCCCCAAGAAACTCCCTTTAGGATCCGTGTGAAACCAAACATGTTCCCGGCCCACCTGTGCATTAAAAAATAAAAAACAAAAATCACATTTTATATGTATAAACAAAAAAAAAAAAAAACACGGCAAAGTGACGCAGGGCAGAAATCTCGTAAAAGCAGACGACGGGATGAGCAATGTTACCGCAAACGGAGCGATATCAAAAACAAAGAAAGAAAAACCTGATGTCTGTCATTCACCTGCCGTTCTCACACGCAAGTCACATTATAAGGAAACATTGACATGCAAACATTTGTACAAGCGAGGATGATTCTATACAATTGACTTAAAAAATACGACAGCAGTGTAACATGAGAAGCTTTGATATACACATTGAATGAATACAATTGTCTTTACAGAGTTCTATACAGGTATAAAAAATATATATATATATATGAACTGAAGATCCCTCCATGGGAAGGTGTTGGTTATGTTACTGGTTTATCCGTAAACCTCTCCCTGACTGGGCGGGCAGGCGATCGAACACCAGTGATGCAAGTTAAGAGCTGGAAGAGGTTTTAAGGGTCACCTGTAAGGAGTGGGTGTGCAGCCATTAGACTGGGGGGAGGGGGGGGGGTGACAGTGCTCTGGGGTGCAGCTGGGCAATCCAGTGACCCCTCCAAAAACCCACACCCATTCCATCCACAAGCGCTGGGTGCCCGCATGCTCCTGTACCTCGGGAAGGAGAGATTCCCATCGCATGTCAGTCCAGTGAGCCATTGTGGATCACTGGTAATCTGGTGTGTTTTATGAAGAAGTTAAGGTTTGTCTTGCTCGGGCTTGTGTTTGGGCACGATGGGAGACTGTGGACGAGGACGTCACCCCCAAGGGTGACACACACTTCTGAAATAACTTACAGCGACCGACATCTCCGGAAGAACCGTAAGAATGCACACGGACACGCCCAGGATCATACAGCAAATAAATAATTACAAAACAAAAAGGTCAACGAGTACTGCATGGGGGGGGGGGGGGGGGGGGGGGACCATGAGGAGGTGAACCGGTGTGAACCGTGCAGGCAGCGTCAGATGATCCTGTAAGACAGGAAGTCCACCATGCGGGCAGGGATGGGCAGAGTCTGCACCTGTGGGGTCGTCATCACCCGTCGCAGGGCCATCCGGCACAGGTGCTGCAGGCTGGCGACTCGCCGGGGCGACGCCCAGAAGTGCAGGCTGCCGTCGCGGGTGCTGCGGGGGGAAAACAGTCCACGGTTCAGCCGAGTCTTTCGTTATTTTGCGACTTTTATGCGCCCTATTTTGCTTTCATGTGTAACAGACGATATATTTCTATTTCAATTTATTTACTTCATAAACAGATGCGGCCTTTTTGCACAATATCTGGCGTTTTCCTACAATTCCCAGCAAACTTTTCATTGCGTAAATTAAAGAGGGCCTGCAGATTTCACAACAGTGACATGTCACATGCATGGTTTGTCCAACTGGTATTAGCACATGGGGTGAATGTGTCCACACCCCCCCCCGCCCGTTAAATCCTGTTTAAAAGATCATCTGTGCACTACGACGATCTGCCCAACCTGAATTACCAGCACGCAGGTTGCGGGTCTGTCTCACTGCCATTCCTAACAAGCAGAGACCTGCTCATTTCTTGCAACCCTGTGGCTTGGACTCCCGGCCCAGACAATCAGGTTGCGATGAAAAATTATCACATGCTGCAGCTGCGTGCAGCTTGCCCAGGACTCACCCTGCAGCGAGCACGCTGCCGTCCGTGGAGAAGGCACAGCAGAGGCCGTTGGTGAGCGGGGAAATAGCCTGGGGAGGTTCCTCAGCAATGTTCCAGAACCGGACCAGCCTGCAGGGGGAGGCACATTAAAGTACGTCACGCCTCTGAGAAGCCAGCGTACGGTCACATTCTCACCAGCATTACGACGACTAATGGACAAC
The DNA here is from genome assembly GCF_023856365.1 of Brienomyrus brachyistius. Classification (NCBI taxonomy): domain Eukaryota; kingdom Metazoa; phylum Chordata; class Actinopteri; order Osteoglossiformes; family Mormyridae; genus Brienomyrus; species Brienomyrus brachyistius. The sequence continues at coordinate 1,397,125 of NW_026042334.1, read as the reverse complement.
AACGGTGACGAAAATAAACAACAGCGGCATGCAAACACATCAGTCAGCAGTTACGCAGCAAGCGAACCACAGAACTTCAACCTCAAAATCGCAACGCTGCTCTTCCCTCCCCGTTCCCTCCCGGGTTAAAAAAAAAAAAAAAAAAAAAACTTTCCTTCGGCCATTTTGTGAAAAGCACACGCTGCCTGCGGAAAGATTCCCACCCAGGCGACCCCGCAGCCCACCAATCAGGAGACGGGGCCGGACCGAGGAGGGCGGAAAGGGGACAGTGATAAACGGCCATCATGGGAGAGGCATACGAGCGGCCGAAGCAGGGGCCCAGCGGCAGCTGACACACGCGCGTCTGCGTCTGCACGCACACGCACACACACACACACACACACACACACACACGCACGCACACCATTTTACATGTCTAACTGATAAAAGCAAGTCAGAGAACATTTACAGTATTTACAATTTATGACGATACCATGTGGCCATTTTTTCGGAACGTACTTTGCAGGGCAATGCTACATTTCTTCGCAGTGGCAGCGTGCGCACACACACGCATGCGGAAACGCAAACACCGACGGCGCATCTAACCCAGTCACTCTTTCAACGCTGCCCCAAACTCAACTGACTCGTCCTGCTCTCGCAGACAAGAACGGCTGGGTGACGCTACGAGGCCAGAAATTCGAGACGGTTCTACGTGGAGCCAGACGGGACCCGAAAAAGGGAGGGGGTGCGAAAACAGCCGACAAGACTTTTAGAAAAACTGGAAAACATCAGGATTTCACAGCCTACATGGGACACAGAATGTCCCAGAATTAAAATGTAAGCTACCTTAAAACCTTCAAGGCGTTTAAAAAGGTTTTGACTAATTCATGCCCCACCTTTCAAAACCAGGTGCAGCCTCCGTGGTTGGGGGGGGCGGTTATATAAGGAGAGAGAGATCAGGCAGACTGTACCTGTCGTCAGTGACGCTGGCCACGTGCAGGCCGTCGTGGCAGAACGCAACGGAGCGCACCCACCGGTCGTTTGCACCCCCCGCGAATATGGGGGAGGGGGGGGGAAACAGGTGCCTGGAGGGAGAGACACAGGGGCACACAGTTCAAGGTTTCTGTCAAAAACCCACACATACCAAAGCCAGGGGAAGTAACTCACCCGAATTCCAGCAGCACGCAGCCCATGTGGGGGTCCCACACTATAACACGTGTGTCGTAGGAGGCCGTGACCAGCAGGGCCCCATCGGGAGAGAACTCGCAGGACACCACGTCGTTATGGTGACCCTCCAGCTTACGAATGAGCACGTACTTATCCATGTCCCAGAGGAAGATCTGCAGGCAAGAACAGCCCAGGTTATAGGCCACGGCGGAGCCTTCAGCTGGGGGGGGGGGGTCATTTTAACTAATTACAGCAAAGGCACAATTAAAATATCAAGGTTTAAATTAAGAGTATGGTAAGCCAATGAGAATTAAACATGTAATTACACATGAAATTAGAAAAAAAGAGTGCTCAGTGTCATTTAATATTACAAGTACTTTTTAACCAACTAAAACATAAATGCAACTAAAGATATACTAAGTAGCAGAAGTGTTAAACAAACACGCGAACTGCAGCGAACATAAAGCAGCCCGCTAACAGGACTTATGCTAAGATCAGAAGTCAACTTTGCCCCCCAGATAACTTGACTAGCCGTCTAAATGTATTAATTCTACAAAAAAAAATCCCCACTAAACAAAAGTACAGTGCATTGAATCTTACAAGAACAAGTCTAGAAATACATACACCAGTAAATACTACAGGAAAAAAATAAAGGAATATAAAAATGAAAAAAGATGTATATACAAACAAGTAGTAACTTAAGGTAACATATTGTTACTCCACTGGCTTCCCCCATTGAGTTTTAGTTCACTTTACAATAGGCTTGGCCGGCCGGGGAGGGTCTACAAAGAGAAACAGATACTGCAAGAGAAGAGAACATTTGATGGCCAAAAGACAAGCTTCTGGCAACACACACAACTGCAACACACACGCGCGCGCGTGACATCCCAGCCCACACGGGCCCCCGCCACACCGTTTGCTTCAGTGCGCCCGCCGGGTCTCACGCCGCGGAGTTAGCCTCTCTGGACTGCGGTCGTGGAAAATCGCCACATTTTTTACCTCTCCTTTAAGGAGAGAGATTGGGGGGGGCACCCTGCAGACGGCGCACTCGAGCAAAGGATTCTCGATTAAGCTTACAGATAATTGCTATTTAATGTCACGCAACCTGCACCCAGCAGGGCACTAGAACATTCCAAACCCTTCTGATGGTACCAAAGGTCCCCGTGCTCAGGGCGACGGCCTGCATTCCGAAGGCATGGCGCCCTGGCAAAAGCTCGCGCCGACTCGCGCGCCTCCTCTAAAGCTGACGCGGCTTCGCGCGCGTCATCGCGTCAAGATTTGCCCGTTCCTACGGCCGTCTCTCAGAGAGATCAGCTTTGTTTGGTCTCCCCGTCCTGTTTGCCTTCACCCAGCCGTGGAGATGCCTTTTAATCACCACAAAAATATGCGAGGGAGTGTGTTGCCCTGTTTACAGGGCAACACCTCTAACAAAGCAAATTTTGGAACTAACTCCAGCAACATCCTAACAATTACTAGAAGAAGCTCGTTGCAAGCAGTCAACCAGAGCACGGAGAACCTTTCATTTCATTTACGTCAAGAATGTACCCCCCACCCCCCACGTTACTGACTCAGGTACAGAATGAGCTAAGCTACGCTATTATAACACAGCACTGTAGGGCTAAGACTAAGATGGCCCGGGATGGGCTGGCCCCAGGTTCGAGCCAAAGTGGAGGCTAGCCAGTATATTCTACAGGAGGTGGGGATCAAATGAGATTTTTTAAATCTACTGAGCAATCCAGTTAAAAATGACCAAGGGGGGGGGGGGAGGTGGAACTGACAGCAAGCCAGGCAATTAATATTAAGTCAAAAAACGTACGTGGATGGGGGGGAGGGGGGGTGGGTAAGGGGTGTGGGTTTCAGGGAAGAGGTACTGCCAACTGGATTCCTGTTCTATCCTGCAGAGGGAGCAACTGAGAGCATTTGGTAGACAGACATGGAGCAGCACCTACGTACGGGAGGCCTTGCGGTGGGTGCAAGGCTGCCCCCTGGGGAGCGGGCAGTGCGCGTCCCCTGGCGCGGTCCGCACCGGCTGCGCTAAGCCAGCGCGGCGCTCGCCTCGCTACCAACCACACACAGTGCTGCCACCACCTGGGACAGGGAGAGCAAGACACTTATAGACACACACAGCCTAACAGAGTGAGCTCTGCCTGTATATGGGGGGGGCCTCCCTCATGATGGGGGGGGGGTGTAGGGGGCGGAGCTTACAGAGATGTTTTGCTGAGCCCCCAGGAACCATAAAGGGCTCACTTGACTATATCAGCAGCCCGCCCCAAATCGCTCAACAATTTTACACTTAAGGTGTAAAAAATCTTAAATGGGAGGAGGGATTTTGTCAAAAATGGATTTTTTAAATTATGTTTTTGGTTACACATGGTTCTGGATTATTTATTGCCGTTTATCTCTAGGAATGTCTACACGAATGAAGGAGTAAGACATCATCGGCCTTGGGGACACCTGCGGCAGATGGTCTACATGCGAGTGTGATTAAACAGCTTCTCGAAAAGCGAGAAGTTAACTTTTTATAAATTTCTAAAAAAAAAAAAAAAAAAAAGCAAAACTTCAAGCAAGGCAAAAATTGCGCACTTCATGACACCGAGCACAACGTTACTTTGGGGGGAGGGGAGAGAAAAGGTTTCATTCGGGTATTCATTGGCAAGACAGATCTAGCACTGTAAAATTATGGAGGAGGGGCAGACAGAGAAGGAGGAGGAACCGTGGTACGTACCGATTTACTGGCCCCCACTGAGCACAGCACAGCGGAATCGGGGGAGAAGGCACTGCAATAGACCCAACTCTGGTGGCCTCTCAGTACTTTCACCATATTCCCTGAAAGACCAGACCTGGCTTATTAAAATGCCTACTTTCAAACAATAACAACGGCAGGCGATTCAAATACTGAGAACAAAGAAAAATTTATTCTCACAGCAGCTACCTTTATGGAATTAAGGCTTTTTTTGTGCAAGGTTTGCGTTTCGGGGGTGTCAAACTCCAGTCCTGGGGGGCCGGAATCTAGCACGTTTTTGAGTTTCCGCTCCTTTAACACACCTACGTCAGCTCCTTCTGCTAATTACCACACATCTCTTCAGCTGAATCATTTGTGGTGGAAGAGGGAAAGAACTAAGCTACACAGGGCTCCGGCCCCCCAGGACTTTGTTTGACACCCCTCATCTAGGGCATTTATTTTTTGTACAGCCAGTTTTGGGGAAGTTAGTCACAAAAGTAATCGAATTACAGAGGTGGAAAGGTCAGGTCCAGGAAGTACAAATCCAGATCGAGGTTTTGTTTCAACCAGCCAGTATAAAGAGTCAGAGTCACGGAGAACTCAGCTGGTCGGTTGTACCTTTCTGGACTTAAACTTTTCAGCTCTGCCTGTAATGGATTACTTTTGTGAGTAACCTCCCCAACACTGTGTACACTGCACCCCCACCAAAACACCGAGTCACTGAATTAAGTGCAGGACTGCCTGGGATGTGGCATTTTTCATAATACTCCACGGCGACCTGGGGGAGGGGGCAGTAGGTCCAGCTCCGGCGGCTCCTACCGTCGTCTTTCAGGTCCCACACGCGGAGCGTTTTGTCCCTGGAGGCAGACACCAGCATCAGACTGCCATCAGGCGCGAAAGTCAGGTCTCGCACAATGTCAGTGTGATCCATCAAGTTCAGCAGCAGTTTGCCTGCCCAGGAAAAAATGAAAGTGGGGGGGGAGCAATTATAACAGGAAATACGGCTGAACTTCCAGAAGAAAAATCCTGGGGTTATGGTGAGGCGCAGACCTCCCAGAAGTTGGCCCCTCCCACTCTAACACGGTCTGTGGCTGCACGTACAAATGTACCTGACCTAGGGGGACGCAAGAATACAACAGCAATTTGTCAGGCTAATTCCAGATAATCCTTTCTTTCTTTTTTTTTTGTGTTACCACCGTGCCAATAGCAGCAAGATTATATCTGCTCGCTTTTCATCAGGAAAACCAGCCTGGTGATCCTGCCACAAATGCCACCCTGAAATCACAAAGGAATTAAGGATCAAGCCGACTTCCCAAACAACAAACCAGACGGAGGGAATGAAATACGGCAGCTCCGAGCTGGCTAGCCCGTCACACTGCCGTGATTAATGTAATTTCCCTGGCGCCAATAAATCTCAATAAAAAATATATATATCTGAATCGGTTACAAGGCCTTACGGGAAATTTCCAGAGCTAAGGATCACAGCTCAGACCATGATCTGGTTGCCAGATAGAGGTGATAAGCGCCAGACTGCAAACATGTTGGCACAGATCGTGTAACACGTCAACTGCAACTCATATGCTGGAGTCTCAGTAGCCAATAGGACAGCTGCTGAAGGACCTGCCCCTTAAGAGAGAACTCAGAGAAAATAATACCTAGGCCTCTAACCAATCAGAGATGGATCCCAGTGCCGGCCCACTTGCACAAAACTAGGGCTGTTCTGTTTGCCTTGAAAATGACGGCACAAGTTGAAAAACACCCAATCCTCAGATTGGAATTTACCCAGAGGGGGTATAAAACAGCACCAAACAGGAGAGTGTGGGCGGGACATGGGTTTCTGGTTCGGAGCTACAGCGAGGGATCTTCATTGGAAGCGCCTGTGGGCTCCGCCGATACACCTGCGGGATGATGACCAAGGGTGTCAAGGGGCACGGCGCTACACCCGGGGAAATGGCAGGACACGGGCCAGCAGAGGGACGTCAAGAACGTGTCTCAACCCAAGCCCCGACCCGAAGGAGTCTTCAGTTTGGAAAATCGTTCATTTCCTCTCTTTTGTAAGGAACCCAGCCACATCTGAGCCCAATTAACTGGGGGGGAATCCATTCCTCATTGTGACTAGAATTGCAAACAACCCATGGTGTAGAAGACTGGCCATGAATGGGGGTTTGGCTGGCTTTTGGACCTAAAGCGGCTGAATCCCATCTGCAGAGAAGCACGGGGCTCACCAGTGTAGACGTCCCAGATTTTGATGCGCCCGTTGTTGAGGCCCGTGGCGAGCAGTAGCTGGTCCTGGCCAAACTTGAAGCGGTGCCACTCGATGTTGACACAGCGGCTCTGCTTCTCGGGCACGGAGGAGCCGAAGGCCAGACCCCAGACGATGTCACCGCAGTCGATGGTGTGTTCGCGGGGCATGCTGCGAGCCGGCTGTCCATCGCTGAGCTGCCGCGACAGGCGCCGGGGCCCCGCAGCCACCTTGGGCAGGTCTGCACTGCCAACGGTGCTGTGGAGACAGTCGGGGAGGGGGGGGGGGGGGTGGCATCAGGCTTCCCGTTACTTCTGCAGTTTTTAATTTTGAATTTCTTACTTTAATATGGAAACTTTTAGCACTGCATGGCAAGCCTCTCTTTTCCTCCAAAGAAAATGCCAAATGTCATATACAGAAAATCCATCGCAATGTCAGGTTCCCCACCGTGCAGATTACCCTCAATTCATCAGGCAGGCGGTTAATACCTGCAAATGTGGGATACAGAGCAGCCACCCAATAAAAAGCCAAATCTGAGCAGGGAGCATGAAACAGACGATCTCCGGCAGGAACCTTTAACACTCCATGGCAACCCTCAACACCCACAGACAAATGTCAGGAGGCCGCTGCGGAACATTCCTAACTTCCTGCACAGGAACTGAGGCCACGGCACATCGAAATCCTAAAGACCTACACACGAAGGAGCTGCTCAGAGGCTGAAGGTGGAGGGTGAGGCGAGCACGATGGGTTTCGATGGGACGCCCCCTTCCCAGGACAGAACTTGTGGTGGCCCTCAACACCCAGCCAAAACTAAACCACGCCCAACTCAAGTTTGTGGTCTCACAAGGGGGGCTTGTTCCCCCTCCCGGGGGCTTAAAACCCAAGGGCCAAGAAGATCACAAGAGCTTACTGTGATGGGGTAGCTAGCAGATAATACTGGCCACGTGTCCCTGGCAGCCGCTCCACGGCACAGTGGCTTCTTTATGTTTTCATGTTCTCCAGGAGGAACAAACAAAAAGAAAGCTACGCTGGCGGTAAACAACTTGGGAGCAGTAAGACAGAAATGGCAGAGTTACATCAGCCGTAACTGAAAGGCACCGTCGAAGGGGCGGGGAAAAGCCCCCCAGAGGAGGCTTGACTTGTAATCATTAACCCGGGAAGGGAATTGGGAAATGCTATCCTGCTATTCCACATGTGAAACTAGTCTACACCTCAGCCCACGACACAGTATGCGCGCTCATTTTCTTGTTTGACAGTCGAGCTGAGTCATAACAACAATTGAAAAACGTCCGTCTTTGTGACTGCATGTCATGCAATGGCAGCATTTCCAAATGCATTTTTTTTTTTTTAACAATACCTTTTTACAAATCCTTTTAAGATAAGCCAGAAAAACCTGTAACTTTCTGGGGCTGTCCACCATGTATTGCAATGTGGAGAAAGCAAGTTGCAAAATCTCCACCGAATTCATAAAAAGCACACAACACAAGGACTATTTTCTGATTTGCACAACCAGATCAATATTTTAGACTACAGACAAACTACAGCCAAAGCATCATACCAAACAAAAACATAAAAATCTGGCAAACAGACCACAGTGATCTGAAGATGAAGGGTGCTTTCCGTTTGGACAGAAGGCTACTTTACATTCTCTAGATAACTTCTTCTAGGACTCCAGAAAACAACAATCCCATTACACAACTCAACAGGTTGTGCTTCTTAACAGACATCCAAATGGACAAGAAGTCACGCAAATAACTACTTACAGAGACACGATAGAACACAAAGTGGCCAAACCAGCCCATGATACAACATACTAAGCATTCACCACGTTCTGAACATCGCGCACTACAATCCATCTCTATCTGGATTAACGCTCACGATCACACAATGAACCAAAACAGTATGTTTCAAAGCAAATATTCTCACGGATGATTGCAAGAGAACAAAAAACAAGTGACTTCTGATAGGGAAAAAAACCGACTCTCAGACAAGGCTGATCAACCACTGTAAATAAGCCAGACTGCTTGGGAGCATGACCTGCCTTCGCAAAGTGAACGCAGCCCTGTAACCGTGGGAGACGCAACAGCGCATTGCCAAGAGGGGACCAAAAAGCCTGTTGGAAAACAGCACGGGCAACAAGAGAATAGCCAGGAGCTCCCAGTCGACTTGGCGGCACACGCCGCGATTCTGAGCAATGCCAGCAGTGACATTCCTGCCACCTCACTGACATCTGAGCCAAAACAATTACGTTATTCTCTACTTTCATCCGGTTAAATGCAAGCATTAAGATGACGATTAGGACTTTATCGATCCCATTAGCAAATTCTGGCACATACAACAGCAAGAATACAGTGCACAGATAAACTTACATACAGTGTCAAATATTTTGTGCAAAGACAAACATAGTGCAAACAAGCAAGTGTGGTGCAAACAAATAATAATAAATAATAATAAAAAAAAAAAACGCTAACAGAATGTCCTGAAAACTGAATCTAGTAGCATTACAGAAAAATGTTTACAGGTACAGAATTGCACATGACGAATTGCACTTAGGAAAATCTGCTAAAATAACCAAGCCTTCATAAAAAGAGAAAGAAAATAAATACACACATTAAATAAACCGGGACTGGCTGAGTGTTCGGGAGTGGCGGCTCTGCCTCACATTCCATCGTTAAAGACGTGCGCCTCTGGCCCCGGGTGACATACTCACAAGTCGTTCAGGCATTGCGACCAGGGTAGGAGCCTCACGATGCGGTGCCCCTGAGACCAGGCCAAGTAGGAGCCATCGGGAGCAAAGGCTACAGCCCACGTCTCCCTTCCAGACTTCTGGTCGAAAGGAGCCGCAGACACTAAGAGTTCCCCGATGAACTTAGCCTTGCCTGAGGACAGATACAAGCCGTGAAGCACATCGTCACGCCAGTACAAGTCCTCCCCCGTAAATAAACATGTTGTTTTCAAATTACATTCAGAAGCAAACCGTAAACAGTCACACCCTCTATCTCCAATATACACCCAAAATAAAACTTTGTTACTGTACAGGGCATTTGTGCCTTGCATCTATTTTTCGTTTTATGCCTTATTTGTTAGTTTTCAATAGTCTGGCGTCTCTAAGAATGGCAAAATTTGCCAGCAAAAATTTCAATCGGTCCTGGTCGTGCTGCAATAAAGATTCTGATGCAACACTCAGATAAACCGATTCATTTCAATAACAGTGACTAGGCGTCAGCAGACAGCACGTCACGTTTCCTACATAAACCACCTTGGTTTTATACGCATCGTCTCTGTGACAGACAAGTATAAAAGGAGCTGGAATACTACACAGCCCTAGGAGGTAATAAAAATTCAAAGCGGCGACTCGCGCTTACACTTCGCTCCCTCGTGCATCATCAGGACCCCGCACGCACAGCTGGAATAAAACGTGCCGTCGTCTCGCGCTGTCACGTCCTCATCGCCAGTCTATCGAAAGTCGCGAGTTTCATTCTTTCCTACGCCTGCGCACGCCGCGTATGTGAGTCACGCTGCAGCAAAGCTATCGCTGAGGCTGCGGCGATGAGCAGCGAGCGGGTGGGGGAAGGGGGGAATGGGACGTGGTCTATGTATGCACGAGAAAATGTTCGTCGCGACTGTGCGTGAAAAAACACTCAAGCAGGGAAAAAAAAACTCGCGGACACACGCGGGAATAATACTATTTCTGTTTTAATTAAACCTTAACATACAGTTTTACAGCGTTGTACGTGCAGCTTCCACATCATTGTCAAGTCATACAGCGCATGCTAAAAAATAGATAACCCTTTTCTGAGCACTGTCAATTAAATTAATTATCAGAAGGTTTGGCGATTTAAACTTACCTATTTCATTTTCATTTACAAAATCTGGGAAGCTTGCCATCTAAATGGAAACGGGATTCTTAAGAAAAATAAAAATTCTTCAGGCAAAAAAAAAAAGATTTTCCTCTAAGGCGTCTGGATAGCCGATGCACTACGTAATCCTAGCTAGCTAGGTATCGTTAGTTTGGGAAATAATCGCCAGGAGGGAAATAACAAACTGATGCTTCAAAAATTTTGGTGAGAAAAATGTCCCTAGCCGTTATACTAATAACACTTTTCTTCAATCAGAAATATACGACAAGTATGAAAAAGAATAGTCTAGATGTTAAGGCTGCTTCCAACCTTCCGCACACGGTCTCTGACTGCAACCTAGGAATACAACACTCCGCGAGTACGTTTGAATACACAGCGATGTAATGGCCGATGGCTGGACAGCTAAGAATTTTGCACCGCCTGTGGGCGGAGTTATCATACACGTCACCCGAGTTGTCAAGACGACGCCGAAGACCCGCGATTTCATTGGCAGATGAGTTTAGAATAAGGCGGATCCGAACCAACGATAGAAAAAAAGTGTCATTATTGCCTTTACGGAGGGTTTAGGGAGGGTACGGCGGCCGTCGGATAGAGTGCGTTGGCACTGGTTACAATTAATTTGCAATAAACGCGTGTAGATATGTTGGAATCATGAAATAAGATGTTATACAATATTTGCAATAATCTGCAATGTTAACTTACTGGTGACTAAACAGTTTCATACGATACCATTCTTGGGTTGTGCTGCACATGAGTAAATATTTTGGTATGTCATTGTCATTGTGCCTTATACGAGCTTAAACGTATTCTTAAACTGGAATTTCGACAATAGTAGTAATGAAAACTCTCTGCACTGAACTATTATCAACCGTATTGCCACAGTCAAGTGTATAAAACAATATGCCACATGTCAAACGTCATGTGATGACAAACTTCAAATGTATCGAATAGAGAGAGCTGTTTAATGCAGCCTGTGTTTTTGTAATTGCGGGGTAACCTCATTCTCCTCCTGCCGCCTTCCAGTGTTCGTGATAAACACTATTGTGAAATAATCTTGCCAAAAACACGTAACACTTTCCCCCATTTAATACGTTACAAAAGACCACTTCCTTCTCATTAAAGAAGTATTAGTTAACTCCCAGCTCCATTTAGCATAGCTGTATTTCTCAAAATCTCATACAAGTTACTTCAAAATACAAATTTAATGAATGAAATATTTTTAAATCAAAATATTTGGAATATTTATTCGTAAATGTCAAATACAGCGACCCCATTATATATCGATGTATAAAGATCATGTTTTATTTATACAAATTACTCTACATTAACTGCAATGAGTAATTTGTGAACGCGAAGATTGCAAACAAATTTCAGAATAGATTAACAGTTGTAAATGTATTCGCCGTCGTTTTGCGTTTTCAGTTAGGCTAATAGGCTATTCTTGAGTTGTTGAAATCGTTTTCAATTAATTCGTTGACTGCAGTATTACTACCTTTTTACACAAGTTGATTTTTAATGATAGGTTTTTTTTTAATGGTTTCTTTGTTTCGTTAAACGTCATCTTGGAATATTATTGACTAACGTTTTTCACAACAATCGGTAAACGGTAATCAAATACATAACAACTAAACACGTTTAGGAATTTTGTCTTTGGTTTTAGAAAAAGGATTGGAATTTACACTTAAGACGAGGAAAGCACATCTACCAAAAGCACAAGGATTGTGTGAAAAACAGCACACTGAGAAATGTTAAATCGTGCAAATCATAGGCACTCATGAAGCATTTCAACGTAAGCAAGCAAAGAGACAAATAAAATAAATTAAATTAAAATAAGCACTCAAAGGTAAATAACATACAAAATCTGAATACACAGCTCACCACAAATGCCAGCAATTAATGTTAAGCTATAACGAACATCCGTTCAGAAGGAAAGTAATTTTATTAATTGTGCCACTTCTAGTAATCCGTATTCACCGACTACACATAAATAAGGATCGAAACAAGAGGTGCAAAGAAATCACTGGCAAAGCAAGAAACTGAAATTTCTTAAAGCAAGCGACCAAATTCACCTCTTCCCCAGTTACGCTGTAACAGGAGAGTTTTGTTTTCATTTTTCCTTTCTCGAGCAGAAAAGGCAGGATACCACTAGAAGATCTCGAGAAAAGGATTACAAAGATTACAAGGATATAAAAGGATTATATAGTCATATATAGACAGTTTATTGAAAAAATATATATATATTGAAACTTTTTAAATAGGCCTATACGTAAACTCACTGACCTTTGTGATAGGAAAGAGATTCAAATAGCTACACTCAGATGCTCACTAACATGAGTGAAACGAGAACAGGTTCAATTACTCAATACTAAAAACCAAGTTAAAAGCAAAACAAGAAGCAGTAACGTCAATTATAATCATATGTTCAGCTCAAAGATGAGGATATTTGCTACAGTTTTGGACAGCAAATGTCCGAAAGATCACCTTTAATCAAAAAAGTAGTATATTCTTGGTATAAATACAGATGTTTCATTTGACAATTTTGACAATTACATTACTTTACAGCCGATATTATTTTTAAAAGGTCACAAGTTGCAGTCCGAAAATTGATTATTTTAGCGTGACGGATAACGTGCGCAGCCGTGTTTCTCATGTCTTCAGCTAGTACTCTGGACACTTGTCTGTTAAAACGAAGAAAATGAAAATGTGGCAGTCGGCGGTACAGTAATCCGACCCGCTTGTTCTGGCTCTGGCTCCTTTATGGCATCCCACCAGCTTCAGCCACCCTGCCGTGGCGGACAGACTTCTGCTAGAAACAAATCTCGAGAAACAAAACAGTCCCAACGTGTTCAAAGATAATCCATCATTAATCACAACTGCTACCTTAATAAGGTTAAACGTCAATACACTCATCGAGCCCCCCCAGAGTTGGCGTTTAAGCTCCGCTCTTCTGATCGGTTTCCTACACATCGCTTTTAAACAACCGTTTATTTGATATTTCCTCTTTGTCATGTATACAGACACCGCCGATGTCGATTATCATGCTCTGATCGTGCAATTTGCTTGTCAGTTAATTAGTGAAAGTTTCTTTCCGTCAGCATTATGCAGCTGGGTGTAAACTGTATTCCATCTTGTCCTTTATTACGTTTGTTACACTACTTTCAAATTGAATTCTAGTGCCACCTTATGGTCTGACTGTGTAAAAGCAAACAATACGTCCCATCTAGCATTGAACTAGTAAATAAGATATTGTATTAATAAGTCGCAAAGACTTAAAAGAACCAATGAATTGGTATGGCTGTGTATTTCTAATTCATGGGAAAAAAATACAAATAAAAATGGGGTACAACACATTTTTTATTTCAATAGCTAATAAACATCTTTGAAGTGTAAGAAATCTCAAATCTGGAAATAATCTTGAAATTATGACATTTACAGAGCCTTCACACATTATTAGGGGAAGCTGGAGAACACAAATTTCAGCCACCCGCCGATTTGTGCTCCATTTCCCCCTGCAAATAAAAACGCATTTCTGAATTATAAATGGGATTTCATTTTAATGATTTAAACTCCAGTTAATAGCTTGTTTCCGGAAGTAACCTGTCAGTCATCGAGTAAATACATATTACGCTTCGTTAAATTCAACGTCATGATACACGTCATTTTTTGCCTTAACAGTTTCTCACTCACACATACATATAGCATACATTCTTACAAAACGGTTATGAGCCCACGTGTTAATCGGTGCACCGCCAAATCGTAACTCCTTTCTGTACATTCGTTATTTCTGGGGAGGCATCACGTCCAAGACTTTACGTGGTGTATATACAAAGAGGAACCAGATATGAACGTGGCTAAAAATGTCGGAATCGATTACCGTACCACACCGCGACTGTGTTGGTACTTCGGCTGCCCATTTTGCCTATGACAAACATGCCAGATACGGCAGCTATAAAATCGGTCAGTCGCTAATAACTCAGATTTACAGTGCTGTGTGAATCTGTCAACGCAGGACAGGCTTTTTTAGATGCGGTTTTTGTTTAGTCTGAACGAATCCGTAGAACAATTGTATGTATGTGTCCAGAAAATTACATTTCAAAATAGATTTTTTTAAACAAACAACTGGGTAAAAATGAATGAGCAAATCTCGCCCAGCCAAAGTTAAAGTTGTGCTTGCACCAGATAGAGCTTAAAGGTTTGTGGACGTTCCCTGAGAGGTCTATGCACCTACTAGTATGTATATGGTTGTTACAACACATAGGCCTACTGTCAAAATGGCTACCCTCACTTCTACTTCAGTTCAGAAACAAAACATCTTTGCAAGCGGGTATGACTCTAGACTTTGCCCCCAAAGGAAATCTTCATGTACACAAACATCTGTCGGAAGTTTGCACGCAAAACTGTTAATCTGACATTTTTCCCCCTCAAGAACGATAAGATGGAATTGGGTCCCGGCCCTTAGCAATTGATGTTAAGCAATGTGCAAAGGAATGCAAATGTTTTGACAGATTTATCAGCGAACGAATGGCTTTTGTTCGCAGCGGTTACGGCTGACTGGCGCGCTGATACAGATTAGTGGGGGTGGTTTAATATCAGTCTGTACTAAATGTTTCTAATAATTCTCTCAGACCAGACATTTTTTCAAGTGATGAGATAGGCCAGCAGGCTCATTCCTGGTCTGGCCGAACGCATCACTGAAAACATGGAGGCTACATCAGCGGGATGGAGTAGAGAGAGAAGGAAATAAAGCCCTGATACTTGGTGGCCAAAAACGCACCATACAAAGAGAGAGAGATTTGGTCAAAAAAGACAAACATCAGCTATGTTGCAGCGTATGTTAATGCAAAGATATGCGTGTCTGATTTAACGACAGGAGCATCCAGTAAAGGGGAGCCAAAGGGGGAAGGAAGATGGATGAATGATCAGTCAGTGGAGCTGCTGGGAAACACATAAATGTGCGAACAGCACAATGACCATCGCTGGTGTGGTGACTATGGCTGTCGCACCAAGATAACAGCGCCCAGCGGCAGCCCTCTGACTGGCCGACACACAGGACGGCCCGCTGTGGCCCCAGCCATCCTTCTTCAAGCTGCCTGCAATGCAGCTGTCCCCTGGGGTCCCCACAGACCCATGGCGCCTGCTGCTGTACGGATTTTAGAACTTCAAATATATTTCGGATTAATGGCGCACGGGGGTGGGACTACGAGGGCCCCCCTGCTCTACGGCCTGTTCCAGGCACCTGACTCCATCCCAACATAGCTGAGCTCTTACCCCTGGCCAGGTTGGCGGCAACAAAAGGTAATTTCCGAGCCATCAGCCACAGCTGAGAGTTAAAGGTGACTGCTCTCCAATCAGCCGGAGGACAGGGTCGCCGTACAGGTTGTTAGATTCCAGTGGCCCGTAACAAGCACCGTCATCGGTGCCGGACGGTGCGATTGGGACCGTGCTCTTAAGCTGAACGCCACGAGGAAGGAAACATCAGTGGCGGTCCAATCAACAGCTCTGAAAGCAGAAAAAAATAAAAATACAAAAAACACACAGGATTTCCCATATCTATCCAGAGTCTCAGTCCACCCTGAGGTCAAGTAAGGACCTGCAACAGCCACTGATCTCTCTTAATTGAACCAATTCACCCACTGGTGCTGAGACCTAGACGAATCTCTCAACAACTCCAATTTTCCTTATATTTGGCCAAAAAGTAATTTCAAAAGTGATTCAATAAGGTTCTACCATTACATCCAAAGACTCTAAGATTAATGCCAGTCCTCACAGAGGCATCACTTGAAAAGCCTTTCGTTTACAAACAAATCACCACCATCAATAACTGGTAAATAAAACTTCTCTACATCGAAATCTACTAGTAATTACATCAACAAGAATGTTAATACTGGTCCTATGTATAGCATCACCTCTTTCAGATGAAAACTTCACATAAAACTGGAAAAAGAAAAAAAAAAAAAAATAATTATAAGATACGGCAGTGCAGATTTGAGGGACGGTTTGTGTAGTCCATTTTTTTCCCGCCCTCGCAAAGAGCTTTTCGTAGGTGCTTCTGACGGATCACCTGTCGAAACGTGGAATCGCCATAGGCTGAGATGCAGTGGAAGTTTGGCATTGGAAAAACGAGAGGGATGCAGCTGTGAAGGAACGAGGGAGGAGACGGAATACGCGTGGGCAAGGAGGGATGTGCGAGCAATCAGTTCTAGGGTCCCTCCTCCGCCACTTTCTGCCAACCCCCCCCAGTGTCGACAGGCTTCCAGCGGCTAGGTGGTGCTAGGGGATGGTGCCGGTAATATTGATCAGGCGGCCCAATGCTGCAGACATTCTACCAGCGGTTCAGATGCCCCGGCTTTGAGATTAGTGACCCACAAAGAGGCTCTCGGGGGGCGGGACCGAGTAGAATCACCTCGGCTGGGCTGCTGCATCTTGCCACAGGGAGCAGGCCGCTTTCGGGGGCATCTGCAGAGGAAACCTGCAGGACACCAGCTTGCATGTGATCTGTTGAGTAGCATAATGCCTGACCCAGATTGTAACTACAGCCTCTACTCTCATCGGTTATGACCACAGAGTGGGGGGAGCGTTAGCTTGAAGCAAATATACATAACCTAACAAAACAGAATGAATAGCAAAATTTATATGGTTAAATCATATGGACAACGGCTGTTAGATAATCTGGGGGGGGGGGGGGGGGCAAAACAGTATCAGAACTGACAGCTGCATTTGTTCAGTTTCTTCAGACGCAAAGTTCCATAAGCACTCAAAGTCTAATGCAGTTACGAAGAGGAGGGGCTCAGGCTGAGGTGGGTGTGGTCTCAGGCGGCCCCGGTGTAGCAGTGCAGTGCGGCTCCTCACTGGCGGGGCGGGGTGCGAGGAGAGGCTTCCCGGGCCACTGGCACCGCGTACAATTGGCTGGCCTAAGTCAGGAGGGAGGAGGAGTCAGAGCTGCCAATAGTCACAGGGTCATTCTGCGGACACCGTGGAAACCTCGAAGTGGCAGGTCTGGACTGATCTAGATGTGAAGGGGGAGAGAAAGGATGTTAGTTAGGAGGGGGAGGGGGGGGAAAGCCAGTCTGACTTAAACAATGATTTATATTCTTAGCAAACGAATCAAGCAGTCGCGTAATAGTGATACAAATGTAAACACACATTCGAGTTATAAATTGCTGCAGAATGACTTTGCGTCATTAACTTATCAAATTACCAGTGTTTCAGATTACATATGACCTATATGTCAGCCTGTCCATTCATAATGAGGGTATGGAAGGAGTTAATTGATATGGAATTTGGGGTCAGGGGAGGGGGGGTCTGGTCCCTCACCATGACAACACTTCCTTGTGGGGCTCCTCCTCTTCCTGAGCAGCTGGTCTCCTGAGCTGACCCTCCTCATCTGCAAGTGCAGGAAAAAAAAGAAGAAGTGGTCATTACCACAGCTTCCAGCAGCTCTAAGGTTGAACACATGGGGGCGCCAGATGAACTTCGCAGCAGCAGGTTTAGTCTGTGGGACGGACCACAAGGACTGGCATGTCTCTTACCGCATGGGTTCCCCTCCACATCATCCAGCAGGTTGGCTGTAGAGGCAGCGATTCCCAGTCTGTGTGGCGAGGGCAGGATCAAGGAAAAAAAAAAAAAAAAATACACCAGGGACCTATTGCCACGCTCAGCGTAAAGCCCCATCTGTTAGAGGGCGTGACTCTGACCTGCTGCTATGATCCCAAGCTATGGGGCAGAGCCACTCGCTCCAATTGCGGCAGGACAACAGAATACTACTGCAAGTCACAAGACAGGAAGTGCCGTGCGATGCCTTCCTGTGAACTGACGTTTTTACGGGGTACGGAGCCTCAGCTCAGGCGCCCGGGAAATGACAGAGGCGGGAGGATACGACTGGTGCTTCAGCAGCATCCTCCTCTTCCTCTTCCTCCTCCTCGTCTTCTCGGAGAAGGCTCGGGCGATCTCAAACAGCTTCCTCCTCGTGGCTATATGCATAAAACATGGTCAGCGTGAGAGCTGGGCGATAACTGCCGCACGTGACGGCGATCACGCTGAACCCCGGGGGCTGGCTCACTCTGCCAGACTCAGCATGGGGGTGTCTTTTTACAATCCACTGCAGTGTTTCCCAATTGGGTCCTCGGGGGCTCGGACACAGCCCACGTTGTTACTGGGAGGGAGTAAGAACGTGGACCGTCTGTGGGTCCCTGAGGGCGGGTTGGGAAATTCTGCTCCACTCCTCCGCACACGCAAGCAATATGAACTCTGCGTGATGCCGCGGAGATAAAAAACGGCCACGATTAGCCTGGATATCCCGTCGTCTCCATATGAGCAGATCAAAGCACATAACAGATTTCCGCCGTTCTACTCCCCCCGACAACTTTGGTGTGAGAAGGAAGCCAAGCCCCAAATGTTTTATTTATGAAGTACATGACGGGAATAGGATCTCTTACATTTTCCCATGTGCTTCAGTTTGTCGCGAAACAAGGCATCTTCAGAGACTGGCGAGCAGGTCTCACCAGAGCCGGCGGGGCAGTGCTCTCCTAGAACAGAAAAACAGGTGGCGTGACCTACAGACACACGGACTCACGCACGCGCACAGGCTCCTGCCAGTTAGGCCCAGCTGTCCAGCAGCGAGAACACCTTCACCCGGCCCTCCCTGGCTCGAGCGGCTCAAGTGTAGCAACATGCGGGCGCAACGGATTTGTGGGAAGTCCTGGCGGCATAGAAACCTTCAGGAAATTAGTTCAGGCAGACTTAATTCAGCCCAGCCGGTGACACCCAGTGTCGATCTGGCCCTCAGCACAGCACGACTTTCATCCTGACGGCTTGGAAGCGGGCTGCCATGGCAACCCAGAGAGAAACACACAGACACACAAAACCACTCCACCCCTCCAGAGGCCTGTAATCATCCCAAGCCCGCCCTGACGTGCGGGCCCGTCGCTCCACGAGGTTCCCTGCCTCGTAGGCAGGCACGCGTGAAGGTTACAGACAACTGACACAGATGGTATGAGGCGCCCTGGCACATTTTGAAGCTGCAAAATGGGCCAGAACTAAGCACACGATGTAGGAAGCTGCTGAACTGCGGAAACTGAAATAAATTAATAATAATAATAATAATTAAAAAAAAAAAAAAACACAAAACATAGAGCAGCATGAAAGCAAATGCATCCTCGGGCAAGGCGGGGGCGCTGAGGGGATCAAAGACTCACCTACAGCGCTGTACGCCACTCCGCTGTCCGTTTCAAGAACAGGTACATGCATGGTCACGCACATGGGCGTGC
This sequence comes from Brienomyrus brachyistius, assembly GCF_023856365.1. Taxonomy (NCBI): domain Eukaryota; kingdom Metazoa; phylum Chordata; class Actinopteri; order Osteoglossiformes; family Mormyridae; genus Brienomyrus; species Brienomyrus brachyistius. The sequence continues at coordinate 1,377,889 of NW_026042334.1, read as the reverse complement.
AGATGCACATGCGCAGACAGGAATGATATCTACCTGCTGTGGAACTCTCCATGCTAGCGGATGAATGAGCGGACCCAGATTTCTTTGATTCATACTTCAGCCGATCTAAAACAAAGAGAGCGGATGTTACGACAGCAGATGAGAGAAACAGACAAGCGCGGTCCTGGTCTTCGTGGCACCGGGGGGTGGCTTTCGTGGGAACTAGACGGAGGCAACTGCTATGGGCCAGGGGCAGTTAGGGAGGGGATTTTTAAGTCTGATAATGACCCTTCATCTAAAGATGTAAAACACGTGCTGCCTTTGCCCAAAGCCAGGGGGCGCTATAAAACCCCAAATGAAAACAACGTGCCTTTGGAATCCAGGCCTGGCATCCAATTTAATTTGGCTGGATTATGTGGGCAAATATCAAAGGCAGGCTGAACTTTGTGGGGGACGTCTAACAACTTCACCGCCGAACGTCCGGGCTGATAGCGAGCAGGACCCCCCTACCAAACAGGCTCTTGCCTGAATGCCAAGCCATGGTGGGGGGCACGACCCCATTGTACTGACAGCGGCTGGCGAGAGCGGGAGTGAGCAGGCAGCTCTCGGTGGGGCCCCTGCGGATCGGGCGACAGATGGACAAAGCAGACGGAACAGGCAGACAGACGGGGCCTGGGGCCGGGGGGCCCAAGCATACGCACCTCTCTCCAGCGCCATGAGGAACTCTCGGTTGCGCTGCAGTTCCTTCATGAACTCCTCGTTCTGCAGGAAGAGGGCGATGCGCTCGTCCTCCAGGTACTGCTTCAGCTTTCGCTCCTGCTCCGTCGCCACGCCGACTGGGCCCGTCCCAGCCCCAGGGGTTGGTCGCTGGCTCCCAGACGAAAGCGAGGACGACGACGAGGACGACGGCTGGGACAGGCTGCTCTGGGACCCCTGAAGTGAGGTGGGTGGGAGTCAGGTGACGCTACAAGCATGCAATGAATGTAGCATCGACGCCAACAGGTGACGGCCGGTTAAATGCGAGCACCGCCGGTACCTGCATGCTGTCCAGCTGCTGCGGCAGGATGCGCAGGAAGTCGTCGGGCAGATTTCCGAGCAGCGGCGGGTTCCAGTTCTTGTAGCTGCGCACTTGCCGGGGGCCGGGGGCAGGCTGTGCCTCGAACCTGTGGCGCCGAGCAACATCATCGGCATGACAACCGCACACGCTGGGCATAACTTCACAAAGTTACTCTGGACCTGATAGAGCAGAGTCACGTGACATCTTGGGAGATCTACCTTTGTCTCTCTCACACACACACACAACTGGGCATGAGATACTGACCGCAGTTCCCTAAACAAACACCAGATGATGCCTTTGGAGGGCAGGAGTTTAAAGCGTTCCTTTTTGCCCTTCCTTCACACATTTGAGTTAACAGACACCCCAGCCATTACACCAGGCCCCTCTTGCTGACCTTTGATGACTATTTAAAAGGTGGATCATGTATAGGAAGCCCCTTAACCCCTACTCTCACCCAACCACGTTCCACCGTGAGGCAGCACTAAAAATCAGCATCCGAAGGCTGCTTCTCTGACACCGGCCCTCTTACCTGGGCGGCGGGGGTGGGTGGGGGCTCAGGGTACTTCCTGTCGTAGATGTGCATGGCGTAGGCTGGTGGGGAGTACACAGGTGGGGGTTCCTCATCAGAACTGTCTGGCTCCAGCGTTCGTTCTAAAATCTATGGGGGGGAGGATAAAAAAAAAATACAAGAAAAACAACATTTACACTTTTAACAGATTTAATCATCTAAGGCTGACAAATGTGATGCTTTTCCCCTCTTATTTTTCAGAGTGAGTCACCGCGGTCAGTTATTAGTCACAGTACCTGCAGGGCGAAGGCAGCCAGTGAAAGAAAGAGTGTGGTCAGCTATTACTCACCCACTCTACATCTGTATGTCTAAATACTCAGAAAGCCGTTATAGCTGGATAAACGGGCCGCCTGGCCACGACGGTATTAACGGTTAAAGGTTAAATGAGCAAGTGGCATGGAGCAGCACCCACATCAGCCCAATGAAGCCCCGTGAACTTGCTCTGGCAGGGCTGCCATCTCCATGCGACAGTGGTTGGGGGGGGGGGGGGGGGGGAGGGGGTGTCAGGAAACAGTGGCGTCCTTTCATTGGGGAGACGGGAAAGTAAACAATCACGCAAATCAGCTGAGCAAACCAGGCACGGATGGGACGGGGTGGGTGGGGGGTGTATTTAGTATGTATGGGGGGGGGGGTGTATTCATTTTATTTCGTGTGTGATGGCAGCCCCGGTGCCCAGTGGGAAAACCGCCATCATAGGGTGTTTGGATTACTTAGGTGTCCCACATGAGCTTCAGGGATCTTTAACACCTTGAAGGAAAAAAAGACTGGATTCTTTCCTAGGGAGGGGCGTGATGAGCGCTCACAGAAAGGGGCCTGAATGTGCCGACCTCCCGTCCCAGCACAATACAAAGTGCCACTTCAAACCCATCCACTCCCACCCTGGCGCCAATGCCCTTGAAAGGATTGGGCAGAGGAAGGGGAAGCGTGCAATACAACAATGGAAACGCGTATATCTGGCCAGACTCTAAAGCACTGATCGACCGTTTCCATACCGAGGCAAGCATAGCAAATGTAACGCCTCACATAGAGTGTATCAACTCCCATTGTTAACGGATGATGAAAGTAACCCCGCCCCCAACCCAAAGCCCCGCCCCCAACCTCTGGAGGGATGCTGTCGTCCGAGTCGGAGCTGTCATCGGAGCCCTGGCCGTCGATGCTCATCTGCAGCAGCTGGTCGATGGTGGCGTCCACGGCGCCGTTGTTGGAGCGCAGGACGCACTCGATGACCTCGTAGTCCATGCTGGGGAACATGGTCTTGAAGTCCTCCATGGCCTTGTTGAACTCCAGCCGCCGCACTTGCCGCGCGGGCCGGCTGTTGTTGAGCTCCCCTGCGGCCTCCCCGCCTCCCCGCGACCCACCATTACTGCTGCTGCGCCGGAACAGACTGGTCATCCTCCGCGACGTTGCCGACCGCCACGCCACTTGGCTCCGCCTCGCTGGCAACGTTACCCGGGAAACGGAGGCTCTGTGTCAGGCGCCGGAAACCCCCCCTCCCTGCTTCACTTTTGCTCTTCCGGTCCCACCCCCCAACTTCACCTTCTTCTTTGCTCCGTATCTCCCGCTCGAGCTACTCCTCCATCAGGCCGACGGCATGTCAAGTCCACGGCTGGCAGAGGGCAGGCAAGCGATGAGCCAGGGAGTCGCGCAAGTCCTTCCTTCCTCCTTCGCTGCCACGTTCTCAGTTGCATCCGACACCGTGCCGAGGTGGTGGGGCTACCAGGGTGAGCTCCACCACAGCAGGACCTTCAGACCAGAGCAGTCCCTGGCCTGAGAGACACCATTTCCAGCCTGCGTCCTCAGCACCTGCCAGTCAACAGTTACAGTGCATTTGATCTCCTCTGTTTCTGCTTATTTTAGTAACACTTGCTCCTGATCTTCAAAAAAAATCTGTATAAAACAAGACAACCTGAGTAAACACAATATACAGTTTTTAAATGACTGATTTATTGAAGGAAAGAAGCTCCCCAATCCCTGTACCATCCATCCATCCATTTTCCAACCCGCTTATCCTACTGGGTCGCGGGGGGTCCGGAGCCTATCCCAGAAGCAATGGGCACGAGGCAGGGAACAGCCCAGGATGGGGGGGCCAGCCCATCGCAGGGTACACTCACACACCAGTCACTCACACATGCACTCCTATGGGCAATTTTAGCAACTCCAATTAGCCTCAGCATGTTTTTGGACTGTGGGGGGAAACTGGAGTACCCGGAGGAAACCCCACGACAACATGGGGAGAACATGCAAACTCCGCACACATGTGACCCAGGCGGAGACTCGAACCCGGGTCCCAGAGGTGTGAGGCAATACCTGCAATTTAATTGATAATGTGTTAAATTACACTACACCCACCAAGGCCTGAAGGCCGCCAGCCCCACTGAATCTAAATATCCCTTAAAATACAAGCTTCTCAGCAATATGAAAGGTGGCTAAAAAGTTTCAACAAACAGCAGACCATGCCTCAAATCAAAGGAAATTCCAGAAGACAAGAAAAAAAAAAAAAAAACTGAAGAAAATTACAGAAATAGATCAGTTTGGGAAAGGGTTAAAAAAGCAATTTCTCAACCTCTGGGACTGCACCAAACCACAGCGAGAGAGGAACTTCACTTTCAGCATTTGCATGCCTTTCTAGCTGAGCTCTGCTAAAACGTTCAGCTGGACACGGAGAACACATAAAAACGAAGGTAGATTTCCCAACATGTGAGAGCATGAGAATCTGCGGAGTTTAAATTTCGATGACCCTAACGCCAATGACACCTCCCCAACGTAGACGCACTGGGCGTCCACCCAAGTGACAGGGCAGTCAGCTGGGAGGCTTTACGGCACCAAGGGAACCAGCACTGCAACGTGGACCAAGCAGCCCCTTGCAGAGTCATCTTGTCAACACCTGCAGAAGGCGCATCGATGACTCAACACACTCATCACAGTAAAAATGCAGAAGTGAAGAAGCATGCATCCCAGACGCTACGACCCACTGCTGTAAGCCACATTCCCACCGACGGGCTGACACTCGTGGGACGTGCTCGCGAACGACGACGGAACAAATGCTCGAAAAACCGCTGCCTCTACATATTGTTTGCGCATGTTCAACACGGGGACCCTGTCCAGCAGTGCTGTGTGTCACACAACTACGAAGTAAACAGGACTAACCGGAGTCAGGAGACACATTAGGAAAATGCTGCCTACCGTATATTCTACATACTCACTGAATACTATGCAATATAGACACCTCCACTTAAAAAAAAGACCACAACCAAATTGGGAAATTCCTTTGACAAAAATATTTAATTTCTCACTCTAGTTTCCACACTTAGTTAACCTTATCAATTTGAACAAAAATTCCCCAAAAATTCCTAAACTTTCATCAAACTCCCAGGATACGGGGGAGGGGGGCAAAGACAGAAACAACAGACCAATGAAGTACGAGTGGCCGAGGCCATCTGCCGAGGGAAGCATTCCCTGGAACTCAGACACCGAGTCGCGCCGATATCATGTGTGACACGGCACGTCTACACGGAAAGGCCCCCGACTCAGCCCCTTCCTCCATGAGCCAGCCTTCTCTCCATATACTTAACTTACTTTACTTGCACAACAGATGAGTCAGCTTTTTGAAAGCAGGAGCCTCTAGCACCGATCCAGGCACCCTAACAGTCCGAGGGTGTTGGCTGGAAGCTTCCATTAACAGGACTGGAATGTGGAGAATAAGGAGCTCCATCAGGCGGAAGGTGGCACTCCCCCTGCGCCGTCCCCCATCCCATCTGCCCGTGCCGGGGAGAGAAGCTCCCTGCTGTCAGGAACTGCCCCCAGGGGTGCCAAGCCCCGAGGCATCTGGGTTGACACAGTCACAACTGCCTGGGCATCAGGTCTGCAAAAAGAAGTGTAAACACCGGTCTTTGTGTCCTGTGCTGTTCAATCTGACAGTGCACCAAGGTGGAGTCTAATTGGAGGATTATCCATCCACATTAAAATCTCTCACGTCTCAGTCATCTCAAGCAAGGCAGCATTATGCGTTCAACATCCAGGTATAGCATCTCTTCCGGAGAATCTGGAGTGCAGACCGGGCAGCCCCCGCATCTGTCCATTTCGCTCCCCCTCCCCCGATCAGACATGCTGGATTAAAAGGCAGCTGCTGAGCGACCAAGGAGAGAGACAGCGAGCACGATGACAGGAACCACCCCCCGATGAGACAAGGAGCTCACAGCGAGGGAGCCGGGCGACGAGGGAGCGGGAATCTTTAGCAAGTAGGCAGAGAATGACCCCTTACCAGCTACTGGAATAGTATCAACTCTCTCCGTGCGCGAACATTCACATGTACTCCTCCTGCCTTAATCAAACAGTCCCTGATCAGCACAATTCCACAAACAGTTAACTGAGTTTTCAAACCATGCAAGCACCTAGTGTTATACTTATGGAGAAACTTAAGATATATAAAAAGCAAAAAAAAAAGAATACATTGAAAATAACCTGAGAAGGCAAAAACCTGAACCACACATCAATAACGAGATTATCTATAAAATTAAATATAAAAAAATCCTAAAGAAGGTGCATCACAAATTTCACAAACGGCGCAGAAAACAATGGGGCCTGAATCCAAAAAGAGATCGATGGATTACAGGGAGGCTTGTTGCCCGTTTCAGCTCACAGACAAAAGGCTGCGATGGGCGGCTTGGTGCTCCATCAGGAGTCTCGGAGGACCCAGTCACCCCTCCACCCCGGTTTTTTCCACAGTTTTGATTGTTCCATACCTGCCTCCCACCGTCCCTGATCGCTCAGCCAGATCGGAAGCTTGCAGGCATCCCCTCGCGATGACCCCAAGCCAGCGTTCAGTAGTTAAATTCGGCCTCTCGGCATGGACCTCGTTATACGTCCTGGAGCTTTGCAGGACCGAGCCACGCTCCAGGAGCTTGAGACCTTCTCTCCACAGACGAGTGGAGCCAAGCTGCATCCTCCGTCGGTGCTGGAGGTCATCCGCCCCACACATAGGATGGAGCACACTGGGGGATGGATAGGCGCCGAGGGAGAGCGTGGCCCAGGTGAAGGGAAGAACAACCAAAGACACGGGGAACGGCGTGGTGTTGCTGCAGAAGGAGAACTGCCAGACGCCGCTAATGGGCCGGCGTTCCCATCATGCCCTCTGCCCGTCTCTGCGGAGCAGCCAGCAGAACGACAGTGGGCTTCCCGTCCTGCTTTGCGGCACAGAGACGGCATTTCTAATGCTGACCTGGTTCGGCGTGGAGAGAGGGGAAAAGGGAAAAAAAAGAAAAAGAAAAAAAAACAAAAAAAAAACAGGACGTTGCACGATAATGGAAGACTTAATTGCGACGCCTCTTCCACGATCCCGGGGGGCTCGGTGCGCCGCGTCCTTATCAGTTGCCCGCAGGGGGGGGGGGGGCAGCGTAACTAGGTTTCTCAAAAACACAACGGTGATCTGCCCTTGGATGGAACACGGTCGCTCTTCTCCGTGCATATATTTAACCAGGTGAGACCGCTGGGGGCATTTAAACCCCCCCCCCCCGCCTTTACTGTAAGGAGACGCCACACTGTTCGCCCCCACAGCCTCCCGGTCAAATCGAAACGATGATGGACCACTGTGTCAAACCGCTGTGGGGGTGGAACAGATAGCGGATTTAAGACGGGCTGCCCCCACATCAATTACACCGTGCTACACGAGAGTCAACACTGCGGGGGGGGGAAGTGTACTCCATTCCTGAGTCTCCACCTACACGCAAGTGCTTCCCTGTCTGAAAACATCACTTCCTGTTCTCAAAACGATCACGTGCTGAGCTGGTGGGGGTACGGTCCCCCTCCCCCACTCCCAGCGAGTACTCCTTCACACAGTGCTGTACTAATCTGCACCTAAGACCCAGCTAAATTTAGCCTGTGGATCAGTGGCTCTTTGTCCCCTTCCCCCAGCACAGAGTCTGCCCTGGCGAGCGATTTTGGTAACACTGAGGCTAATAGGAGGACGAGACACAAATTAAATTCAAATCTACTATCTAGCCTTGATGGGACCACAGAGTAATGGCTTAAAGAAGCAGGGGCCTTATTTAGCTGCACACAGGAACTGCTAATATGGTTATTTTTGCCGCTCTTTAGAACGGAGCCCTAGCCTTTGTACACACAGGAACCCCCCCCCCCCCCCCCACACACACACACACACACACACGTCACCCATTAACACTTTACGGATCGCATTTAAATCATTTTGTCAAGACACTAAATGAACAGACACATAAATGCCACGACTGCAGGAAAAGCAAAAAAAAAAAAAAAGTAATAAATGTTTCACGGTTTGCACCCCTGCAAGCCAGACGCTCGTCACCAGGTTATCGCAGAGCCCGCCTGCCACATACGTTGCTCCCAGTGTGGCCAACTCGTGAGTGCTCGTCCCCATGGTTACAGGGCCCAGCTCACTGTCTGGCGCCAACATGGATGTGGCCGCCGTTGACCCTGGATGGCTACTTATGGGTGGGATGACCTTCCCGCACGTCCACCCATGACCAGAGCAGGCACACCGTCTCTGAGGATTTGATGCACACATAGTACGTCAGAGCTTGACCATAATGTGGCGGCAGCCATCGACTCCCCATGCAGAACTTTTACAAAGTACAAGGTAGTCTCTCTTAGCAAAAGCTGATTTTCATTAGTTACTGGAGTAAAATAAATAAATAAAGAGAATCACTGACACAGATGAAAATTCCAGGATCGCTCTGTGGCTGACTGCACACTCAGAGTCCCACAGGAGAGCTGCAGATCCTGGCTCTGTCAAGCTCAGCTTCATCGCTTCTTCTTGAGCGAAATGCCAGGCAAGCAAAACACATGCAATTACCGCGAGCAAAACGTGAATTGACAGCCAGTGGACCACAGCGCCACACGTGAACGAACACACACACACACACACACACACACACACACACACACACACACACACACACACACACACACACACACACACACACACACACACACACACACACACACACACACACACACACACACACACACACACACACACACACACACACACACCTGGTCCCTGGCTTCCTGTTGACGCCGCCCCCCTCATGGGCACATGTATCACCCCCCCCACTCATTCACCGAAACGTCATCATGCATTTTCCGGAACATTTTAAAAGATCCCCCAAAACTCACAGCATCCGGTAAGCTTCCTGCTTGAAGTACTCTGACCTAAATGCATACAGCAACCCCGGGGAGGTTTGAAAGCGATCTATGCCCCGGAGGATTGATGCCTTGCTGAACTTGCGGCTGTGCCAGCATTAGTGGCCAGCTAACAGCTTATAAAAACCGATTTGGGTTTTGCCCAGAAGTCCTTTGCTTTTCATGCCTGTCTTGCTATTTTTAGGCAAGCATCCGTCAGCACACATGTAGCACAGCTGATATCACGGCAAAGACATGTCACCTGTCTCAAGTCAGGACTTCGCTGAGCTCACGGACGGGTTCATGTCCATCCTACACAAAGAATCACTCTCCGCAAGACTGTTGCATCCCCTACTGATTACACACCTCAGAGATCCTATTTCCTCCTCCTAAACGGTTTCTTTACCCATAGCGACACACATCTTTCGATTAAACAGAGTCAGGCGGTGCCTGAAGCAACTGGGATTAAAGGGCCTTGCCCAGGAGCCCAAAGGTGACAGCACTTCGTGACCTTCTGATCGCAGGTGCAGCACCCAAACCCATCACACCACCACCTCATTTCCCGAGTATACATTTTAACCATTTACTACAAAAATGACGAATAACTACTATGTGAGACATACTACAATAACACAGCTGATGACATCTTTCCTGGTGCTTCTGTCATTTAATTTATTATTATTTTTTTAATGACCTTACATCACCCTTAAACTGAGCACCGCTTCAGGCATGAATGGAGTCGCCCTGATCCCGTAACGTACAAATTGCCAGCATCAGGAGACCGGTTCTGTTGTTTTTGACTCAATGCTTTGAAGTTCAAAACGAAGGCAAACAATCACTCCCGGGGTTTTAAGTTTTGCGCTCAGTCAGCGAAATGTCATGTTGATGAAATAATCATTCGCAAATGAAGATCAGGATCGGGGAGATGCTAACGTTGCCAAGAAGAACCCAGATGCAAGCAACCAGCTGGAGATCTTTTCAGGTCGGGTGATCTGGTCCCAGGACCATGAAGGCAGAGTTAAGACTCCACTCGCACCCTGGAGAATCTAAGGGTTCACGATCTCCTATCATCAACACAAGGGAGCAGGAGTCAAGCTTCACCCTCCAAATCAAATCACCAATATCACATCCAGTGCTGAAAAGAGAAAAAAGAAAAAAGCAACAGTTTTGACACGGTCTTCGACATTGCCTCAAAAAAATCCTCAGCACCATCTATTTTTAAAAAGCTTTTAATGAGGTGTTGGGGAATATACCTAGCACCCATAACACCATGGTCCCCCCCCACAATACCAACAACCCCCCCCCCACCAAACTTCTGCCACACACAGAGCGCTCCGAGCTTCACCACGATACATATCATAAAAAATTAACGAGTTAATTAAAACTCACATCCTGCCTGCAAGGTGGCGGAGAGCCAAGAGTCAGCCAGCTGTCATAAGAGAGGAACGAAGCCACCCGCAAAAGATGACTGAACACAAAGCCGGCACCTGACTCATCTTTTCACCAGAATGGTTGAGTCGGGGAGGGACGTCAGTCATTTAGATCATGATTTTCAGACGGAGAGATGCATGCTCGGATAACGGCCGACACCATCCCAAATTAACGTTTCGCTGACACACTGGGATGGTCGCAGTTACTGACAATGGAAGAGCTTGGATCGGATTATGAACAGCCTTGCGTATGGAAGGAAAAGAAACTGAGGATTCAACAGCGCAACAGCTGTGCCGTCAATCACATTTCTATATGTTTCACATAAGGCCTTTTCACGCTAAAGAAGTTTTTTTTTCCCGGCACAAGCGATCGCATCAGCGCCTGCATGCTCTCCACAGGTGACGACATTTCTGCTAAACTGTTGGTCGCCATTAGTGTAATATCGCTCACATGGACATGTGCAGCAAGCACCGAGGCAACACCACGGAGAAGCATGTGTTGTGAGCCTGGGGACACTTTTTATGGAAGTGTAAGAAAGACAGGAACTGGCACCTCAGTCTTAGGGGGGGAACCACAATACCGATCCTGTAGATTTCTTAGACATCAACCATGAGACGGCACAGACATCCCAAAACCCACTCAAAATGACACGGGGCACTCAGACGACACAGGTGTCCCCCCCCCCCTTAACATAAACAGCATATAGTGCAAAAACGCGATACAGGCAAGTGATCTAGGCAAAGGCTCCTGGTGCCACAACAATACAAGTGATTCAATGGGTCAGGTTTCCAATAATATCTCGCCAAGGCCACTGCGTTCTCAGATGTGCCGTAAAAAGGGACTCTGATAGTAACGGAGGACAGTACGGCCTTTATTGTTCTGGGAAACAGGAAAGAACAGCAGTAGATAACCAGAAATGCCTAGAAATGTCATCTGCCAAAACAAAACAAAATAAAAAAGCCCAAATTCTAAACAGAGTTGCAATCTGCTGTAGCACAGAAATGTCACTTTCAACTATGTATTAATAACCAGTTTTACACTGTAACTATAACTATAGGGAAAACATAAATGCAGTGCCAACTGTCAGCAATAAGACATTTATAGATCATTCATGTACGCTATGCTACATACGTGGAATAGAAACCTTACACTGCATATCGCAAACATTCTGATTAGACACATTACGTGGGAGTTGAACATCTGAATCCAGTCGACAGTTCAACAGGCCATTTTCAAAAGAGGAATTTCGAGGGTGGCAGCATTCGAGTGAGTGACGACCAATTAAAGCTGCTCTCGGAAATATTAATGGAATCCCCCTATGAACCATCAAACCGCTCTCACATCAGGCTACTTCTCAAGTAAAGGCTCACAGAAAGGGATGCTGGGGAAGGATCGAATGTGGAAAAATGGAGTATACAGATTGATCAGCAAACAAGGAATACTGTCAACCATAACCGCTCTTATTCATGGGTCACCTTGGGGGAGCTTGGGGGGGGGGGGGGGTCAGTTGGCTTTGGCCACTGCTTTCTGTACAGGTTGTAATATGGGTGGGGGAAATTTCACAGTTCGGTTTCTGCAGGTCCTATACTTGCAGATTAAGAAAAACTTTATTGATCACAGGGGAAAAATTCTGCTGCAAGAACACAGCACAGTTCCAAACAGACACGGAATAAAGAGACACACACTCAATGAAAACAAAGTAAACAAGCTGCAAAAAAACCACCCACACACACACACACACACACACACACACACACACACACAATACCCCAATTTAATATAAATGTTGTTCAAATAAATGATGTGCAATTAGAACAGAAATGTCTTTTTAAATGCCTTTTAAAATAAATAAGTCAGCCTGTCCATGATTTTGCAATAATTTGGTACGAGCTGGAGTTAAAAAAAATATATATTGTGGTAAGACAACCATGCTGTACACAGTACTTATGCTCCTGCCAGGGGAAGAAAGAAACCAAATTCTTCAACGAAATGAAGGCAAAAAAGTTCAGGCAAAACTTCTCTTACCCAGTGCATTACCACAACACAGGTGCTGGCAACTCCTCGTCCGGCTATAAAAGCACCAGATCCAACGTCTGTCTGACACTCAGCCTTAATGCACATAAAAACCAGATGACGACAGATTACCGGAGGGTTTAATTATCCAGGTTTATGACAAGATAAACAAGAACGGACATTAGGTAACAGCTCCTAGTGAAGAGAGGCACAAACATCAAAGAGATGCAAGAGCAAAAGGAAGGAATAAAGTCCTTTTTTAGGAGGATTCACAAGTACTACAGCTTCTAAAACACTTAACCCCAATAAGAGAGAAAGCAGGGAAAAAAACCCTGTCAGTCAGTCATAAGAACCAAATGAACAACCGGAAAGACAAAAGGGTTTGACAATTTTTAGTTTGACAATAAACACTGCACTCTCAAGCAATATTTACTAAGGTCTGAAATAGACCCATTTATTTCCTGACTTGCTAATAATTGTACAAGCTTTGTGCCTTTCCACTAAATTTCAAAACAAATGGCAAAGGAAAAACAGCAAGGGAGGATGTCGTTTACCGGTGATCTGGAGCACGCTGCTGGTGTTTTGTCAACAGCGGAGGGATTGTTGACAAACAGCCGTAAACAAGCACATTTGGGTGAAATCGGAGGGGGAGGGTGGCTCCTGCAAGACTATTGCTGCCAGACATCCTAGGTGGGCTGGCCAACCAAGCTGCCTTGGCAACGGAGCCAGGAGAGTAATCCATCGTGTCGACGCTTCTGCGTTGTCAGGCCATGTCAGCACAGGGGCCGGGGGTGGGTGACGGCAGAGACGGTCTGGGTGAGGGGCACATGCAGAGGCCCATGTGATAGAGCTACCCCCAGGGGGAATCGGGGGTTGAACGTGGCAGGACTTCGGTACACCGTTAGGGGGGGGTCGCACATCGCTTCAACCCATTAAGTGACCGAAATATTTGCCCCCCCGCTGAGCCACACAACATCTACACAGACAACAGAGCCTTGGTCCCACCCAGGACCCCGTGGGAGGGCGTTTACAGGGGAACCTGTTTGTCGAAATGCATTGAACTGTGCAGAAATGCCGTGGCTAAAAACGCAAAGACAAATAAATAAATTAAAATCTGCCCCTGTTGCACAAACACAGCGATCTTTTGTGGCCCACGGTGAGAGGAGAGACAAAGCGGGCAGTCAGGCACGCTCCAGATCAAAACGGAGCACAATCCTGACATCCCACAATCCCCCTGTTCGGCAGCTGCTCTCAGCAGTCAGAAAGAGGCGCAATGGGCAGCAAGTCAGAGGAAAATCAATACCCCCCCCACATTTGCCTTCTCCCATCCTGTGGGCCACTTTTGTCTGTTACACATTCTGTAAAAACTAATGATGACAATAATGATTTTAATAGAGTCAGTGTGGGCCAGCTGTCATCCTTCACCCAAACTCCCAAGAAAGGGGGGCACACTAAATGGATTCCTTAGGTCTATACAAGAAGCAGGGTGAGCAGACCCCTCACCATCCTGTAGCCATGTGCCCCCCCCTGAAGGGCTGCTTCCAAACCACTCAGCACTCCCAAATTTGGGCCCAAAAGGGATAATCGTGCTCCAAATGCAGCAACGAGCGTTTATAAAAACAACAGCAGGCCTTGCCAACAGTAATAGGCCGTAGTTAGCTACAAAAACAGGGCAGAACGAGGGCAACAATGTAGGACATACAGAGGCAGATCATCATCCAGGGACGGCTTACACCCATACCAGTGTCTCCTGACTGAGGAAGATCTGGATGAGCAATTAATTTGTTGCTGCCACAATGAGTGAGTTACCCATCAATCTTTTTACTACTTATAAAGTAAAAGGTCACAGAGAGCCAAACACCTATACTACGAAGCTGAGGACAAGGCAGATGGACACCCCTGATAGAACGCTAGTCTACTTAAGGGCAGACACACGTGCACAAGGGGCAACATCTACTCTGTCTGTCTTTTGGCTGCCAGGGGCAAAAGGAGAAACCACAAAGCAAGAGAGGGATTTGAAATGCCAACCTTCGAGGGCACAGTTCTACCAGCAGAATGGCGTGTTAACAGCAGGGGAGAAACAGAAAAAGTCATGGAATATACGTTGGACACCAGGTCTTGCTTATGGACGTTGCAAGAAAGCTTCTCTGCAGCCTCGACACTGGGGGGGGGTCAACCTTCAGATGTGGACACCCCTGAGAGTGACCTCATTTTCACTGCCAGTGTGGAAAATAAGTAAAATACATTAGAAAAGAAGGGGGCACATGTTTAGTCATCGTTAGCAAGACGGCAATAAGCAGAATTTCACTGATCAGCACTCACTGATGAGGCAACACCAGTAACTGCTCTATCCTTGCTAACAAACTACTGCCAAATGGGTGGGGGGAGGGCAAGGAAATGTGCATGAAACCAAGCAGGGTCAAACCAAGCATTTACACAGGACACCTATGGGGACAGGAAGAGGATCTCCGCTATCAGGACTGGGGAAGTCAGCAGGGACAAAGCCCACCCCCCCTTCTAGCCTTCCTCTCATTTTCTTCCTTCTTCTTACTGCAGACCTTCACAACGAGAGAGGAAATTCCCTAGAGGTGTCACATGACTGTCAATTGTCAGTGGGAGGGGCTCCGACCAGATGGGACACATTGGGCTTCTTACCTTCCCATCATCCTGTGGTAGAGCAAAAGCAATAGATCACTGAGCAAAAAAGGAAGAGCATCAGCTGTCCAAGACAAGCAGCGGCGGAGACTCGATCGTCACGCCCTCTTATCTGTACTCAACGCAAACGACCGCGTCTCTGCTATTGTACATAGCTTACAGAGTAATACTTTCCTACGGGGCTGAATGATTTGACGATTTAAAAATCGAAATTGCGATTAGAAGCTACGCAATTTAGGATATGCATTATACAGCACGTCTGACCCAGGGTTTAAATATGTATATGTCAGGTCACTAAAGACTGCAGGTAGATACACAAAGGTTAATAAACTGTGGTTGGAAGCAATTTGTATCTTCTCCTCCTTGCATTCGAATATAGACCAGTTATTATTTTGATGGTATCTCATGTGGTATGTTATGTCACGTTTTAAATCTGTTACACTCAATATTGAACTGAAGCTGGACTTCTTTTAAAAAAAAAATGATAGATTGCGATTTGATTCGCACTGTCAGAAAAATCACTATTATATATTTTTCCCCCAAATCGTTCAGCCCTGCTCTCCTTACCAAACATGCATCGCTGCTCTGCAGCAAAACTTGCCAATCACAGAGAGGGTCTTTAGCGGCGCCTTACGGAAGGGCGAATGTGCCAAGCTGCTCTGGAGAAAAGCCCCTGGCAGGTAAAGTGGATGGAGCCCTGAACCGGCAGTTGAAAAGACCGATTTCTATTCATCCGATAGCATTAGCATTCACACTGGCTACTCGCGCAGGGCAGAGAGTGGCAGGACAGCTCTCTCCGCGCCAACACTGCCAGACAGACCGAGCCTGGAACTCCAGGAAAAACAAGCCAAGCAATTGGCAGCAGTCTTCTGTTCTTAATCCAGTCTTGTGTGGCATGGACAATTTTTATTTATTTATTTTTTTTTAAAAAAAAGGGAGGCTCATCACAGTTGAGAAACCGACAGCGTGGGAGAACGAATTACAGGGCTTGATCTCAAAGTGGCATCTCCACAGGTATGGTGGCCTCTCAAGACGGCTGTGTGGGCAGGCGTGAAGCGGTCGGGCGCCTCCCACAGAAAGGCAGTCCCCACCCCCATCCCAGCCCCCGTTCACTGAGGATTGGCACCCGCTGGCCTCCCAGACCTTCTGCCACATGCTCTGCATTTCTCCGGGGCCTTTCTGCCTCCGCGCTCTTTCGGAAAATGGCAGCATCTCCACAGACACGGAAATTCCCCCCTCTCCCCTTAAGTACAAGGCACTACACAGTGAATTAGTTTAAAAGGACCAGACTCTTCTCAGGTACAGCATTTACACAAATACTTGGACCTCACTATCGTTTCCTGAAGAAACACCAAACACAACATACAGCCTATAATGGTCAACAGCTAAAGGCGTGCGCAGGATAGGTCCGGCATACGAAAAGCTTATTTCCTTCCCTTGCTTTGCTTTTCTGACATCTGTCCAAAATATTTAGTAAGTGTATGACATTAATCTCCACTATTAACTATTACTCTCATATTCATGATTATATCCATTATTCTTTCCGTGTTAAATGTTCGTCAAACACTGTGGTTCCTCTACCACACAGGCCAGAACACTGAAATATAACTACAAATGACAGCTGTTCTAGGGGAGGGACCGCCAAATGTTTGAATGACTACATCCGCTTAGGGACATTCACGAAACATTTATTTGTTCCCTATACAACCCACTTGTGCAACACTACTTATTTTTGAGCCGTTACTTCAGAATTCCATGCAATACTTTCCCTGACATTGCTTGAACTGTCACCGTTTGTCCTCATCTATTGTTTTATTGTTACTGTATATTACTGTCTAAATGTCTTTTTATTGTCCAAATGTGTGTATTGTGCTACTGTGAACCTGTAGTTTCCTTCAAGATAAATAAAGTATCCATCTATATCTAAAGGAGTCACACGTTCCAGTTGGCGGTGGTTGCATCTGTCCTGCGGGAGAGACGACGGCACGTCGCCCAAATAGCAGCAGGTAATGCCAGTGAACCCTGACAGACGTAGGTTTATTAATAGTCGACACCAGGAAAAGAGGGGGAACAAGGCAGCCTGTGGCAAGGGGTGGGGAGGGGGGCTAGCCTAGCATGTCTTACCTGTTCCCTCACTGCCAAACTAACAGCAAGGACAGGGATAACCTGAGGCACGCAGGACACCCATAACACAATTAGCCTGAACAAGCACCAAGCACGGACCACAAGGAGAACTGACCAAAATGCATTTCATATGTTCCAGCAGGTAGGTGGCCGAACTGATAGTCAAATCCAGTCACCAAGTCTCCACCGGTGGACCCATGTAAAATAGCTCCCCCCCCACTTCAGCGACAACATAACCAGCTCACTTCTGTTAATAGAGTCGGTTCTCACGCGCAATCCTGGGGGGGCTCCTTGTGTTTACTTGTTTCTGTCCCAGCCGAACTGTTAATTACTGGGTCTGATTTCTTATGATTAAACTCTGGCCATAATTTCTCTTGACATTTTTGTTTCAATAAACCTTAAAAACAGTCCATTAACATAATTAAAATGGTGCAGCTCGATAGTTCACTCCCCTTTAAATACCAAGTAACAGATTTTCTCATAATTAAATATTTTCTACTGCTTGAGGTACAAAAACATATCAGACCAACAAATGACTTAAATTCACAAAATACCCTAATTACTGCGACCCACTCATGATATCCTGGCCACACAAACACTCTTCCTAGGACTTGCCTGGGAAACATCACCTTGTACGAAAAAACAAAAAAAGTAAAGAGCAAGAAATCACCAGTGTGTCTTTTCCTCAGGTTAAAAAACACACACTCATTTTATAGGTGTGTCTCCTCAGCTCTGGGTTATGCTCTCCGACAGGCCAAAAACTCCCCAGGCTAAATACTGCAGAGCATCTTCCAGTAAAAAAAAAAAAAAAAAGTTGCTAAAGAGTATTTTACAGCAATGCCTTTAATGCATCCGAGCAGAAGCTAAACGTGGATAACAGAGCATCTGCATTAAGAAACTGCTGACAAGATAAACAGCAGAGAGACCAATGCATCACAATCTGGTCCTACAGGTACGACTCCTGTTGCCCCGGAAATGCAGCCAAGCCAAACATCTGCAAAGTTTCTCACTGCACCAGTAACAATGGAAATGGGGAGAAGATGGCGGCTGTCAAAGGCAATGCCACAGATGGTTAAAGAAAATACAAACTGCAGCAGAATCGGCAGAAGTGTTCTATTATCTGAAGAGGAATAAAAAAACAGAAATGAATTTATTATGCATTTGAGAAATCCAGATTCATCTTTAAGACCACAACCCCCTAGGACTACACCTGAACCACTTCTTTTAGTAATATTATAAAGATAACACTGCAGGTTGGACTTTTTCCATAAACCCTGCAGAGTCAACGAAACTTTGACAGGAAAAGTCTCTGCGGCCACGAATAGCCACGTTGGCTATTTTCTTGGTTGCACAGCCATGATTTAAGAGAAGGTATCGCCTAAGCGGGGCATTTGGGTTAAGGGTGCTGGTTATTTCCCCCCTCTGCCCCCAAACCGTATCCATTGTAGATGTACATAAATACTGCTGTGTGAAACTATCATTCCGATAGCAGCAGCATCACATTCATCCATGAATGCTACTCCAGTCCCCGGTACAGCCCTATTGTCCATTAAAAAAAAAAAAAAAAAACAAACAAACCAATATTTATGCAGCTTTACAATAAGACTAACAAATGCGTATTTCTTTAATTCAAAAACTGAGAATAAGTGAATCGTGACCTAAAACGAAACTGTCCATACAAGGCATGCAAACCTAAATAGGATTACATACACTAAACCAGCAAAAGCACAACAATTTAATATTAAAGGCTAGCAGGTCGCTTAAACGGGCTCGGCGCACGCAGCTACGGGGAGATAATTAACGGGGATAATTAGACCGAGTCGCCACGAACATGTTTAAACCCGTAGGGAAGAAGAAAAGGAGAAACGGGACATCCTAAAGCCCGCGGCCGGACTGGGAGCGCTGGTCAGGGCTGTACTCTCAAAGGACACGCCGCTGGGGCGGGAGACGAACACGGAGGCCTTTTTTTTGTTCGCCTAACACTCCATACTTTGCAGGTAAACACACATACACACACGACCCAGCCTCCTTTGGTTATTATTATTATTAGCATTTTTTAATTTTTTTTTACTGGGCTACGTTCACCAAGTAGCCGCTTCCGAGGGAGTCGCCTCGAGCCGAAAGTGGCCGGACCCGTTTAACTTACTGGGCGCCCGCTTTGCGGCGCAGACAGCAAGCCGTCCAGATAACCAGTAACCACCGGGAGACAGGCGGCTAGTTAGCGGAGCAGCCCGCAACCCCCCGGAATCCCCGAGTGGAGCGAAAATAAAATAAAAATAAAGAAATAAAGCGAATGGCTGCAGACCGACAAGCTCACTTACCAGACCGGACATCAAAAGAGCAGCTTCCCAGAAAGGCTCGGCGTCCCCGTTTGCTGGAGCATTATTACGCGCTTTGCACCGACGAGCGGCTGTTGCTGGCCGCTGCTCTCCGGCGTCTCTCTCTCGGTCGAGCGGCACTGAGCACGGGCTGGTTTTTTAAACCTCTTCCCCCCCCTGGACCCCACGAGGCTCCGGTAGCCTCTTCTGCTCCTGCTAGACAGGCTAGTTAAAAATGTTCAAAAAAAATAAAAACGCCATGGAGGTGGAAGGAGGGGGGGGGGTGTGCTGGTCTGTTTTTTTTCTGTTACCGCTGCGAAGAAAAAATATAAAAAATAAAAAACAAAAGAACCAGACAGCATCCTAGTGGTGAAAGAGGGGAACTGCAATTGAAGCGGAGGGGGGGATTACGGATAAAGACGGGAATGAAGCCGTCCCACACAAAGACGCCCGCTATGAATGGCACCGAAAGCCGCTTTAAGGAGTTCCCCATTATTTCACTTTCTGGCTGCATTTTGTAACCTATTTGCCTTCACGTAAGTATTCTCAACGTAATGGTCATTTAAAGGGATACTCCGTTTGACAATAAGTATATCGATTGGGTATCATGACAATTAACATAAAATAGGCTTATTTTATGTAGGCTAATAAAAGTGCCGTCATTTGTCCGTTGACTTTATTTGATGTGCTATTCCAAATTTTTATGTTTCTCAAAGTCAGATAAATTAAATCACGATGGAGCAACCAAAGAAGCTGGTCATGGACTGAGAACTACTAACAACAGTATTTTGTCCGTTTGAAAATAAGATTAACCTTTGTAGCCCCCTGACTTCTTCGCCTTACTAAAGGCGAGCTCCCATAGTTAAGTCAACATCTAATGATGCATAAAATGTGTTTTTATTAAATGCGGCTGTTGCTGTGTAATGCACGAGACGAATACCGTCTTCGTTTACTGGTATTTTTTATGGAATGTAAATTGCAATAGTGTAACACACACCACTATCTAAAACGTGGCATTGATTTTTTTTTCTTCTTTTAATATAACATTTAATAGAATTACTAATTTAAAAGAACTAATATCGTGCCATGTTAAATAGGCTAAACTTGTTTTCGGTTGCATAGGATAAATGTTTTCAACTGATACTGAAGAATAAGAGCATCTTCAGTTGTAAACTCCAATTTTTATTTATACTTTTGGCCTGATCGAATATTAAAAGATCCGTAGAAGCTAGTTATGTACTTTTTGAAAGGAAGCTAATGAAAATAGCAATAGGCTACATCTTTTAGCCTACGTAAATGCGATTAAGATTTAGGATGTAGTTCTGTTAATGGCAGAAGATTATCTATGAATGAAGAAATAGTTGTATCTAGTAGATTGGTTCTTGCATATAACCATCATATAATATAAGCATTCGTATTTTGAATGTGAATGTTTACTTGCTTTCAAAACTCGGTGTGCGCGCCCGGTGCGGGGGGGGAGTAGGTCGGCTGCGGGTCGTGATGAATGGCACCATTATACGGCACATTGCACGGCTGTGGTGCGGCTGACACGGGGAAGAGCAGCTGGCAGCCCCCCGCATTCCTGAGCGGGAGAGACCGAGGGCTGTCTGCCTGGGGAGTCCGAACAGCTGCGGTGGCAAGCGGCTCCCAGTCGCTCAACACGCGCTTTTCCGTGCTCATTTGGTACCCGCATTGATGATCCTCTTCAAATGGTTTTACATCTCAACTTCCAGTTCTACGCCCTAACCGGACTCCCCCTAGTGCCATGTTCATCAACATTCCAATTAAGGGACCATTTAAGAATTACCAGTACTTACCAAAACAGCTCTGGGAAACGCTTAAGATGACCCAATCCACAACGGAACAGCGAACACCTGTGGATCCACCTCGGCGCAAATAAGCGGAATGGTTTGCTAAGCAGATGGTGAACATGGGGGGAAGCAGAAGCCAAAAATCACAGACAACCCCCCCTTCATCATGTTTTATAGTTCTCTTTTATTCAGACAACCCAAATAAAAGGCACATAAAACATCGCGCGTGTGTTTACATAATTATTCTGGACAGACATACATTTAAAAAAAATGTAGGAATGTTTTACCTTTCTGCTACTCAGAAAGTCTAGTCTTCATATATACAAAAATTACCGTTGTTAATGTTCTAATACAAAAGATTTATAAAAGGTTATTTTACTTTTTTCGTCTTGCACATATCTATCATGACTACCACGTCCTCAAAACTAAAATGGTTTTATACAAAGATATACATTCATTAGCCTACACAGGGTTTTCAAACCTGCCAATCCATCCATACTGGTAATATGTAAAAGAGCAAATCCATCAATTCTTCCCCATTCCCCGTTAAACATTATAAACCACAGCTTTTAGTTCAACTCAAAAAAAAAAAAAAAAAAGCACTTAAAAAGGAAACCAACGGCGCATAAAACAAATCAGTCCAGCCGTTACTTTTCTCTTATATGACAAACATCACTCAATGGTTTCGCATCTTTCCTTGACAAAACTAGACAATGCCTCAAATTCATATTCATTATGGCAACATGGATCATTCTCCATACTCACAAAAAGCTTCGGTTTGCTAACATAAAGTCTCGCACTTGACAGAGCGGGTGAAGGTCACTTCCACAAAACTAATAATCCACTTTATGTCCATCAACAATAATCGCACAGCATTTACTCGGTGTGGCAAACGTTTGGAAGTAATTCAGGCACATAAATCTTTTCACTGTGAATGACGACCAACTGCACACATTAACTTCACCTTCCCAACTAATGCTGGGCTGATTTAGTGTTCTCTTTCCACAATGTTAATCTCCCTTGTCATTTCATTACTGTGTTGTTTTTTTTTTTTTAAATGTATAACCAATATGGATTTGATGTTCCCATAATACTAGGGAGCAATTTATAGGTGTCCAGCGCATTTGGTCTTTCATTCCAGGTGGTGAATGCCGCACATCTCGTACCTTGGCACGGAATACTACAGTAGGTCACAAATGACTATCTGTAACCATGACACAAACAGCGGCAGCTCGGGCTTCACAGACATGACATACTGACTATATACGCTGCCTTACTTTAGGCCAGAGGCACTTTCGGCCTGTGTGCTGCACACTCATTGGCCTACAAGTGCTTTTTTTTTAAGTCCACAGTAAAGACAAGATCAAATGTCTGGGGTGGCACTAAAGGATTCTGGGAAGGCGCGCACACGACCTCAACAAAACCCTAAGCAACCCTCAGGGCACCCGTTCAGCCTTCTTATCACATGTTCCGGTCTGCAAGAGTACATCTGAACCCTGAAGATGGCAGTTTGCGTTATGAATGTGAAATAAACAACTCGAAAAGTAGTCCTTTTTTCAGCATTTTTCCTCAACGGATTCCCACAAAGAAAAGTCGATTTGTGGATCCCTGATCTCTGAAGGGAGTTTATGTTCGAGTTAAAATCCAGTACAATATGGTGCATTAATATTTACAAAGTAACATTAAAAATCTAGGATGCATGTAAAAACAAAAACTAATAGTTTACATAAACCAGACTGCTGGGTCACTCAGAATTCTTGAGTGGAGGATTCTTACTAAGGTTCTTCAACTTTAAGAGTAATAAGATCAAGGGTATATTTAAAAACCCTACAAAAACTAACCAACATGATAATCATGAAAGAACATTTTCAGGACCCCTCTCGGCATGGCATCTGCTGACCACTAGATGGCCCCAAATCTACATAAAAAGGTTCATTACCTAACACTTAAAATCTGATCTTTGATAATACTGATGTTTTCGGAACATTACACATGGGATATGCGTTTAGTGCAAGACACAACTTTCGATTTCCCATCAAATGGCCGGCAACCACCGATTTCCACGCAAGAAGCACATTCCCAGCTATCCCAAAACAAGGGGGAAAAAAACCTGCAAAAGGAAAAAAAAATAAAATAAAATAAAAAAATCTAATAGCAGAAGTGCCTAACCCTGGCCCTCAAAAGCCCTGGGGAGCATGTGTGCTGCTTCTCACTCCACCTCAGCTCTTAATTGCTTCATTGAAGTTATTACTGGGAAATCAACCAACTTCAGGAGTCAGCAAGGTGCTAATTTAAAGCATATTCCAAAACCTGCTGGATTCCAGCATTTCAGTACCAGGGTTGGGCACCACTAGTCAAAAGGGACCATGGAGAATTACTGTGAAAAGCAAACAAGGTTGAGCTGGTTGACGTTGAGGATGAACATCATCCGCTCCACATGCAGTCTGAGACTGACACGCCTCTCTTCCTCGATACAGTTTGTTTTCCATGCAGGATATTTTAAACATTTTCCCTCCCCAGCGGAAGCCTTTGTCCCTTTTGCTATATTTCTTAAAATATGTAAAAACTATTAAATACTGTTTAGCAGGCTATAAAAGGAAAAAACAAAAGACACTAACAAACCCACCACTCCGTAAGAGAACTTTGAAACATTAACACACTGTTTTTGCTCATCTTTTCTACCAACCCCACCCCACCGACGCAAGGCTGTTCCGTACTCAAGAGCACAAACCGGCATGCAAAACCTACCTGCCCCCATCAGTCTCATTACTCATTACACACCGCTCATTTACAGTCTAATTTCATTACTTCACACAGAGAACTCTTGGGGGGGGGGGGGGGGGGGGGGTCAGGTGTGTATGAGAATTAAGAGGGTGGGATGGGAGAGAAAAGAGGGGGGGGGGGGGCTGCAGATGCCTACCGCATCTCCTAACTGGACCTCCTACTGCTGACACTGAAACACTCTTGTTCACGCAGCCAGGCCAGAAAAATGCAGATTCCTAAGTTGCTTCCTGCAGAGTAAACATCACTATATGGGCTAAAATGGGAAGCCCTGTAAGGGGGGGGGGGCACAGGTGTAGAGAAGGAAAGGAGTGTTTTTTTTTAGGTAAGAGAGTTAGGGGAGTGAGTGTGGATGACTTGGGGAAGTGGGGGTTTACCAGGGAGGGGAAGAAGGCAAGACTTGGGAAAGAAAAGGCATGCTCTCCATAGACCTCATGGCGATGTTGAGGGGGGTGGTGATGTTCATGGGCATTGGTGTGGTGATGGCTACCGGGTGGGCGATGTTCATGGGCGCGGTGGCGGGGATGTTGACCGAGGCGATATTGACCGGAGCCGTGATGGTCACCGGGTGCTGCAGGTTCACTGGCGACGTGATGTTGACGGTGTTGGTGGCGATGTTCATCTGCGCCGCGATGGTGACGGGGTTGCTGGGATTGCCGCGGTTCATCGCCGTGCTGTTGGCCACCGAGTCTGTGACAGGCGTGGCCGCTGCAGAGTTGCACACCTCGTTCGAATCTGGATGAGACACACATACACACAGAGTGAACACACTTAACTGCGTTGACACCAGAACACGTTCCTCACGGCAACGTGTCAAAGTTCTGTGTAGAAATCAGCGACTGGTTAAACACCACAAGCAATCCATCACGCATCTGTGTTTTCTTCTAAATCACATGAGGCTATCATAAAAATAACGTATTGGTTTTAGGCATGAAAGCAATGAATTACACAGGGCTTTCAGCAGGCAGGACATTAAAACCGTGCATGGCCACCTCACACTCCGCAAGCGAGGCTACTGTGCAGGTTTGTCGCTGCACTGCATTGCCAGCGTGCCCGTGTCTGAGGGTGCTCAGGCCGGCCTTTCACATTCAGCCACAGTATTACCTTTTGCTGACCCTGATGAACTCCACTTCCAGTCTCCTAGGCCTATTCAGAAATAGACACACAGGGTTATAGGTGGTGGCCCCCCCCCTCCCCACATCTCATGGGAGGTTGGAGGGGAATGAATGACACACCCAAAGTTTGGACCAAGAACGATGCCCTCAAAAGCACAGTAAATGATACAACTACCAACCCCACGACTCACAAATAAGCCCAAAGGGGAATGATGCTCCAAGATAACAGACCTGCAGTCCCAACGCGCCTCAGCAGGTGAGTTATGGTGAACCTAATATCAATCCCCATCTTTACAGACCGTCGAAAACACCCTAATTAAAGAACTATATAATGCCATCAAAATAAAAAAAATAAAAAAAGACTAAAGACTAGCCATATTTTTACTATACTGAAATGCGAAATGCCTTCAATCACAGTGCAGACATTGGCACAGGCACTGACCACAAGTAGAAGCCGGCGCATAGATTTACTCCTGGATCACACGACTGAGGCCTTGCTTTGAGATTTACTTAGCTGTTGGACTCAAAGCTAAACCAGAAGGGCCTTGCTCAACAGGGGGGGAGGGGGCCGGGGGTGGGGAGTTAGCATTTCAAACAAACAAGAAAGCTCCTCCAAGCCACAAACAGAATCTTTTGGGATAATAATGGGCACTTTAATCTAGCTATTAGACAGACCAATCAAAAAGGCGTCATCCGCTCTGTGAGGAGGTATTTCGTCAATTAACATCTCACAGAAGCCCTGTCAGAATCGCCCGTGCCAAACCGGGCTGAATTGTGCCAAATCAGTGTGTGCCCCTTGGCAAGGCGACGGACTTCCCTCACAAGCTTCTCTTCTAAAAGGAGCACAAACACAGACGTGCTTAAGAGCCGTGGCCTCCATTAACAGAGGGAGCCTGGAAAGAACGAGCGGCCCAGACAGAGGAGGGGCAGGAGGAAGGGGCAGGAGGAAGGGGCCGGCGTCATCTCCCCCAGGTCATCCTTCCTATTCGGATGACTGCACTCAAAAAGATGTTGCGGTGGCCCAAGTTTACAAACGAGGGGAAGTCGTGCATTACGAAATGACAGGAAGCATCGTCAGTGGATTACTCATGCACTTCGTTTGGAAGTCACAGGTGTCAGGTTACCCCCCACCCCACCCAAGCTTGTGGTGGGTAACTGGAGTGAGTGTAAAAAAATAAATAAATATGGTTTTAAACCTGCATCTTCACATCCCTTCTGGAGAAAAGTCACATTAATTTGGTGCCTCACCTAAAACCCTGCCGTTTCCCAGCATCCTTCAGTCCTGTGTGAGGTTTTCCCCCACACGCCCGGGAAACACGGAGACACGCTCCCTCGTTACCTTTGAAGCAGCCCAAATTTATCTGCCAGCTGCCAACAGCCTTCTACTGGGATACAAACGTGGAGGAATTACAGGGAAAGGCAAGGGACGGGGCAAATTACTGCATCCCTGGCAAATGAGGTGTCGTGCTATAGATACGGGCAGACAGGCTGGCAGAAAGGCCATTCGCAGACATGCCTGAAACAGAAGCCTAAAAGCGGTTCTCTCTCCTCACAGCCATTTGTTCCAGACACATAAATGCTGACTAAGGTTTCATTTCAATCTTTCCATGCAGTCATGCTAACTGGAATCTCTAGTTCGCCTAAAGAGTACCATTACACATGTGCCCTGTAAAGGACTGGTGTCCTGTCCAGGGTGCACCTCAGCCCAGTGACCTGCACTGCCTGGGACAGCCTTCCTGTGACCCAGGTCAGGATTGGCCGTCGGATGGTTCTACAGCATCTGGTACGTGCAGCCGATTTTACCACAGATGAGTCACTGTGGCGTTGGGAGTCGAGTTAAAGCAGAATGTGTGGGCAGGGTTAGGTGAGAGTAGAATGAAGAGGTGGGTTGCATATGTGGGGCCAACTTTAACATTAGCCAATAATACGTTTTGAATCGGGAAGGGGCCAATCACCTTTGAGCTGGTGCCCCAGTCAGCAGCTGGTCTGGCAGAAACAGGTACAGGGTGGGGGTGGGGTAACACTGACTCAACATTCCTGCGGGACTGACTCAGTATCCTGTCAGAGTGGGCCAGCGGCAGTAGCGTCCGGCATTCCTGAGACTCGGCAGATGAGGACTCCCTTCGTAAGACATGTGCACTGCGCACTGCGCACTGCTCTACAGTTGGTCAAGGTATCACATACAAGCCGATTTTCTCGGCCATGCACATGCTCAGGAAGGGCTAATATCACAGCCGAGAAAAAAGGCACCAGATCGTGCAGGGGGGGCTGACGACCTGAACCCCCCCCCCCTCCCCTCAGAGTGGGATGGGGGCACGGCCCGGCGAGGTACCTTTGTTACAGGAGACGTTGAAGCCGGTCTGGCCGTGCGTCTTCAGGTGGCTGGTGATGTAGGCGGCGCTCAGCATCTTGCCGCAGACGTTGCACGTGACCTTGCCCTCGTGCCGGATCATGTGAGAGCGCAGGCGGTCTTTGGTGGCGAATGCGGCCGTGCAGGCCTGCGACATGGACGGGAGAGAGGTTTTAAAACTGCGGGCCAATGCAATTGCTACGCCTGACCATGCACCGCGAGCTCGGGGAGGGGCTTTAAACCTCGGTTCAGGTCATCCACCGCCACCTTCCCCACAGCCGCACCGCAGACAGAACGTGTGGTTAAACCACGGTTTAGGCGGATAACTCCACACATTAAAGGGTGAGATGAAACCACACTATGAACGAAGCCTAACTTTAGGTACTAAGCGTTACCAGATATTTTCTGCTTCCATAAATGAATGAACTGTTTCCACAACAGCAGAAGATTTACAAGTGACACAGACTACAGAGAGGTTTCTTTGTCCGGACTGTTTCTTAACCTCTTTCTGCCCTTCATCAAGGGCTGGTGAATTAGCTGATCTTGCTTACAGTTTAACCCATTTACACTGAGCTACTGCTTGGGGACCAAGACATTGGATTGGTTGGTCCCACCTCCTCTAGTGGCTTGGACCCACATTCTCTACAATCTGATTGTTCAGAGGGCAGAAAGAAAGATTTTCGTGCATGAAAGTCCCACGAGCCTAGATCACACTCTACGTGGTTATGAACACATCGTGCAAGAGCCATCATATGGCAACACAAACCCGACCACCGAACGCGTCGTCTTACCGTTACTTGGCATCTGAAGGGTCTTTCTGTAGAATGAACGTGCTTCACGTGACAGCTGAGATGATCCGGCCTGAAGGAGACGGGTGGGGGGTGAGGGTGGGGGTGGGGAGGTGCCAGATCAACACTACTAGGACAGGAGACCACAGCCTCACTCATGCCATCCACGCACTCATTCACTCCCTTGATCACTCACTCATTCACACACACACACACACACACACACACACACACACAACCTCATTCCAACTCTCAGTCCAAGTCACAAGTATCACAAGCAGTTTTCCAGGGTTCAGAACTCTACACAGGCATGTAGGAGCCAAACCCTGTACTTCCACTAAAGTTCCCACAATTCAGCAGACCGGTGAACATGTTCCTTTAAATCTAAAGCCATCGGTTACCTATTTATTAGTACGAGTATTACAAATCGGTGTTGTGATGCTGATGACCACTATCAGACAAGGTGCCTGGGTCGTGAGCTGTGTTGCCCCATCCTACAATTGACCACCTGCTGTGGGACTTTTCCACAGCATCATGAGGGAAAACATGGAGAAGGACGATGAGTTTGAAGCAGAGAAGTACCACCTTGGTCCTTGAAGAGCTTCACTGCTGCACTATTCCAGAGCATAGGTCTAACTTTAAACATCAGTCTGTCTGAATTGTGGGACTGTTTCAGGCTTTATTGCAGTCAAATATGCACAAGAGATACTTTCAGCAGGGGACGGGATTCTCAAAGCGCAGACCGCACTGGCTCACGCTCCCGGCCCACTCCTCTCCTCGCTGTATCTGCTATGGCGCCTCGGCGGCCGTGGGCTACACAGCCAATCAATGTATAACGTAACCGAAACCGTGCCATCAAATTTGAGAAGAATGTTAAGCGCCCCTCCCCCACTCACCCCATCCCCAAAGACTTGGGGAAGGGGGGGCTGAGGGTACGAGGGCCGCTTGGCGAGATCGAGAAGTCTGACACGCGTTTGACCTAACGAGGCAGACGAGGCCGGCAGCGGGCACGCACCTGGAGAAGCCCTTCCCACACACGGAGCAGACGTACGGCTTGTTGACGTCGCCGTCGTGCGAGCGCACGTGGTACGTCATGCGATCCTTCCGCTTGAAGCGCTGCTGGCAGATGGGGCACTCGAAGGGCTTCTCGTCCGAGTGAGACAGCTTGTGGCGGTTCAGGTGGTAGACGTCGCGGAAGGCCTTGCCGCACATGTCACAACCATGGTTCTTCTTCACCGGTTTCGGCGGCTTCTTCGGGGCGCTCTGCTGCGGCACGCCGGACAGGGCGGCGGCGGACATGATGCCGGGGCCGGCCGAGGCGGACGAAGAGGAGGTGGTGGCCGTGGTGAGAATACCGGCGATCGTGGAGATGTAAGAAGAATTGGCAGCGCCCTCGCGGGACACGGTGGACACCAGGGGCACCATGGTGGGCGCGGTCTGCACCTTCTTGGGCCGTGACACCATCTTCACGCCCGTGTGACAGGACTCATGACGCCGAAGGTGGTAGCTATCTCGGAAGGCCTTGTTACAGTATCCGCAGATGAATGGCGTCTTGCTCTTGGGCTCCTTCTTCACGACGACAGGGCCCACGTGACCCACGCCCCCAGTCCCGCTGGCCACGTTGTCCTTCAGCAGTTCGGCGATGCTGACTGGAGGCTTCTGGTCCAGGGGGATGGGCAGCACGGGCTTCTGGTCCGGCGGGTCGGCACCGGAGTTGAGAAGAGGGAGAAGGCTGTTTTGAGCCACCTGGTGCTGGTGGTGCAGAGCCTCGTTGGCCTGCTGGGGGGCGGTAGAGAGACAAGAGCACACCCGGGGGATGTCAGCGCTGGCTGCTTTTACAACAGTGGACAACAGAGCTCGAGCTTAGAGATCACAAACCCCTAGAAGAAATATCCATCCGGCTAAGGACTCATATGAAGGTCAAACACACCAGGTCAGTTACGTTCTCTCCCGTGTTACCCTAATAATGAGTTTAAGGGCTCACATATGTGATCAGTCAGGGAAAAGAAAAAAACCCACACAAAACAAAACCCTCCTGAGAGAGAGAAGGGACAGACACAGACCACAGCTCTCGAATGAAACTGATTCATTCTGAAAATCGCCCACATCGTCTAAATGAAGATGGAGTCCTCCCAAGAAATGCCACATTAGCTAGAGCGTCCAACCAGATGCTTGACATTCACCGACTGTCTAACCAGGCAAGACAAGCTCCAACGCTGCGTTTAGCACAGCTCAGCAGTTCGGCTCTGATAACCGGAGAGCTCCTGCTTTGAAAGAACTACACAGAACGTTTGCAAATGTCTGACCACCATTGGACGTGCTGAAACCAGGACCTACTACTGGTTCACAGATCTGCGTATGAAGAACAGCTAACTGCCAGTCGAGGATCTAAAGGGGTTTGGTGTAAAAATGACTGTCCACAGCGATGGGGTCGACTTGACCTTTAGCGAGAGGCTAGCAGTGGAGCATGACATCCCAGCACACGTACGCACCAGTAAACCCATCAGGATGGTCTGGTCGCGGCAGGCTGGCTTCAGGCGAGGCGTGAGAGGCAACCAGCCAGTTTGGCAGCATCAGGACACAGTAGCCTGACTCAGCGTGAGCTCGCAGGAAACTCAGTTTCCCCAGACACCCCCTGTGACATGAAGGTGTTTACAAGCACCCTCTGACCAGAAACGTGCAGCAAAGCGAGCCCTGCGGACTGTCAACTCATTGCCTCGGCAAGAGCTACGTCCACTTGCAGTTACACACACACACAAACACACAAGCAGGATTAAAATGGAGTCTAGCACTGTTTTAAGTATTAAAATGATTCTCTTTGCCTCTTCCCATTAACATCCTACCCGTACCTCACACGCAACAATGGAATGAGAGAAGTAACAAAGGTCACCAGACACTTGACATCCATGCAATCAAAGCACCGCAAGGCTTTGAGATGTGCCGGTATTTTCAGTACTTCCTTCTGCCACAAAACGACTGGCCTTGGGGCGAGGGGAGGGCTTTTGAACCACTAATGACCTCTCACTGTGTTTGGTGGAGAAGCCAACCAGCCTCATGCCTCAATAAGATGTAAATATTTTGATGAGAAAAAAATTGCTATCTTTGCAGGCTAGTCAGAGCCAAGAGGAATATTCTCTTTCACAGACGTTGGCACTCTGATAGAGAATGCCTGTGTGGCTCATGCACGCACGCACGCACGCGCACAGCATAAATTCTGCAAAACATGACTGAGGAGGAGAAAAAGAAAAAAACCTTCTGCAACTCAATTCCTCGCTCACAAATGCAGTTTCTCCTCACAAGCAGCGCTGACACAAGCCTGATCGCATGTCGATCTTTGCTCAGGGCTGCTTGCGCTGTGGCTGTAACCTTAACACTGACTCACCGCACACTCCCAAAATAAAGCGCTGCCTCAAACCCAAGCCCTTTGAGTCGCGGTAACCCTACCTCCCGAAGCGCAACAACGAGCGAAAGGCAACGCCGGCACTCGAGGCGCGTATCCTGCGCAGCAACTAAAAATAACCCCCTTTGAGACTTGTTTTTCGCAGATTTCACGTGGGTTTTTTAAGGAAACCTGAGACAGACTCGTGTGACATGGTCTTGGCTCACGGGCCGGCTCGGTGAACCTGGGAGAACATCCATCTCGACGGATGTCTAGGAAGCATTCGGGCCCTCGGGGCCCTCGTGCTGGAGGCCAGCCAAGATCGAGCTGAAAGGAACTACAGGCTTGGCAAAAACGGGGCTTCCATCCAAAAGGGCAAAAGCAAGACGACACCAATTTGCAGGAATCAACAACAGTCCCGCATAAACACCTCTGAAAGAAGTGGTTTCAAAACACTAGTGATGTCATTTCCTCCCTGAGGAAGGAGGAGGAAAAAAAATGCTGGCTCTGTGGAATTCTCTCTCAAAACAAAAGGCTGATATACTTCTAGGAAATGCAGTTTCATAAATTAGCCTCCTTATGGAAAAGACAGAGAAAAATAGATCGTGACCATGGAGGACTTTGGTTTAGCAGAGAGCCAAGATAAGATCAAGAACACACCAAGATGGTCAAATTGAGAAGAGTTCTGATTTGCCAGCCGTCTATGGCGAGAGTCCTCTGGCTTTGCTGACATTTTGGGGGCTTTAAAAAAAATGTCTCACTGCTAACAGGGCAAATATGGGGGGGCACACCAAATCTGACCCCTTGCTTTCAGGCTCAGCCATCCATCCAAGCATTGCAGCAGAACAAGGAACAGGGTGAAAGAAGGGGGGGGTTGAATTCCAAATTCTATCCCTTATGCTATCTGCTCCATTGTGGGGGACAAAAATCCAGGCAGCAAGGCACTTAAAGCCCCGTGTGGGGGGTGCAGCTTTGTGAGAGCGTCCTCGCCGATTAGGACGCACCATTCATAAGGGGGCGGGGGGGAGTCCCTCCCTCAGGCTCACCACAGGCGGGTCGGCATCCCCCAAACCTAGACCCTTTATCGACATATTTAGGATCCAGACCAGATGGGGGGGTCTAGTCTGACCCCAAGGCTCACCACAGCAAAGAACGTAGATCCTGAAAAACTAACATGGGGGGGGGATCAATACTTCAGAAGTATGACACTTGAGGATGAACCTTAAAGACCCCCCCCCCCCAGTCCACAAACATCAGAGTAGTACCCCAGGAGAAATGACACCGGCATATGGAATGACCCCTTTAGGCCCAGGTCTTGCGCAACTCCAAAAGCAAAACTGGAAGACCATTTAATATCACTGCAGGAGCGCCAAAAATCCCCCCCCCCCCCGCCACATTTGAGTCAGAGACCACACATGACTTCACAAAGCCCTCGAAACCACGTTTTCACCCATTCCGCAGCACGTGCCTGTGATGACTCGGAGTGGAGGTAATGAAAGGGCCAGCTACGATGCAGGCACACCGCCAAAACCCTCAGAGAGTTAAAAAAAAAAAAACACAAAAAGAGGGTGGGGCTTAGTCAGAGCTGAGACGCGAGTGGGGTGAGTCATGAGAGCGAGCAACTGACGCCTCCACAGGAGCAGGGACACGGTGGCCATTCCTGAGCTTGCCTGATGCCAAGTACTTTTAGTGCTCACTGGATGCTAATTAAAACAAAACATTAAAAAAAAAAGCACATAAATACTTACCACAAGAGCAATTCAAATTAAGTACCTTGCTATGGAATATAACTGCGGCTTCCCCTGCCCGCAATCCTCCACTGAAGAACGCGAAATCAGTAATCTCCAGGTTGTGGGTTTGCGTTCATCGTATTACTTCTGATATGAAATAAGGCGAGCGGCCAGACGAGGCTACCCAACACAAGGAGAGTGACAGGCTGCTTTCATCAAATAGGACTGGAAGGAAATCTTGTCGCCCCAACAGCCAGCCCCCCCCATCTACTAAAGTTGAGTCTGGTTTGTAACACCACTAGAGAGTGGACTATGCCTGATTAGAGACACGAGTGAACATCCTGGATCTTCAGCAAACCCTACGCCGCAATTTATGGACTTAACTTTAAGCATAACATGTTGATATAATGGAGGGGACGGTAAACTCATCAAAGAACCAAACCACATGGTACAATGATTGCACTGAGCTCTTCGACTTCATCTGGAAAAAAACGGATCTCACCCCCCCCCCCCATGAATCAGTGATGTCTGAGAGGCTCAATGATAGCTCCATGTTCCAGGTGAGGGACACAGAACAAGTGACACCCTGTGTCACACAGACTGATGTTGGAGGCCGGTGGGGGAGGGGGGACACATACAGTGCTCAAACATGACTCAGAAACACTGTCCAATTACATGCACCTCACCACACTCCTGAATGCGCCAATGCAACTCTCAAACTAAGGTCCGTCTCTCGGGAAGTGCATGCACCTGAGTGCCGAGCTGCCTCACACCAGGTAAAAACACAGTGGAGAGAATCTGCCCACTACTGGCAGGGACTCTTCTCCACCCACTATGCTCCAAGGCCACCATGTGGGACCACAACTCCCTCCTCAACGGGTGCCACGCACTCCCACACGGCAAAGAACAAAATCTAATAAAAGTATTAATGGGCTTATTACGACATTACTGAAAAAGCACAATCCCAAAACATTTCAGAGTAAATAAAAACGTAATGCAACTTTCTCCCACAACGGAATCAAATTTTAGGAAAAAAAAAGCATGCTTTAAAAAAAATCCAAAGAATGAATTTAACTTTCACCATTCCAAATGCTCTGTAATTTGCTCTGACTCAATATGAAATGTTATAACAGGAAGCTTCAAAAGCAACAGAAACAAAATGCTTAAATACCCCAGGGCTGAAAGTACTCCACATTTATAGGAAATTAAATTAGAAAGTAGTTTTGTCTCTTTACTTCCACCTCACCAAGGGGATAACTGCGTATGACAGAATAAATCATATTCTTCACACAGGAACCTGACATGGGGGGAAAAAAACAGGACTGCATCCTAGTCAATCCAGGGCAATAAAACTTCATCCTCAGCCCACATTTAGTCTAGACAACACTGAGTATCTGATTGCAAACTTGTACAGTGTGTTCTAGAGATGATTCATATTCTTTATGTACCTAAAGTAGTTTTCAATAGTTATTAGTTTCATTTGTTATACCATGGCAAAGAAGAGTTTTGCCGTGTCCCATAACATCGCCATCCACCCAATATCATTAATATACAAAAATACTCCAGAAAAATGCAACTTCTTTAAGATCTATCGGTTGCAAATGTGTTCCTGACAAGTCCAGTGAGTCAGAGCTGTATCTGTGACTCACTTTCAGGAAGGACTCGTTTTTCTTTTTTTTTGTACTTTCTCAAACCGGAGAAGGAATTTTAATAGGCGACTAACATTTATACCAGACGCGAGCCGAATTTAATTATCCAGCTTAAAATAACGGCCATTACTATTTAAGAAAGTTTCAGGGACACAAACACGCCGCAGACGTAAAATAAAGCAATAAATGGAAATATTTAAGGGGGGGGGCAGGGAAAAGGCGCTCAAAGACGCACGCAAATCACTAAACAAACCGGGCAACTTAGCATTTCAACCACCCGGTTAGCCCTGTCCTACAGTCAAAACCAGAACAAGATAAAACACTTTAAAATGCAATTTAACGGACGGCTCTGCCACTTGGCGTTAAAGGTTAAACCAGAGCGCGGTCATTTTATATGATATACGGCCAAGGCTCCGTAAAACAAAAAAAGTTAACCTGAGGTAAAATGTCACGCCTTTACACTGGTCTCAAAGAGGGAGGGAAAAACCTCCCCGAGTCGCATACGGCCGGTAGCCATGATGAGTAACTTCACTTTGTATCCCGAAGCGCTGGCCCACGGCCGGGGCCTCAGCTGCACACACACCGCCATCCGGATCACTCTTACTAACCAAGTTTGCCCCCAAGCCCAGAAATCACATTTCAGAATGCAATCTTAAAAATAGAGAGAAAAAATAGAGGAGTGCACGCTCGCTTACTTTTCTAGCATCGCTGTACTGATTTTTAATTATTTTTTTTGAATTAGAGAATTGCTGTTTTACACTGGTCGGTCTATTCAACGCTATTAAAATGGACGTTTTGGGAAAGAAAAACCAGCAGCGAGCTGTGGGCACCCACCGTGCGGCTGGCGCGGATGGTGGCGACGACTTATCTTTTATGTTTAGTTGGCCAGATCACCCCCCCATCCATACAATAAACCATCACCAGCATCTTTATTTAACGAGTGGTTTTCAATCCCCATAACCGGCGAGTGCATTAAACTACCATTATTTCAAGAGCTACGAAACTTCGCTGATGTAAGCGCCCAGATTCTTTTTTTCCAAGCGGGTTTTCCTAGCCAGCCATACCTCACAGCTGGAAGTCCTGGACTGATGTAGCAGCTAGCTCGCTACCATTGTTTTGCCTGGGTAGATTTATCTAAAATTAAAACCTCTTTATAAAACGAACCGGTCCCGTAGAATCGCGCCGTCCTTTGATTCGCGCCTCGTTTAAACAGTTAAATTGTTTTGCCCAGGGTAGCCCACTTACCTGAAATAAAAATGTACTCCAACTCGGTTCCATTGCAACACTTAAAAAAACCTGCAGGAAACCTACAAGAAATCTACAACAAAGCAGCTAAACATGGCAGCTGCTACAACTTCCTGTAACCCTTGGCCCGAACCATCTGACAGCGGTTTTGGGTGAAATAGAGCCAGTTTATAATACACACTGTTCGTGTAGCGTACTGTGTCGATGCATATTATACAGAAAACACTCACAGAGAAAATATAAAGTGTATTTTCTCAATAATACATTACTCAGTTTTAATATTTTCTGTTCGAAAGAATAGTTAAAATATAAAAATCCCCTATTAAATCATGTTTCACTAGTCCAACAGGGGGCATTCGAAAGATGGCATTGAGTAAATCATTTTCTCCCCGCTATCATAAAGCGGTTGTTAACTGTACAATTTTTTCTTTAATTACAAAGTAATGTGGAATATTCTAGTGTGTACGTTTGCGTGTTTATTAAAACTGCATACAAAGCAATAGTCTTGCTGATCCACTGCAATTAACATTTTAACAGACGGTTAAAAAAAATCTGGAGTAAGATTACCTAGGAAGCCAAGTTAAGGCGCGATTTGGCGGACTGCTGGCCAGGGGAGTTAGCAAACACTCATTCAAACGTTTTAGCTGTTTTCCTACATGCACCAGAGCTCGAAAACAACGTGTGATACATTTTGTACACAGAATCGTTGTTTTTCGCACATTTTTGTGTGTCCCGTATATAGTAAGATTCACTCTGTTTTAAGCAATATTTCATTATTATAAACCGCTAAGGTGACGTAGCCGGCAAGTTTATTTTACACTATTACCAATTTAAAATACCAGAGCATAATAATAAGATTACACATATTTTCTATATTCTCAAAATAAGGGGATTATTAAAAGGGACTGCAACTTTAATTTTTCTTCTTGGGTATTTGATGTCATTCCAACTGCCATATTTGGTATCTGTGTGGTTTATTGAGGTGACTATTTA
Organism: Brienomyrus brachyistius; assembly: GCF_023856365.1. Lineage (NCBI taxonomy): Eukaryota > Metazoa > Chordata > Actinopteri > Osteoglossiformes > Mormyridae > Brienomyrus > Brienomyrus brachyistius. Next base: position 1,340,748 of record NW_026042334.1, on the reverse strand, counting down.
AAACTATTACGAAAGTATACCAAGGAGTCACAAGTTCTTCAGTAATATATTTGAAAATGCAGCACAAAATCACAATATGAAGTTAAGGTTTATTAGTAGATGTTGTTCCACTTGCTCTTTAGAAATGTTTAAGTTGTTGAAAATTCAAGCAGTTTCACATACTTTTCAGACTATGGAACATTCGTTCAGATTAAATGCACTCGACATATCTATGTGTGCGACGTAAAAGTATGTGCGAAGAGATTTTGTTACTACTTTCCTTGAAGCGAGCACGATAATTATGCGAAATGCATGCAACATGCGCGTACAATATCGATATAAATGCATTTAGCAATCATTCCACAACTTGTGGATTAGAAAAAAATTAATAACTCTTTGCAGGAAGAACCAGGGACTAAATTTTCCATCATGAATTATTTGTAGTACATATACATCTGTTTACTTCAGGACTTCTCTGAACACACACATACTCTAACCAAAATATATATAATATATTTGTGATCAAAATATATAAAAAGTTTGGGGATAAGTGCAAAATAATACAGACCAAATGCTATGTAGTTTCTATAAAGAACTATTTTCTGTCTTTTTTTAAAAGTAAGGAATCTCTAAAATCCTGAGAGCCAGTTAAATTACAGGCCTGAGTTTTGTCTAGTATCTCGTTTGTTTAGCATTAAGTTGTAATATGCTCCAAAAGTTCAAAACTGAACGTTATCTTCACAGTGATTACATGAGAGTCTTGTTGGAAATGGCTCAGAGCTGTTACACAATGCATTTAAGGCAAGCTGACTTCATTGAGAAAATATGTTGAGATTTCTGTATTAACATGTAACTGCAGGTAAATTATGTGGTTTTTACGGACAATTTGTTAAACAGATATTTCTTGGTGCCGCGGTTAAACACTTACAGAATTTATTTCTAACCAACGGTAAATACAGAAATTCTAATTATACATTATGGCTTAACTGCTTCCTCTCTTAGCAGAATAGTAAGGAAGTCCTGCCTAAGAAATACTACGTAAGTCATAGACTGGAGAACAAAAATTGCACAAGAGGAATAAATAAAAATTCAGAAGGTCATTCACTAAACAGAAGTCTGTATCGATTTAACGTGTGGAATGATAATGAGGTAATTATCTTATAAGATAAAATACCACTGAAAAGGTGGCATGGTAGATTACCGTTTATGATTATATGGCGACATTATGCTAATTCTTAACTCCACACATCACATATCAATCCATTCAATGATGTCAAAGATTTTATTGACATAGTAAACATATAAGAAAAGTTTTGAATATGGAAACATTGAGAGAGTAGGGCTTATCCAACTGGGTCGCGGGGGGTCCGGAGTCTATCCTGGAAGCAATGGGCACGAGGCAGGGAACAACCCAGGATGGGGGGCCAGCCCATCGCAGGGCACACTCACACACCACTCACTCACACATGCACACCTATGGGCAATTTAGCAACTCCAATTAGACTCAGCATGTTTTTGGACTGTGGGGGGAAACCGGAGTACCCGGAGGAAACCCCACAACGACATGGAGAGAACATGCAAACTCAGCACACATGTGACCCAGGCGGAGACTCGAACCCGGGTCCCAGAGGCAACAGTGCTAACCACTGCACCACCATGCCGCCCGAGTAGATTCTTGTATTCAAGAAATATGACTACTGACCATCACAGAAACATATGCTGTATGGAAAAAATTATTGGGACACACTTCTTCGTCATTGAATTCAAGTGTTTCATTCACAACCATTGCCACAAGTGAATAAAATGAGGCACCTAGCAATACAGTCAGATGTACAAATATTTGGGAAAGAATGAGCTCGGTGAATTCAAGAATGGTACTGTCATAGGATGCCACCTTTGCAATTTGTAAACTTTTTTCCTTGCTAGATAATCCATGGTGAACTATAAGTGGAATTATTGGAAAGTAGAGAATTATTGCAACTGTAAGTGGTAATATTGCAAAGCTTAGGAACAACAGAAACTCGGTCACAAAGTGCAGACTGCATAATTAACAGAGCATTGTTGTATAGTACTAAGGCATATAGTGCTTAAAAGTCACCAACGCTCTGCTGACTCAGTAACTGCAGAGTTCCAATCTTCCTCCGCCACTAACCCCAGCACAAACACTGTTCGCTGGGAGCTTCATGGAATGGACTTCCATGGCTGAGCAGCTGCATGCAAGCTTCACATCACCGAGCGTCAGATGCAGTGGTGTAAAGCACGCTGCCACTGAACTCTGCAGCAGTGGAAATGTGTTCTGTGGACTGATGAATCATGCTTCTCTGTCTGGCAGTTTGATAGATGAGTCTGGGCTTGGCAGATGCCAGGAGAGCATTACCTGCCTGACTGCATTGTGCCGATGTAGTAAAATGCGCCAACTGTAAAGTTTGGTGGAAGGATAATGGAATGGGGTTGTTTGTCAGGGTTTGGGCTAGGCCCCTTAGTTTCAGTGAAGTGAAGGGAACTCTTAATGCTTTAGTATACCAGACAATTTACAAAGCAAGGTCTATAAAGGCATGGTTGGGTGAGTTTGGTGTGGAAGAACTTGACACAGAGCCATGACCTCATCTCCATCAAACACTTTTGGTATGAAACAGAACGGAGATTGCGAGCCAGGCCTTCACGTCCAAAAGCAGTGCCTGACCTCACAAATGCTCTTCTGGATGAATGGGCAAAAATTTCCACAGACACACTCCAAAATCTCGTGGAAAGCCTTCCCAGAAGAGTCGCATACTGATACTTATGGATTTAGAATGTGATGTCATAAAAGTTCCTGTAGGTGTAATGGCCATACTTTTGTCCATAGTGTACATATACACCTTGCTACACCTATGAGTGATTATTTTTTTAATGGAACATGAATACCAATGGATGCTGATTTATGACACGGGTGTCAACTTTCATGCTTCTTTGGCTTACGGTGAAGTGAATTCCTGACCTTCGTCAGAGTGCAGAGTGACAATAAGAGCAGAGTGATAGCAGGTAGATGACAGAGGCATTTGACCTATGGCACTAGCTCTATGACAAGGGTTAGGGGGGGCAATCATAGTATACCAGGGTAGATATGCAGCAGCATGCACCCTCTTCTTTTGAGGGAGTGACTTAGGGTAAATTTCAGTGATCTGTTATCGAAAAGCCACTTAAAACCTCAAAAGGTGCACTCACGAAAAATGTGTACGTTTGCTTATCCTTGAGGCTGTATCTTTCTAATTGTACCTTTTAAGGTACAGAAATGGACTCTGAACAACATCCCAAAGGTACAAATAGCATTAATGTACCATCAATGGTACAGAAATGTTCCTCAGAGTCTATTTCTGTACCTTAAAAGGTACAATTACCTACAGCTAAGGGTATAATTGGCAGACCCTCAAGGGTACAGCCCCAGTGACAAGCAAAGGTGCAAATTTTTACCTCTTTTTCTGAGAGTGTGGGCACTTTCAAATGCGCAAACGGGGCAGATGCTCAGGCAGTTTAATCTACCGCTGATCAAGGTTGGAGAAACCTTGGAAAATGTATGTGATATACTTCTATTTAGTGTTTATTCCAGTAAGTGAACATATACTGGAATACTCACAATGAGTGTTTCAGAGGAGTGGATGTGAGCGACCAGGCTATTCCCTGACACCCAGAGCAGCACATTCGGCAACAGACGGCCTCTCCTTTGCACATAGTCATGCAGGTTGCATCTTTCAGCTTTTTTCCAGATTCAACCCACAAGGAGAGTTTGGCAGAGGTGAGCCGCTCTATGCTGGAATATGCTTTTCTCTCCCCTGTTGGGGTTTAGTTTCATACCTACATTCCCTATTCACCTGGTACGTTTGTCACCCATACAGTGCAAACAATGCCACCCATTCTTTCCGTGAAAATCCATTTTTCGCCTTTTTAAATGAGGATAATAAGCCGAACTCTTGCGTTCAGGTTGTCTGATGAGTTGGTATTAGGCATGTTTTTTTAGTTTTTAAAAAAATTTCCAGGTCCGGATCACAATTTGAAGTTTCCTTTTGCAATCTATCTGCCTCTGTGGTGGACCTCTGCAAGATCCAGACGTTTGCTTGTAGTTCACCGCACAAATGTTCCTTTGTACATTGTGAAGACTTGAGGTTGGATTTTTACAAGCTAAAGGACCATCTAAAACTGACCTTTGCCTCAGGCCACATTGTGAGGTCAGAGGTCACCGCTTTGGGCACTGCTTGCTGTGTGTGCATGTCAGTGTTTATGGGAAGCTTGGATCCCGGCAGATGCAGCCGTCTTTGGTGAGCTGTGACTAATGCGTAGTTACAGGATGGCTAGAAGTTGGTTAAAAAGAAGGTTTAAGACCAAGATTGAAACCACTTTTATGACTAAATGCCCAACTTTTATTGAACATTGGGTGTGTTTTTTTCTTGCTAGAATCTCAGAGTTGCTGCACATTCTATCACCATATTCATATGCCAAAAATAGCTTAAACATACTGATTCTATTCTATTTACAGCAAACAGTATAGACATGTACTATTTAAACTAAGAACTAGCATAATATTTCATTTCAATTTATTTAATATAATACCACCCCTACACATCCATAATTGCTCCAAAAGGTTGTTCCTCCACACCAACTAGGACCGCTACAGTAAGTTCAATGTTAAAGAAAATTTTAGATATAATATTTAATGCAAGATGTGCAATTGTGGGATTCACATCCAGGGGGCACTGCTGTTTGTGCCCTGTACGGCAATAAAATAAAGCATTTGTCCATTTGTCTTTCCAGATAGGGAAAAGGGAGACTGGTCCATACTTGGTCACTTTTTAACAGAGGTCCAGAGTCATTGGGAAGATGTGGCTCACCGTGGTACCGCTGTTTGACATCCTGTTGGTGGCGCTGGTGAGTGATGGCATGCACAGTGACAAGCAGTCCAAGTTCACCTGCGACCTGATGCTGCAGCAACGTCTGTCACGACACGTTCGCCCCCATCTCGCACCTGCGTTTCTGGGTCCTCCAGCTCATGCCGGTTTCCACGCCCTCCATCTTTCATACCATCTATGTGCAGAACAGGATCGCCCAGGGTGAAAAGCTGGAGATGGAGAGGGAGAAGGTCAAGGTTCAACAGCCTGCAGGGAGAAGGATCCTTATAGGTTGGCATGCCCACTTCAGACCCCACTCCATGAAGAGATTCGGGCCCCCCAAGAGGAGCAGGAGTGTGTGAAGGAGGAAATTCAGAGAATGGGAAAGACCCCGCCCACATTTCCAGAAAGGTGCTGTTGATCGACGTCATCCACATACTTCTGTGATCCATCTTGGTGATCACCATCCTGGTAGGACAGCACTACTAGTTTGGTTACAGTAGACCATCTTTCTCCGCTTCATATTCAGCATCAGCTGATGCTGCTTCATCCTCAGCGTCAGAGAGCTGCCGTACCTGTGCTTGGTTCATGTCGTCCGCGTGCCCTGTTCCATCTGCCTCAACTGCCTCAACGGACTTCAAGAGCACTTGCCTGTCTGTGTGTCAACCAGGGAGTCCTCCAGATAAGACTGAGATGTGCCCTAGCTATCTCCTTTCAAACCAAAGCTGCGGTGCAGTGCGCCCCCAAGAGGCCCAACAGTGAAGTGGAGGAGAGAAACCAAAAAAGAAAAGATATATGGGCAGAACTGACCAATGCAGAAAATCACGTGTGCAAATTTTATATGGGCAGAACTGACCAATGCAGAAAATCATGTGTGCAAATTTTATATGGGCAGAACTGACCAATGCAGAAAATCATGTTTGTAAATTCAATATTCTTTCTATCTATCTATCTATCTATCTATCTATCTATCTATCTATCTATCTATCTATCTATCTATCTATCTATCTATCTATCTACCTATCTATCTATCTATCTATCTATCTATCTATATTTTATTTTTTGTTTCAGTATTTGTTTTTTCTTGATTGCTTTGGAGCATTTCTCAAATGACAATTAACATTTGCAAAACAGCAAGTATAATCCCCACACCACAATGTCACTTCTCATTGCTTCACACAAATTTCCAAATGTTTTAATACATGTATGCACATCGTATTGCACAATTAAATCATGTGGCACAGTTTTCATTTGATTTGGTCTTGTTGGTCAAAAGAGAGTATGTAGTTTCTCCTTGTAATAAATTTTCACCCAAAACTATATATATATATTCATGTGATCATCATGTAAGCCAGAACACAATGTAGAACCTTGTAATATTGAAAGTAGTCTTTGACATGAATAAGTATGTCTGCAAATGATCAGTAAGTGACAATGAGTAAGTGGGAACTGACTATCATTCAGAATTGTGGAGCTCAGGAGCATAATTACACTGACATTTGGATGATCTAAGCACTTTGGCTTTCATGGCTAAAATGATGCTGATTGTACTTTTCGTTTTGGAGGCACTGACTAATTCATTGGTGAAATTATCTGCTTTTGAGACATGAGTTAATTGCTTCGGGTAAGTTACAGCCTTCTGCAGCTGAACCATTGTGCGTTTCTGCGTGCACGAACCGAGAAATGCTTTTGCGGCCAAGAGAATGTTAAGCATGTTTATGAAATGTGCTAAAGCAATCGTGAAACACTATAAAAACTACAAGAGTAACTTTTAACCGGTTTATCTGGAAACCTACAACTTTAGGTATGGCAGTCATGTCTAAAGGTGTAAAAAATGCAGAAGCACCTGCTGCTATACCACCTGCCAGTGTTGGAACTTGTTAGTTGACTAGAGGCTGCTGCTTGCAATTCACCTGTTTTTAGACCATTTATATTTTAACTCCACGTACGACTATTCTTTAAGGTTCATATTATTTCTGTGTTAGGCCTGTGTAACGTTTTAAGTTAGACTTTGCTTTGGAGTCGGCAAAAGATGATGTACAATGGAAATGTGGTACCTTTTACTAAAGTCAACATGATTCTAAAGAAACTGAGTTTTATGTCCTGTAGTACATTAAGTAATATTATTTGAAAAACCTGGGAAGATCCTAGCTAGTTATGAAGTATATCACCTTTTCACATATGAAATAAGCCGTCCAGAAAATCACGTCAAAAATTATTTCTATATTGTTAATATGCTGTAAACACTTTGTGGAGAGCGTTTCCTGGAATAGCAATGGCAAAAGCAACATTTACGAAATGGCAAAAGCTTTTTACGTAAAAGATCATAATTATGTTTCATCCCTTTAACTTGAATAGTTAAAGAATAAGATTCTTCTGCACGATTTAAATGTTTAATGAAGCTTGAATTAATTATTTCTGCTATTGTTGTTTTTTACGTACAATGAACATTTGAAAGGGTCCAGCTAAGTTTATGTTCAGATAGCACCACAAAGCTCTTCTCTTGTGTCTGAATAGGTTTTCCAACTTCGTTAAAAATAAAGAAATATAATATCTATCTGAGACTTATTTTTATTTGTATAGTAGTCTATATATACACACAAATGTTATTATTCCACAAGAGGTCGCTGGTGGACAGCGCCAGACGCGTATGTAAACCACCGTTTCGATCGATTTTTTAATTTATCACTTACCGCTTCCAGTACCCGAATGAAACCAGAACCGGGTATCATTTATTTTAGTTATTGTTATAAATCATAATATCACCATTGTACTGTTACACAGCTGTCATCCATTTAAACAGCCACACATCTTACAAGATCACTCCAAGAAGTCTTTTTAATGGGCGTACAGCAGGAAATTCCTGCAGTCCATCAACACACTTTGCTGTAGTCATTTTGAAAGTGTTTAAATCTCTGAAATAGGCGTGGGCGCGGTAAAATGGAGTAAATTAAGACAATTTCCTGGGCCCCTGGGTGTCAGGGCCCCTAAAATATTTAGAACATAATGGTATTGGTCCTATATGATATGCTTTCAAACAGGTTAAAACATGGTAGCAGACGGGTTTGTGACCAGAATGGTATTGATTCGAGTGATTATTGTGGCCATTTCATTTTTAAGTTAAAATATAACTATGATAGGTTGAAAAATCAAACTGTGACAGGGGAAATTATTAATAAAGGAAAAATACTAACAATTAACAATCAAAGAAAAATATACATATGTAACATTTGCAAGCTATCACAAAGCGATGGGTAATACTCCAATAACGAAAGCGCGTTGTGGGAGTCATGCTGCAGTTCCCCCAGCCATCCAGCAGGTATCGCTGTGCAGCACCGAGCGCCCGGCGCCGTGCCGAAGCCGCCCGCCTAGTGGCCCGCAGTCATTATCGCCGAGGCTGGGAATCGCTCAGACTGATCCAGCTCGACAGCGCGGCGTCAGCCAGCATCAGCCGGATACGGGACCGCGGTGAGTGTCTGCGGGGTTCGCTGGGGTGGGGAGAGCGATTCGCGGGCGACTCGGCGTCGTTCACCTAGAACTTCAACCGAGGCGGCCGGTGCCTGAAAATGAGCGCGAGGAAAGAAGAGGGGCAGCGGGGCTACGAGCTTCCAGCGCCGGGCGGAGAGCTAACTGTTAGCTAAGTGCTACTGCCTCCAGCGTCCGCAGAACAAACGAGCCATTCATTCCCTAGCAAGGATAATAATAGTCGGCGTTTTGCAGCCTTTTCCCTCTGAGGCCGGACACTCGCAGCTTCACATTTATGAATTAGTCCGAATCATGGTGACGAGCCTATAGATAATTCGCTTGCGGCCCCCGCGCGCTCTTCCCCTGGGTAACATCATCTTTTTTTGTGGATGTAATTTTACCCGTCAACAGAACGGCTTCTAACGCTGTTATTATAGGCTGGGAAATAGCAGGCGCCTGCCTGGGTGTCGCTGTTCCGGCCGACGAAGGGACCCATCTGCGGTTAGCAGTGCGGCTAAGCTAGGGTAGGGAGGCTGGGGGGATGCGCCCTTGTGAGCGTGAGGGAGCTAACATACGACGCGGTGACAGTCCCAACAGAAGCCCGGGTCCCGCCCTCGCGTCTACTCCAGGCTGCGATCGGCGTCCGGTTCCCCGGACCGCAGCTGAAGCGGCCGTGAGGCGAGTCGTCCTGCCTCGGGTTACCGTTCCGCACCCAGGCATCAGGTGTCAGCGTGACCGCGTACCCGACAAACGGCTCCCCGCTGACACACCTGCCTCCCCCGTAAAGCGCAGGAGGGAGGCGGCGTTTCCGCGAACCTCGGCCTGCTGTACTTCAGGTAACGCGGCTACCTGCCTCTTGTCACCAGGACCGTCCATTATTCACGGCCGCGGCATAGAGAACAAAAGGCGGCCGCGGATCGCGTGTCCGTCGTGCCCCTTTGGCTATCGCCCGCTGGTCATGATACCTGCAGATCTGTACGTGCGATGTGCCTTTTGTCCAGGACGCCATTCATAAAGGCCCCTTTAATTAGTGTTTCGTCACGCTTTACTGTTTACGGTCTGACAGTCTGTTTATTAAACGCCCCTTAAGCGGTTACAGTGGCATGTAAACAGAGACTGCTGTGACTACGCTGAATATTGCAAAGGATTATTTCTCCGTATTTCTCCTTTACATTTTAAGTAATTTCTTTTATCCCGTCCCGTCATGCTCAATTGAAACATTTTGCTGCTTCCTTTAGTCTTACACATCTCACAATCTCTTGCTTACTTACTTACTTAGTTAGTTAGTTATAACTTACTTAAATGAGGTACTAGTCATCCTGCCAATTTGACTTGAATGCATTGCCTGCTAATATTATATTTTGCTTAGCAGATACTTTCATTAAACAGAGAGTGAAGTGCTTAACTTAAAATGTCTGTGTTTCTCTCAGCTTGGAGTGGTTGAATGGAGGGTTTAGCTTGTGTGTGTGTGTGTGTGTGTGTGTTTTCCCTTGTGTGCAACTGACACTTAAAAACAATTTCAGCGGTGCAGGTATTGCCAACGGCATACACAGCAGGCTCTGTAGCCCATTAATGAATTTATAATCGGGACATTTAAAGCTGCTGGATTTGCAGACACATTTTGGAAATATTTTTTGCATTTTGGCCTAACTAACTGCTTCCTTTTGGAATGTCATAGATCCTTCATTGTGCCCGTGGCGTGATGTTAGCTCATTTTACAGTCTGCCCTTTCACTGCCTTATTTTAATCTTGCAGTCAAGCCCCTTTACTTATTGAAATCGTTCCATGTTTGGATGGAGGGTCGAAGTGAGCTTTATCGCCTGTCTTTTGTTTGGTTGTTTTTGTGTTCTCCCAAGGTTTCCGCACAGAGAACAGACGAGCACACAAAGGCTTCTAACAGATGTAGCTGTATTCATTTGTGAGAATCTAGAGTGGGTTCAATAATTAATGGAGGCGGGGCACTTAACATCTGATATTCTCTTTTCAATAAAGCAGTCTAGTCGATCTCGCCAAGTGCTCAGCATTAGGGATAGGTGATCCTGTGTGGTATTAACCACCTTCCTTGCTTGATGGAAGAAGACTCCTTTCTCCCTGAAATTGTGAAAGAGAACGATTGGATTCTTTGTTTTCCCTCATATTCCACACCATTCATGGTCTTTACATTCATGTTCTGTTGCTGGTCTTTGGGGAGGAATCTGATCCGATGCTATTAATTGAGCTTGTCTAGATATTGGGGATCTCCTGCTGGTGGGAACCGGGATTTTTTTTTTTACCAGCCTTGGGACCCTTGACAGTTAGAGGAAGTGAGAATCTTAGCGAGTTCTATGGCTTTTGTGACTTCTCCCACAACATTGTTGCTCATCTGTCTATTGATTCAAGGCAGGTCAAAGCCAGAGTTCCCTCGGGTCTCGTGATGGATTGCTTGGTTGAGGAATGTCGTGTTTTTAAATCTTTAAATGTCTTTTTTTCTGCGTAATATGAGGTTTCGTGTGTAATCCTGCTCCGACCCAGATTTCCATCCAGTATCTTGATTGTCATCTGTGTTTTTGTTTGCCCTGGTATCAGAATGGTTTTTGTTTTTGTTCTTTGAGTTTTTTCCCCCCCCCCTATCTCAAATACTACCCCTGTTCTTCCTCCCTCCCTTCCCCCTTCGTGTTATGTGGTTCTGTTGGCTTCTGACTGGATCAATTCTTAAACGTACCATGAGTATTTCAGGAACACTGTTGTGGTAGAAGTTGGATGAATGCATTCTTCTTCTTACATTATATTGAGTATACCTCGACTTTTTGTTGCTATTTTTCTTAATTCTTTTTTTTTATTTGGGGGGGGGGGGTGGTCAGCCACACTGGGATGTAAAAAAAACTCTGGAATGTTATCCAAGCCAAAGTTGACTAATGTTCTTCTGTTATGGGGAATGTGTCCCCCCAATGGCAAGTTAATTGTCCCTGGTGTGCTAATTATGGGTGAAAATTTTGCAATGCACTTGAGGAGGGGTGCATTTAAAAGGAATTTACATATAAAGGCTTTTAAGAACAGTTTGGTTATGAATTGACTCAATGTTGGCCTTTATATTTGGGAGAGAGAAGTGACCATGGAAATAATATATGTTTAAATAATATTTTTTGCTCCTCTTTTGCTGTGTGAATGACTAATATACATTGATCCCCTACTATATTGTGGTTCAGCTATTGCGCCCTTGCTATATCGGAGATTTTCCCCTGGCGCATCACAATTCTCTGCGTATTGCGTACCTTGCTTGTGGTCCGGTTGTTGTGAGCAAAAAAAGTGTGTTTTAATAAGTTTACATATGTTTAAAGCATGAGGGATGGGTCTGGAACGTAACTTCCGCGATAGGTGGGGATCACTGTAATTTGTAGTCTAATAATAATATCATTGTTTGCTCGCTCCATAATACAACTGAATTGATTTACTCTTTCCGTTCTTTAGGGTTCTTAAACTAGTGGCAAACGTAACCCCGTTTGGATGTTACAAGAGACAAGGAGATACAGTTCAGACTCTGTATGGAAAAACCCTCTTGCCGTGAAGGAACCCGTTTTGATTTGTTGGGACGCTCTCCTTGGAGTGACAAAGTATGTTTAACCTGATCAAGAAGGACAAGGAGAAGGATGTGGGGAGGAAGGAGAAGCGGGATAAGAAGGACAAGAAGGAACGGATGTCAGCAGCGGAGCTGAAGAGCTTGGAGGAGATGAGTATGCGGAGGGGGGTTCTTTAACCTCCACCGCAGCTCCAAGCGGGAGTCTAAGAACAAGCTGGAGATCTCCAATCCCATCCCCATCAAGGTGGCCAGCAGCACCGAGCTCAGCCTGACGGACATCGACTCGGACAGCCTCAGCAACCGGGGCAGCATGGTCTTAGACATGGGTCAGCTGAGCGCGGCCAGCTCCAGTGACGACCTCAAGGGGGACGTGGCCCACGACGGCCCCCGGGGCTCCGTCAGGGAACGGGCGGCCCGCTTTGGCTCTCTGGCCAAGCAAAACTCGCAGGTGGGTCAGATCATGAAGCGATTCTCCTTCTCCCAGAGGAGCAAAGAGGAGAGTCCCTCAGAGGGTTCCACACCTTCGGGGCAGAACTCCGCAGCCCCCTCCCCGCAGGTGGAGGCCAAGGTCTTTGATCCGCAGCGTAAGCAGAACCTCCAGCTGCAGACTGTCGATTGGGTCCCGCCTGCGAAGAGGGTAAGGATCCCAGAGGTGGTGGACAAGACGTTTGCGGCCGACCTGCGGTTGCCGCATGTGGTGCCTCCCCAGACCCCTGAGGCGCGGGAGCTGGAGCTCCAGCGCCGCAACACAGGCGACTTCGGCTTCTCCCTGCGCCGCACCACCATGCTGGACCGTGGCGCCGATGGCACTGTCTACCGCCGCGTGGTCCACTTCGCTGAGCCTGGTGCCGGAACCAAGGACCTGGCGCTGGGGCTGGTCCCGGGTGACCGGCTAGTGGAGATCAACGGACGCAACGTAGAGAATAAGACCCGAGATGAGATTGTGGAGATGATCCGGCAGTCGGGCGACTCAGTGCGGCTGAAGGTGCGACCCATCCTGGAGCTGAGCGAGCTGAGCAGGAGCTGGCTGAGGAACAGCGAGGGGTTACGCAGAGAGGCGCTCGATGTAAGTACCCTCCTTCCCTTTCTCCCCGCTATCCAGCCAGGAAGTCTCAGGCCTGGGTTTGTGCCGACTTCCTCGCTTCATGTCGGCTTTGTGTTCTGCCAGAAGCCCCTGGAGGATCTGGGTGGTTGTCAGTGTTGAAGGTTTCGCAGTTTCTCCTGCAGGGTGGCTGTCCTCTCTGAGCAGCATGTGCCGCTAGGTGGATATGATGACTGTAATCCTCTGGCTTCCCTTTCAGTCGCCACATGTGGTTCTCTTACAGGTCTGGTTCTCGTGCTCTCGTACCCCCCGAAGCGATGTTTCTGATGGTTGGGGTGGCCCAGGGACAAAGATGGCGCAAGCACATAAAATGAGCTATGGAATTCTGTATCGCTGTCTAACCCGTGCTTTAATAAGTCAATGCAAAGAGTCCTTTACATGTGTGTCTTTAAGAAACACTAACATTCCTGTGAAGGTGTAATGTCAGTACGGTGGTAAACATCAGTGTTTATTCACATATAAATAAAGGAATCACATTTTTTTTTTTTTTTTTAATCTAGTCATAGGTTGCGTAAAGGTCACATCAGAATGAAGTGGGTTTGCTTCTGTTTCTCATTCAGTTATCATCTGCTGTGGGTATGGGTGGAGAAGCCATTACTGTCCCAGAAAGGCAGCTAAGCAGAGTAGAGCTCCTCCCTCTTCCGCCCTCTCGCCCCCAAAAGGTTAAACCATAAACAAACTGTTACATCTTATCTTTTATTTTATGGTTGGCTTCCTTGTTGTATTGTAGATAATGGCACCCCGGAGCGGGTGGAAGTGTGTCTGTGCGTGTGCGTGTGTGTGTGCGTGTGTGTGTGTGTGTGTGTGTGTGTGTGCACGCGTGCGTGCGTGCGCACTTGTGTGTTGTCGTCGGCAGGCTTGTTGTCCATGGGCACAGAGCTGTGTTCCTCATGTCACTGACGAACAGTCGCTGTGATTGAAATGCCTGGGACGACTTCCTGCCTGGGTCCTGCATTTCCACATGCAGTGTCTCGCCAGCACAAGCTGCTACTGGGTTCTTGGGGGCAGGGGGGGTTCCAATGTGATTTGAGTCTGTTTTCTGGGAGGGGGGTTGCTGTTGTACATTGGTCTTTCCAGGTGGAAAGTGCCCTTAATGGAGTCACTGGTTATGAATATCTGTGGTTGGGGGAGGTGGGGGGGTCTGTAACCCGCAGTCATTTTTCTGATTGCCAGGTGGGGGCTGAGGTTTTCATATCATCTTTATTAATACTATTGTTGTTAATCTTATCCATTCAGTGATTTTTTTTGTTAATCATATAAAATCATTTGTTTAGCCAGGGTAGTAATTTAGGTTTAGCGCCTGTCTCAGAGGTACGGGGGGGGGGGCGTGGTGGCATGTAAGCATGCCGTGGGATGGCAGTTTGCCTAGGGTGCACCTGGCGACCATGTGGAAGTGATACCCCAGGTTAGGGGTAGTGGAGTAGCAGGCACTGGGGTTTGTGTGGGACCCCCCCCCCCCCCCAAAAAAAAAAAAAAAAATTAAAAAACCTCTAGTGAACCGAAAAACAAAAAACTCGGCTTGACCCTGGCTGTTTGGCACAGTAATGCAGCTCTGTGAGGGTACATGGCATTTTTAAATGGCATGGGGGGGGGGGGCATATGCGAACACCCACACCCAAACTACAGACAGTAACTACCATAAATAAGTACAGCTAAATTAAACTCCAACTAAACATCGCTGCTTCTGTTCTGTGGTAGCTATTAACTCTGGGCAATAGGTTTCCCGCAAGCCCTTTACTGTGACAGACTATAAATATATCCCATAATGTGGTGGCAGTGGTGGTGTGCCAGCAGAGAGCAGATTCAGCGGGGTTGGAGATCAAACGATGCCGGTGGGAATAGGATGCGGAGCTGCCCCCTTGCGCAGCAGGGCCATCGCTGGATAGGATGGGAAAGCCACTCCGAGGGTCTTGTGATTCGGACGGAGGAATCCTCCCTCAGTGGGCCGGCGTGTTCTGACATTTTCTGTGAGACAGAGAGCTTTTATGTGGGTATGTGAGATTTTAATTCTTCCCTTTCAGTGTCTCTCATTCTGTTTTCCTTGCTGTTGCCTCAGGACCCACATTATTCCTCAGTCATTAAGTCATGACCCTAACTTGTTTTGCTTTGTATTTATATATTTATTTAGGCAAAAAATGGGCGGAAGGGCAACCTGGCAGTAAAACGAAATGATTTCTGGTGTGAAATTGTGCATAATTCGCCATCACAATAGTCTGACATCACGAATAATTTCTTGAACCTCACATTCCATGACCTAGTGAAAATGGTTCCGCAACCCACTTTTGCGTCATGACCCACTGGTTGAGAACCACTGACCTAGTGGACAAGCATAGGCCTACTTCATTTTGATATGTTTTTATAACTTGGTGCCTCATGGTTAAGCTTTGGTGTGTTTGAGAGACGGCACAAGGAGTGTAAGGTTTAAGCTAATCTCTCATAACAGTGAGCTTTGTGGATTTAAGTCTTTGTGGTAATTTTCCCTGGACGGGCTATTCTTGCTTTGTTTTTGTAGAAAGGGGACGGAGACAATGGCGCCATCACCTTCCGCATTCCGGAAGCGTTCTGCTTTTGTTCTCCAGCTGCACCCGACGTAGATGGAGTCTGTTATAAGGAATTTTCTGAAAGCCGGCATTCCTCTGTGCTCTTCCTAGCTCCAGCGTGGGCAGCCGCGGGGCGAATTCCCGCAAATCTGCACGAGTGTGTCGTAATCTGCCGGCCTTTGGGAGCCTTAGGGGGCGCGACGGAGGAGAACTTTGCCCAGCTGTTAGATGTTAAGAGAGTCGGCAGCTGGATGCGGGGATATTTACTCATCTGCATCTTGGAGTTTTTATGAGCTGCGGCAAGAGGCCTCCACTAATCGGATTCAGTGACGTACACTGCAGTGCAGTGCACACTGGATCTGGCGGGTGTTTCTGTAGCTCTGTTGAAAAGCACATTCTGGTTCTTTTTACTTAGGATGGTTGCACACAGTCGCCCTCATCCTTGTGTGGCTTCACCTGACCCACCCTCCTTCTGATACCTTCTGTTCTGATACCCTGCTGGTGGTGCCCTCTAGTGTCTGCCGCTATGTGGTGTCCAGCAGAGTTTGGGTAGCCAACCATTTTGCGGGAAAAACAACATCCTTTGGGGTTGGGGAATTATGTTTGTAACGAACTGAAAAAATGTGAGCGCATGAAAGGATATTGAGGATGGTTGTGTGGATGATGGTGGGGTAGCTTTTTTTTGGCATGGAAGCCGGATTTGTGGGGCGGGACGTTCGTATGTGCAAGTGCGTGATTTATGTGCTGGGTTACCCAGTCCTTTGACAGCCTGGTGACTGCAGACCACATGAAAGGAGAACCTGCTGAGAGGAGATGAATGATGTCTGCCGTTCATGCATTTAATGACCCCCAAAAAGAGCCGCTGTAGAAACGGGGTGTCTGGCTCTGTCCTCGGGATCCAGGCATTGCAAGTGGTCGGGCCGATCCTCCTGTTCACACTGTTGGTGCAGAGACTGTCACCCAGAGCTTACCAGCCTCCCACACACAGCCTCCTGCAGTCGTGAGCCGAGAGGTTCTCTCTGAGGTGTGAAGTGAATGTCCCTAAACGTGCACGGCAGGATTTCAAACCTAGGCACAGACCCAAGTCTCTAAGGAAAGCTCTGGTGAATTCCCAGCTGTTTTCTCGGTTATTAGAACAGCAGAATGATTCAGGTTCTTAGACCTTTTGCGCTGTCTGGGTCCTGCTGATTCTAATATTAAGGCTGCACTGTACAGTTGTTGATGTGATGTTTCCATGAGTCCACTGACACACGTGTAACTGACTATACCCCAGCGTTTGTCATCATGTTCACCTTTCGTAGAGAAACGCTCCTGCAGTGGTTCCGTTTCGGACGGATCTATCGTTCTCGCCCGTATACTCTTCACGACGACACACGGCGGCTGATTATCCCGCAAGCAGGGCTGACCTCCCCCCCCCCTTCCCAGCTGGCTCCAGATTCTTATTTTCTCATGATGTGTAGCAGCCTCGAGGAACCGCCTGTGCGTTAGGTCAAGAATTGAAGGAGTTCTGGTGGTGTAGGGGGGCTTTGGGGGGGGCGGGGTTGGTAGGTCCTCTATTTATAGATTCTGAAGGTTTTTTTCATTCGTTCTTTTTTATTTTTTTTTAAACCACAAAGTCCAATTTAGTTTGGCAGGCTGCGGCGTGCCGACATTCCTCCTCCTCCTCGGCTGAGGAATGAATGCGGGGTCCTCGGTCAGGAGCGCGGCTCCAGCCTGCGAGCCAGGCTTTGCCTGTTTTTTTTTTTTTTTTTTCCTCTTCTCCTTCTTTCCCACTCCTGTGTGTTGATTTAAGACGCCGGGAAGAGACCGGACAGACGGGAAAGGTCCACTTCGCTGTCACGGAGGCCTGGGAGGATGTGGCGAGGAAATTGCTTTCAGGAAGGGTGGTACGGGCTGACGACTCCATGCTCCGAAGCAAACACGTAAACACTCTATACAGCGGCGTCATGCTGGAGGCAGTCATGCCGTGATAGTCATCGCCATCGGTATTGCAGCAGGAAGCTTTGGGTCAACTGCTGATTGGCTCTACTTTGGGCAGCGTGGCATCCCTCTGCAGAAGCTGTATGGTTAGGCTCAGGGCACTGTCGTCCCCATGCAATCAAATTAGCTTTTACTACGCAGTAAAACATTTGGGGAGAGGCAGGAGGTCTCACTTAATTGGCAGATGGGTGGGGTTTCTATAGTGAAACCTCCATGGAGATGATGTCTAGAAGGTTTGGGTAAAGAGACGTACAACAAGGGATGAAATGGAGGAGGGGGGGGGGTTTGAGGACCTTGATCCCACCTGCAGTGTGCATGGGGGCAGAGAGGATGGCCAGCTTTCCCAGGGTCCCACTCGCCCTTCCGTGCTGGATATGGAATGTGGTTTGATTTGATTGCAAGTTGACTTTAGAGGAAACAATTACCAAATAGTCAGCGGGGGCATGCTGAACTTTTTTTAACTATGAGGCATAACTGGAAAAGGGGGTCGTCTTTATTACTGGGGTATTAATATTTTGTTCTTGTTAAAGTGTGATCCCCCCCCCCGGGTTTTGCATCCCTGTCTCTGTGCCCATGTGAGTGAGTTTGTGTGTGTGTGTGAGAGAGGGGATGTGACTGCGGCACAGAGAGGGTTTGCACAGCTGTCTGCCAGATGTAGGTGCCCAAGTCACATTTAGCTTCATGTGGGCACCTTCATGTTGCGCAAACAAAACATGTTCCTGTGTCTCTGTACGTACACTCGTGGGCCATTTTCCACACGTATTTCCTTTGGAATTGCATGACAGGAGTCGGCAGGCTCCTCATTGGCCTGATGGTGCCGGAAGGTTGGGGTACGGCAGTGATGGGAGCGAGAGGTTGTCCAATCTACCATCTACTTGGGATCGAGGGCATCATGATTAAACCATGGGATACCAGACCTTAGTTTGTTCTGCAGCAAGCCCTCTCGAGGCTGCCTCTTCAAAGCCTGTTTGGCCAATTCGAGGCATGGAAAGAAGGTGACTAGGATTGCGATGGTGGCTGTACAGCACTGTTTACCCAGAGAACACTGCTGCTTGGAATGTCTGTCATGCTTCTTTGCCGATAGTCCTGGTTCTCAGGAACAATCCAAGTGTGGTGCGCCCCCTACTGGCTGGCTCCCGGACCTCGCCGTTCCTGGTGCGGAGTTGTGCTTCTTTCTGTGCGCTTGGAGGACACGGTGTTTTGGCTTTGTCCGCACAATCACACTAGCCCCCTTTGTTTGCTTGTTTCCCTACGTTGGCAGACATCTGCGAGAAATTAGTCTGTTGCCACCCCCCCCACCATCCCCTGTCCTCTGCATTAGGTAACATCTCTTTTTTGCTCTAGCTGGTCATCATACATGCTCCCTTTTCTTGCTCATTTCAGACCAACCCCCTATTTATTTTATAACCCCCCCTCCACCTTGGCAGGGGGCTTCGGTATTTCTGCTGGCATAATCTCCCTGTGGCCTGGGAGCAATTTTCTCAAAAACAGAATTTTAATATGCATATATATATGTAAAACAGCAAATGATGGTAAGTGAAGTCCACACCCAGAATTCGTACTGTTCCCCTACCTGAACCTGCTTGTGAAACCTTGTGAATCAAGCTGAGGGAGGTATTGTGTGTCGTTAATTTGCCTGTTCTTACACTCTTCGTGTCTTCATCCTTGCATATTTCTTTGCCGGAATTTATTGCCACCTCTGATCCCTCTCGTCGTTCTTGTCGTTTGTGCTGTCAGGTGGTCGCCCACAATGCAACAGGCATTACCGCTGAAATCTGCTTTTCAGTTCCCGAACTGTGCTGTTTGTTTAGCCGCTTGTGTGCAACGCCGACCGAGGTGCTGATCTGATGCGACTGCGTTTCTGTGTCTGTTCACTTCCCTAGTTTTGTTTGTCTGACTGTCTTATTTAATTTGGTTTGCTACATTTGTTCTTTGTTTCACTCCTGGAAAGCTGCTCTGAGTGGATCGGGATGTGCTGACCCAGAGGGACCAGTCCAATATGTGAGCTTGTTCACCCAATACGTGCAGCTACGAGGTCAATGGCTGACGTCCCCTGATTCTTAGTGCGGTATGCAGTCAGACTGTGCCTCCGACTTACAAGCTTATTAAAATTCTGGAATCTGAGTCTCATACGTCCGATCACACATACACTTCTTGTGCACGCATTCACACTCACGCACACCCGCCCATGTACCACTCCCCCCCCCGTACCTCGCACCCGTGCCATGTTTGTTACGCTTGGACCTCACACTGTTATTTTACTCTCCCAGACTATGGGCTTTGATACCAAAGCCATCCTGATTAGTTTGGCTCAGAAATATTGAAACATCAACATTTATGATCTTTGAACTTCGAAACTTCATAGCTCACCGGCCCCCCTCTTCAGTTAAGCCGTACTTGACTGACTGTCACTCTTGATGCGCAAATTCTAGTGGGGGGGCTTTTTTAATTTAATTTATTGTGCATTTAATTTTTTTCTCCCCCTGTATTCGTTAGTTTCAAGTCTCATCTAAATGTGATTGCTTTTCTCCCATGGTGCAAAACAATGGAATGTGCATGCTTGTTTGTGTGTGTGTGTTCGTGTGTGGCTACATATTGTGAATTCTCTTCTCTCCATACTCCCCTGATCCTCTGGTGTGCAGTCCTCCCCCAGCACTGGTGAACTCCCCTCCAGCCTAATCAGCATTTTCCATTATCCTGTTCTTTAATAGAAGCCCTCTGATTGATTGCGATTGGTTAGTTGCAAGGAGTCCAGCTGTGCAACCACAGGACAGCGTCTGATGGCTTCCGGTGGCCTCTACGATCACCCATTCTCTGCATTTCTGCGGGCGTGGCTTAAAGCAACTTGCGAACCACGTGCAGTCAGCTTGTTTTACAGAATTCCAGAAAACTCATTCTGTTGCTTAATTGCAGATATGAGAATGCAGCTTTTGTACATTTTTTCTAAGGACGAGTCGGTGAATTATGACATGTGAAGAGAGCAGAATATAGTAGCTAGTACTCTGGCATGTACTCGAATTATCCAGAGATGGAATTTGAAGAGGAACTTTAGTTTGAGCCGTAAGCAAAGTCACAAGGCTTGTTCCAAAAGCTTGTGAACACACCATGAAGTTTAAACTGAGTGTTTTGTGGGACCCAAAGCCGGGGCCATCTGGGTGCTTCTCCTCAGAGTTGGCACAGCTCCTGCTTCCTCTTGCATTGTGTTGGAAATGGACGCTTAATTCCACAACTTCCTCTACAGGCTTTGGGGGGGAGGGGAATGGTTTGGTGCAGTGGTGTGATAAGCACAGGAGTGGGAGCACCAGGACTGCTGTGCAGGAAGCAATTGAGCTTAACCGGGAAGCCCTGGCAAAGACTGGGCGTCCTACTGGGTCGCTCACCACCTACTGCAGGCCAGTCTTCGAAACGGGGAGGGGGGTTTACCAGTAAAACTGTTCTCTCTATGCCTGTTGGGATGACGGCCAGAAAGGGTTGTGTGTCCTGGGGGCAGGGGGGGGGCTGCGCCCCATCTTTCAGCAGCTTATCCTTGGGGAGGGGGATCTGGACCAGCCTGCGGTTACCCAGTGGCTGAACACAGCCCTGTTGCGCGGTGTCGCTTTTCTTTGGATGACGGCTGATACTCTCTGCCGGTGTGAAACTGAGCAGCACCAGGTTGTCTGTGGCCTCTCAGAACAGAGGCTCCGTCTGTCAGACCCCCCCCTTTGAAATGCATGCTCCCAGAATCCCCCCCACCCCCGTCTCAGATCGCACCGATAGCTCTACATCTTAAAAGCTCCTGTAGGAATTATCCAAAGATTGGTCCTCTCTGATCTGATATTTAAGAAAAGAACTCTGTGCAAGTGTTTGTTTTGAAGGGGGTTATTGATGATATGATTGTATGGAAGATAAAAAATACACCAGGCCAATATCTTCACATAGAAGACATCCAGATGACTGCACTGTTACTGACAGGGTATTAAGAGGTGTCCCTTTGCTGATCGGAACGGCACTTATTTGCCAAGCACACTATATGGTGAAGTGCTCCGCTCCCAGCAATCGTCTGAATGATTCCAGCTGGGTTTCCTCCCTAAAGTTTCTTTCTGGTATTTATGGAATCTACATTGGAACAAACATCGTGCTTCCTGACTGGGTCCCTGGGGGTGAGGTGGGCGGAGCAGGGATTGGAGCTTGCTGGTGGACCAGTTGGGGCCATGTAAGACAGGAATGCTATTTGTAAAAAAACACATCACGTACCCCAGACTGGGCGCGCTCACACACCATTCACACCTACAGGCAATTTGGTAAACTCCAGTTACCCTCAGCATGTTTTCAGATCGTGGGGGGAACTAGAGTATTCGGAGGAAACCCCACAATGACATGGGGAGAACATGCAAACTCCACACACGGCACCCTAGCAGAGACTTGAACTCAGGCCCCAGGGATGTGAGGCAACAGTGCTAGCCACTGCACCGCCCTGCCGTCCCATTGCATGCCCTCTGTGGTGAAAGGCTTGTCAGATGGACAGATCTTCACTTAAACGGTCCTTTGCATTAATCAGAATTAGAATCAGGTTTATTGGCCAAGTGTGTGTGGCACACACAAGAAAGTTGTTTCCAGCTGTCGGTGTGTCTCTGGTACATTACATTAATTTGGTGGATCGCTCATGGCAAGGACGGCTTTGGATAGTGTACCAGTGTTTGGCTGCATTCAGCCATTGTTGCCTCATGCTGCGGTGTCAGATGTAAGTGCTGGGGAAATTGTAATTTGGTTGCTTTATGGCTTTGGTTGTGCCTAATTAGGGAGCTGTGTTCCTGTGCTGCTGTAGCCGTGTGCTGCTGGCCTGTCATCTGCTTTGATTCCCTTTTCAACCTTTGATCTTTCGTGTCATCTGTGAGCTTATGCCAACTTCCTCTCTGAGGTTTTTGCATTCAGTGATTAGGCCAGTGATTAAAAATGGAACAAGATGACTGGCTGCAGTAGACAAGAGGCAAACACCTCAGGCATCTCCAGCTTTGTGGAACGGTGATACTTCCTCTCAGGATGGAACTTTCATCAATGTCGTGAGAACATGTTTTTGCTCCCTGTCCAGCTGTAACCCTGCCGCTTCCTCCCAGACCACCACTCGTATCCCTTTCCCCTGAGTTTTTCATCCTAGTTTTCTCACTCTTCTCCTCACCCCGTGGGGTTGGTCTTCCTCTGGAGCTTTTTCACCCAGTTACCCTCTTTACTCACTGACCCAGTCCCAGTGTCCACTCTATGGGTTCAATGACTTTGAGGCATATTCCTGCTAAGTCCTTGAGGGTTTAGGGTTGTCCAACTGTCAAATCGTCAAGTGCATGAGGGCTCTCTCTTGCAGATATTTTGAGCCCTTCATGCACATTTTCCCTAGGTCTACATTTCTGCAGATTTTGCCTGAGGGAATTACCCACAGTTCTTAGCATTGTGACGTGAAATATTAAGATAGTAAGGAACATGTTTTGGTGTTGTCAAGGTAACATTCCAGTGTGCTGTCTCTTGTACCGATTTGAACCCTCGCAGCCTCTCACACTCAAACATTTACCAGGTGATGTTAATGAAGTCTGTGTGGATTCAGGGATTAGGCCTATGTGGTGGGGGGGGCATTGAGTGACATACAGTAGAGGAAGGGGTTGTAATTTGTGTGCTCTCTGGGTTTTCAACCCACGGCTCTTGTGTTTTTCGCATAGCGTTCTGCTGGTTGAACTACTGCAGCTATATCCCCTCTTATGCCTCAATCTTCAATCCTTCCTCATCGCCTGACCCTGCTTCTCATGTCGCGAGGGTGCTTCTCTGGGTAGTAAATCATATCCGCCACATTGGGAGACCCCCCCCCCCCTCCTCTGTCCCATCTCATCACGTCCCTGTGAGGTCAGTCTGCCAGTCAGTGAATTTTGTGTTGAAGGATCAGGCGGGAGTAAGCATGTTTCCACGATGTTAGCCATTTATAAATCAAAGCGAAGTGTCCTCCCTCACATGCATACATACCTCTGAGTGATATTGGCCGATAAGTACAGGCTTTCCATTCAGCCCTGTTTCTCGTAGACGAGTTCATCAGAAAAACACACGAGATTTATAACCCGAGTATATGTGCAGCCTGGTTTTCCTCCAATTAATCCAAGGAAATACATCATCACCAGGTCCTGAAACAATTCTGTGTTGCCTTCAGCAGTGCAATGGAAGCCAGGCCATTGACTGCAGAGCCCCGGAATGCCGGCGGCTCTTCTGGAATTTACGGAATTGCAAAGTGTTTAATTTTTACACTTACACTTGAGTGTTGTGTGTAGACCATCCACTGCCAAAACTGGTATCAAGTTGTTCCTTCCTTAAGTAGATCATTGGCTTGTACATATGTGCTCCTTTATGGAAGCCGGGCTATTGCTCTGTTCCTGGTGCCACTCTTTTAATACTAGGGGAGAATGACTCTTTGTAACTCAAGTAAATAATTGGGTTTTTATGGGTATCGGATGTTTCTTAGAATCGGGTTAATCTTTTTCCTGCAGTTTGCTGAGATTGTGGTTTTCATCAAGGGCTGGTGTGGCCAGAGTGGCCGTTAGGAGCAGCTAATGTTCCCGGTGTCTCACGTCTGCAGCCTTCTGTAGTTCCACATACCTCTTTCTTTGCTGGCAGACATTTTGTTTTCCCTGTCTTTGAGAGGTTTGTGCATCCTGTTGTAGATAAACAGTTCTCAGATGAGGAGTAAGAACATGGCAACTCTCTCTTTTGCTGTGATTTTTACATTGGGCTGAGGCCGGTGAGCTTGCTGAAGGGGGCCAGCATCCTGGATAGGAGGCCATATTGAGCTCCAAGAGGTTTAGAGCGTGATTGTGAGTAACAAGGAAGTCACAGCAACTAGGTTTTGGCCAATGGCCGTAGAAGGGAAGACTGGAGTTGCGCTGTCCTTACAGATGCTGGTGTACGGATTGCTTTCCATTTGCCTTCCAACAGCCGCACCCTGTAGGTAAACCAGCTTCGCTTTATCAGCGGAATGTATGTGTGACCTTTTGAAAGCACCCAGCCTGTCATGCCCATGGCGACAGACTGCCTTTGGGAGGTATCAGTGCCTTTGGATTTTAGGTCTTGCTGCAATAGTGGGTGATGAACAACAATGCTTTTTATTGCTACGTGATGATAGAGTTCTTGTGCGTTGCTGCCTTGCACAACCGCCACGTGACACCGCACGCTTGCACATGCCTGCTTGCCATTTATTTCAGAACCTTCTTCCACCCCTGTGCTAGCGGCAGGAAACGTTCACTGTGGAATCCCTGCCCAACCCTGTCTGTAACAGACCATTAAATCTGTTCATCGATCTTTATGCAATACAGGATCTCCACGTGCCTGGAGCATATTTCAGGAAGTAAAGGGTATGAGACATGAGATGCCAGTCTGAGGTGCCATTAAATGTCAGATCTGGGAGCCCCAGACATCTCTTCACAGGGAAGGTGAAGACCTTGATTGAATCTAAGATAATGTTAGCATTATGGTATAAAATCCTGTGTCTTTCACCTAATGAACCGAGCCCCCTGCTATTACACGAAGGTGCTTTTCCACCCCCATCTATGATGATCCAGAGAGATTTTCATTCAGCGGGGCACTGGATCGCTGGTGCTTGCAATGGTGGCTGAAGCCGTGGCCCAACTGTGTCGCTCATTTTTGTTAGGTTGTGAAGTATTCGTCACCAATGTTATGTGGTGAATTGTGCTAAATGCTGTCTTACTGTTAGGCAGTAACTGCTTGATCCACAGTAAGCTCTCTAACATCGGGGGTGTTGGGGACCTGTTATGCGATTTGAAGAGATTCATAAGGGACTTTCCTGCAGTGTTTTAAAGAGGATTCAAAACTACATTGCAACAAAGCATTAATAAATGCTTAAATGGCTATTATCAACTGTCTTTGTTATTGAAGCTATATATGAAAACTTGCATTAAGTTAAGACGTATGAGGGTTTGGTAAACATTTTTGGGGCTTTAGTAGTAGTTAGAGGAAACCGTTGAGTAGCTTGTGGCCTTTCATACACAAACTATTTTCCTCTTTCTTTTTTACATAAAAATGCAGAAAGTTGGTTAGAGCGTAAGACGAGTCCCTCTTTCCCGTTGTGGTGAGGAGTGAGGGCTCAGTGAAGATGGATCACTCCAGGAATATGAGCTTGGTAGCCACTGTCCACCACTCGCCCATTATCATTGGCAGGAGTCTGCACCATTAGCCAATGGCTCACCCTGTCTGACAGCTCTTGGCCAATTAACAAGTGCCTTGGAGGCAGAGTGGAGAGACGCTTCCCAGTCTGTTTCGTGTATATGCACCTTCGCTGCCTCCCTGCTCCCATGAGGAGCTTTGCCTCTGGCTGATGGGTCATGTCAAAGGATAGGTGGAATGTGTTTAATTCCTCATTGAGTCTATGCCGCAGTGACGTTGCAGTTTTCTGTGGATCCTTGAAAAGTGAATGCTATCTCTGCCCTAGCCTGTAATGATTGGAAGTCACGTCTGTTTTAGCATTTACAGATATTCTTTTATAAGCTTTACAGCACGGATCATTTGTCATAATCCCCAGCAGGCGACGGACCCTACGCAATGGGCGCAGTCACTCATATCAAAGCTGTTAATTATTGAGAGGAGTTAAGGAGCAGCAGGAAGATAACGGCATGGTTGTAGTGCAGCAGCTGTTGGATCCCTTGCTTTGCTCATGTGCGCCGCTCGTTTTCTTGGTAGGCAGCGAGAAACATTCTGTGCCCACTGAAGGCTTAGGCACACTCCACCCATGGCTGCTTTCATTAGCTAAAGTGTAATGCAATTATGTATGGTATGGAAAATGGGGTTTTATTGAATTGAGAATCTATGTATTTTGATGCCCCTAGTGTTCAAATGATAGTACTGCCCAAAAGACTCACTATGGTCATATTAATCTACATTGTCCGGAGATTTCCTTCCATTACTCTGTGAAATTATTCATTGGGGTCCAATTTTTCACCCGGCGGTCTGGCATGAGTGACTGGGGGTGTCGAGCATGAGTTACTGGGGGCAGTGGGCACATGCTGTAACTAAGTCCCCTTATGTAAGCGGGATGGGAAAACCTTTCCCCCGCATCCTCACTCCAGTTGTTGACACGCAGGGCTGCGGAAGCAGCTGACGTCCTTTCTGTTCTCGAGCAGTGGCGCCCCCCAGTGCGAGCTTCCGGCAGCTCTCCGCTGCGGGTTGCACTTCTGTACTCTGGCTCTCGGCCTTGGTTGCTCACAGGCAAAAAGCAACCATGGCGGGCAGCCTGGCTGCCTCCGGAGGAGGCTGCAGAACTTGGCGCTCAAATAAATAAGGTCTCCTTGTGTTTATTTGGTAACAGGCACTCGGAGGCTGTCTCCTCTAGGGGATCAGGCCCCGGCACCATGCCGTCTTTTGCTCTCCGAACGGATGTGGCGGGAGGAACGAAGGCAGATGAGGGCGGTCAAGTGCCGCAGACACTTGCACAAACATTGAGCGAATTCTGTTCGTTTTTCTGCTGTGTCTGTTCTTTTTCGCTGTTCTGAGAATCATCTCTGTCAGTCGCGCCTCTATTACAGAGAATGCGGTACCTGATTACCCATTCCTAAAAACCACAAGTCTGTGAACTGGTAATTGGTTTTTAGTGGGGTTTGCGCGGTGTTTGGGGAGGAAGCTCGGCCGATCTGGCGATGCGCCGTGTGGAACGTTCCCTACGGTTCTCGCCTCTGTTAGGCAACAAACGGGACATAACCGGTCATGGATAGTGAATTCTGGAGCAAAGCCTTTGCCATTGTATGACTGTGCTGCTTTTTATTTAAATTTTTTAATTTTTGCCCCTGCCAGTTCCTTGTGTCAAGTGAAGACAGGTTTGAGTAGGCCTTTTGGTGAGCACTCTACTCTGTGTTCCCTGACGATTTGTGTATTTCAGGTCTGATTTCCATTATATGCGGGATGCCTTTACATGTGCATGTGGTTTGTGTGTGTGTTTGTGTGTGTGTGTGTGTGTGTGTGTGTGTGTGTGTGTGTGTGTGTGTATGTGTGTGTGTGTGTGTGTGTGTGTGTGTGTGTGTGTGTATAGAAATGTGGTGCCTCACAACATTCTGATCCAGCCCTTTTTGGGGGAGTCGAGTTAGCATTTTGCGGCTATGATACGTGGCACCATACCCTCCCTGGATGGGCGATGCCATGTGTAAATGTACTCTAGCCGCCCAGGGGGTGGCCCATTTGGCAGGGCTTGTCCCTAGTGTGCCCATACAGATAATCACCCTCCCACCCCAGCCAGGTCGTCACACCCAGAAACGTGCTGGTATCGCTGCTGCCCCCCGGGCTCGTTGGGAAATGGCCGCTTTCTCGACTCCGTTTGTGTGTTTCTGATGACCTCACTGGGCCGGCCTGTTCTCGCATGCCCGAGAATCTGTCAGGCAGACAGCATTCGGCATTTTCCCCCCCAAGGCAGCATGGGATACGGTTACACGCAGACGGGCTCAGATCTGCACCTTCGTCTGCATCTTTAGTGTATGAGCTGAGAGTGTAAAACACGATCAGTCTTTATTGGTGTAAATGGCAGCTACTGGGATGAGCCACTATCTTCTGTAGCCTTAACATTTGGCAATTAACATGTTATTAGCTGTTGGCCTATAAGAATATATTAAAGTTTTCTGATTTTATATCGACATCAATTACTTTAATGTCATTAGCACAGGTGAGGCAGGTTCACTGGCCACTGGGTTCTTTTGTTCAGCGATCAGAGAAATGGGGTGTTGAGTTATGGTAGGTTGGATTATTTTGTGCTGTCAATCATCTTCTCTTAACAACTCTGCTGGTTCCCATTGGGTTAAAGCAGGCACATTAGCCCTGCCCAACATATATCAAATCTGGAGGACCCACCCTCCTCCGTGGTTGGACACCCTGTCCCTATTTGTTCCACCAGCTTGCCCGTCCATATCCATGTACCTCTTTAGATATGCTCTCCCGTCTGCCCAGTTGCCCCCAAGCTGACATGCTATTTGCCTGCACTTTGTCTCCTTAGCCACAGGTATTTAACCCAGGCCACGGCGGGACACTGGCAGAGCGGGTTATTCTGCACAGTGGTCTGGAGAGCCTGCCCTTTTTTATTAAGGTCGGCTGAAGATCTATGTGCATGCGGTCAGTCCAGCGCTGAATATGAAGTCCACACACAGACTCCCAGAATAATTTTGCATTCCAGAGACACACAGCGTTGGCTTCTCATCTTTGGGTTTTCTGTACTGTGTGTGTTTGTGTGTCGTGTGCAGTAAGCTGCCTGGGACGGGGTCCAAGCCTATAGGATACAGATGGATATGCGCTTTTTTGGCTTGATAGTCAGCCTCAGCACTCTACTAAATTAACTGTGAAGGTGGTTAATGTGGAAGTAAAAATAAAATACAGAGTTTATGTGGGGGAAAAAATTCATGAACCCGACCCTGAAAATAGGGTGGAGGGTAGTTCAGCTGGTGGTACCATTTGGCTAGTTACCTTAAGCTTTCATCCAGAGACACTTTTTACTGGTTTATACAGTTGAAATCAGGTTTATTCTGTAGCTGGGCTCGTCGCTGCCTGCGTGCCAAACGGCGTCATTCACTCTCCTCTTACTCAGATGCCTTTGATTGAGCAGTGCTTGTTTCAGCCTGTCAGTTTTGTAAACATCAGCGCTGCATCACGCGCTGGCTCATGTGGTACGTGGCTGGTGGGGGAGGCGGTGGCCCCGTTGCATCAAGAATCCCGGGCTCAGTCGATGGAGTCCGTCAGCCGGAGATCGAAGTGGATCTCACCGAGGGAGTGGCTGTCAGTGAGGATTGAGGTCTGTTGCTTATGTCTGCGGATGGCAGACAGTAACTCAGCTGTTGGCGGTTTTACAGCCTTGTGTCACTTGACTGATTTATTGCTTATCTTCGATCCACTGCCTGGGGTGAAAGGTCATTCTGAGCCTCGCCCCACCCCACCTTCTCATCACCTGACTAAAAGCTAGCCTTTGTCCCATGTGCATTACGGCGGCTGCCGGAGGGCCCGCCACCGATTCTCATCACATGCCACGCCACCACGTCTGTTCACCCGGCGCCGGTTGCTGACCCATCACTCAAGTGTCACAGAACGTGAGAGCACACGGCCGCAGTGAACATGGGGGTGGTGGGAGTGGCCTCCCCTCAGCGTGTGAACGTCCCTAGATGTCAGTCTGTAGCTGAGTGGCAGTGCTGATAATTGATAAGGCAGCCCTCCCCCTAGTTTTTCAGTTCCTCTCTCGGTTTCCCTGCCTCCCTCTGCTGGCCAGGTGTGGTTTCTGCGTGCTCCTGACCAACTCCTCAGACCCCGACATTTCTGTTTCCACCCATGAGCATCTGCACTTTCTCTTCTCTCTGTCTGCTCATCCCCCTGCCCTCCTCTCCTCTCTGTCTGCTCATCCCTCTGCTGCCCTGTGACAGCCAGCTGAACACTCGCCCTCCATTTGGGTGAGTGGCTGGACCTCGGACCTCGGCGTTCCTCCTCTGAACCCCTCTGATGCCGTCGTTCTGCATCAGCACCAAGCAGTGACACAGGCACTCTGATGTAATTCTCGTCAGAGCTAAAAATAGGCCGCTTCCCCCCAGGCCTGCATAAGGGGGGTGGGGATGCTGTGTTTATACGTGTTTCCGCAGCGCCGTCCTTGCCGACAGTTTCACTGATCGAGCCTGACGGCTCCTGCAGAGTCCTGGCACCGACCTGGGAATCGGTGACGTCAGAGGCAGGGTGAAAGCGTTCCTCTTTGATGAGGGCTGGGGGGCGGATCGTGTGGCATGGGGAGATCAGGAGCTGCCCCCTCCTGTGTCTTGTCTGTTCTTTTACCAGCTGCCTGATGCAGGCGGGACTCCTAGTCCTTAGTCTGTATAAACCCCCCCTTTCCAGTGCCCCGTCCTGCCTGAATCTCCTGCAGATTCCTTTGATTGTGATGTTTGTGGGCTCGGCATGGCGGTCAGTAGCAGTTAGTGGGCGCCGTTAGCCTGCAGTCAGCAGGCAGTGCTAGCAGCAGATCAGCAGTGCGTAGCGTGTGAGGATGGGGTCAGGGGCGGGCGGGCAGGCAGGCTGGCACCATCGCCCTGCCAGGCGCACAGAGCCGCATTGTGTCACGGGCGCGTCTGGGATCAGGCTTAATCCCCTTACCCGATGCAACTTAGGCCGCATGACGTGTGCGTACGTGCTCGTTCCTGCTGGGGTGCCTTCCTGCCAAGGCTCCTCCTGCTGATAAAATTCCCAGAGGTCCTGAGGGAAACCGTGGCTGAAAGAGGGTACAGCCGGTAACCCCGCACCCCCCCAGGCGGCCCTTCCCTGGATCATGAGGCCCGTGTGTCGGCCTCGCCGGCACCACACCCACTCAGAGATATCAGTCCGTGTGAGGCACAGTGGTATTGCGGCCTGCTCCGACAGACCTGGCCAGACATGCCTGCTCCTGCATCATCTGTACCAACTTTTCTGTTCTGTTCTGTTTGCGTCCTGCTCCTGCTGTCCAATGCTGGGAATTCTGGGAAATCAGTCTCTATACAAGCACTTCTCTTGTATGCTGGACACTGAGTTTAAGCAATAACATTATTCTGACCGTTTAGCATCCAGAATTACTAGCAGGCACAGCAGTGCCTGGTTACTGCTGACTTGAAATATAAGCTGCATATAATAAAATCTATCCAGCAGACTGTAATGAAATAACAACCCTGCTGGGGAACAGGGTGCCCCTAAGGATGAGCCTTAAGGAAGAAGTCTGTTATCACACTCTGTTTAGCGGCTGTTTGTTAACTGATCACGCAGATAATGTCGCGTTTCAGGTTTTTTAAGTATTCAAGTGGGCTGGGGGTACAGTTACAAAACCGTCTGCAGGACTGCACACGTCCCAGTGACATGGCTCGGGGGCCGATGGTCCCTGATGCCCAGGCCTGTTTCAGTTAAATAACCACTTGCATGGGTGTGTGAATTTGTAAGCTGTGCAATAGCAGTACATGAAACCTCAAGGTCACTGTGTGATGTCTGTTAAACCCCTTTTTAATGCAGCTTAATTATAGGATGCTTTAAAAAACAATGCAGAAATGCTGGCCTTTAGGTCAATGAGAGACCACACTTTTTGACTTATTGTCTGGTACTGTGCTATATTATGTAAACACTGAACAATGAGGTATTTCAAGGCTTTGAGCACCCCCATGTGGTGCATTTAAGCAAGTAAATGCATCAGTGAATGTCTGAATGACTTGGGAAAGAATGCACAATGCCCTCTTGTGGTGTATGAGGGGTATTGCGACAGACCAGGTTTGTTTTTGGTAAGGTTTGTTTTGAGAAATGAAGGATGGAGCAAAAGGGAGTTCTTGCCTCAGAATGGGATTTTTGAAGCTGTAAACTGTGCTATTTCCTGGAACTCCATTAATTAAGCTTTGTGTGGTTTTGGGGGAGGATGGCGTTTTTGACCCGTGGCTATGCTGAGTCACTGTGTTCAAGTCACTCTTCTGTCTGCCCTGCTGGTTTACCGCATAGGTGTTGCGAAACACCCGCACGCCCTGTCTTCTGCCTGTCACGGCGGCCTGGACAAACTGCTGCGGAAGCCAGGAGCTCCCAAAGGGTAGGCCCACTTCATAAATGGACATTTCAGATCTAAAAAGTAAAAATCCAGACCAAGATTTTGTGTCAAGTAACCAGCTAAGTACTTGTGATTGTGACATTTTATACTCAACTAGTCGGTTGAAACGAAATCTTGGTCTGGATTCTTGCTTTCTGGATCTCAGATATCCAACTCTGACCAGCTTATTGGATACTACAGTGAGCAGGTCTGATGAGGACGCAGCTGTCTGAGGGTGGGGGAGTGCAAAGTTTAAGCTTTGAGCTCCATGTAAAAGTTCTCTGCTTGCAGTTCAGTGTTACTTGGTAGGTATAAGCCCAGGGCCCGGCTGTCAATCTCTGTGGGTTTAGCTTGATATCCACTCAGGCCTTTTCTCATTTTTACTCTGTCTCATTTGCGTAGATCATTAGAGCCTGAAATGGTTATTAATCCGTTCCCCGGGCTCTAAAAGGTTAGATTTTTGCTTCTGGACAAAGGCTGTGATCTCGGCAGCTCGTTATCGGTCGTAGTTTTGAACATGTTTAGTGTCCTGCGCCCCTGCACCTTTGCCTTTTGTTCCAGAGTCGCGTCTTGCTGCAGAGATGGGCGATGCCTTGCTGCACACTTCCTCCGTGTGATGAGGAACTCGGCCAGAGTGCAGGGGAAGCTCGCCGTCGTTGTCATTTCCTCCCTCACCTCTCTGCCTTGTCTCTCAGCTTCTCTCTCCTCTCTCTTGGCTATTCGGGTTCGGGGTGCATGGTAACTGCGGTGCCGGTTGTACCATCAGACTCTCGCACACACGCACGCGTGCACGTGCGGGCAGGAATGCCGGCCAGCGTACGTCTACTGTCGCATCGGCATGCCGGCTGAAGGAAGGGGGCAACTGCAGACACGGAGCTCCGAATTCCCGGAGGTGGCAGCGGTGCCTGCGCTGGTGTATAAGACCTATTTATAACCCCCCATCCCCCTGCAGCTGCCCTCAACCCCCTCGGTGCAGCGTCAGGAATAACAACAGCCCGACTGCCTATCACCTTCCCTGACCCTCTTCAGACCGGACCCCGTATTGGTGTGTGTGATGTGAGCTCTCTCTCGCTCTCTCTCTCTCTCGCTCGCTCTCTCACTTACTCTCTCTCGCTCTCCCTCTCCGTCTGTCTCTTCTTCTTTCCTCTCATTTGCCGCTGGCCCCTACCCCGACCTGACCCCAGAACTCCTTTGCTTGCTGCGGTAAGGGCACATAGCCGGAGTCGTGATCCCGGGACGGGACGGCGACGTGAGGTGAGGGAGCTCTACACCCCCATCCTTTGCCACTGACGCTGGAATACTGGAGCAGAGAACAGGCAGGCGCCCGTGTAGGTCTAGCCTGCCACACGCTGCCCCGGCCGGGGCCAGGGAGGCTTCCTCGCCGCATGCCCGCTCTGCCTGCCTCTATTTTTAGGGCTGACGCTGGGGAAGGTGTGGGGGAGGTGCTGAGTCGAGCCCAGCTGCCATTTTGCTCAGTCAGTTTGTAGCTGGAGAGGAAAGTGTTAAGTTGGGGGGTATGAACCCGCTGTTTAATTTTCCGCAGTAGGTTGTCATTTCTGTAACTTTCGTGTGTGGTGGTGGGGCTGGGGTGTAGTTTTGCGGGGATGTTGGGGGGCAGTCAAGTACGATGTTTCGGGTTGAGTTTTGTCCGCGCGCCCCCGATAGCGGAAAGCTGCAAAACTTTTGCCGCCCGTGTGTGTTTTGGAAAAGGCTCGGGTCTGTTTCCACCAGAAGCGGAAGTGAAAGCGCAGCGTTTTGGCATCTGCAGGTTTGAAAGTCGCAGGTCGCACCAGAGACGGGAACGTGGCTGTTTGAATGTGACTACGGGCTGCCACTGTGATCACTGATTAGTGTTACTGGGGTGAGCGTTTCTTACACTGCGGTTTGCCTGTGCATCAGTGTCGACCCGAGGGAGGTGGTAGTCAGCTTTGTGCGTGCTTGGAGTCTTTTTTTTTTTTTTTTTTTTTTTTATATATATATTCCTGGACGGCCTGAATCGTGCTCGGGCGGGTCTGCTGTTGAAATGAGGTGAGACTCCAGCGGACACTGTGACTAACGTTTTCCGGCCTTAAATGGCCCTGCCGCCTGTTTTCCAGCCGTAGTGTTTCCTGCCGTTCAACGCCATTTAATATGATCATGGCGATGGGGTGTGTGTATGCCCAAGCTTGGCCGGCTGCCGTTAGCTCGCCTGCAGTCACTGGATCTGCATCCCCCGGTCTCTCGCGTCTTTCTAGAGACTGATAAATGCTCTCGAGATACGGGTGCAGAGTCACATGACGGGGGAGAGGGAGGGAGGAATAGGGACTTTATTTGGGGAAGGGAGTTTCAACAAGAAGGACAGTGGGGAATGAAAATGAAAGATTCAGGTGAGAGAACAGAAGAAGAATGAGGGAGCTTCAGCGGGGACTTCAGGGTGTGTTGGTGCAAAGTCTGACATGATATAAGGAGGTAGTGGATGCTTGTCACCCAAGCCTGGGCTGTGTACCCAGCTGCATAATCATGGTAACCTCTGTGTGGTGAAACCGAACAAACCGGGCGTGTTGTAATGCCATCTTAATGGATAGCGGTTAGGTATTCATAATTGTTTATCAAGTCGAGTCATTTTAGTGCTGTCACAGTCCTATATTGGGGCTTTATGAGGGCTGGCAGCCTTCCTCTCCAGCGTCACACTTTCGGCAGCTGGGCGCTCGCCTCCTGTAATGTCATCATGTCCTCGGGGTGGGGTGGGGGGGGGGGGGGACAACATAGCTTCAGCTTCAGCAATCCCTGTCTGGACATGTGGCGGAGGTTCATTAGACTTGTGTGCAGACGTCTAACGAGTATCTGCACACCGCTATGTGTGCAGACAAAGAGGGAACAGCTCTGTTTTTTCAGACCTGTGCCCCCCCAGGAGTCTGCTTCCCATCCACCCTGTTATCAGGGCGACATGGCGGGGGACAGCTAAATCGGTCTGGCGGCGATACTGGCTGTCAGTCCCCAGCTGCATGTCCAGACGGACTTTGGCTTTCACTGGCTTCCTCTCATTCCTATGATGCTCTTGCAGGGTGTATTTTCCATGCCAGTGGCTGTCACCTGGTCACTGTCACTTGTAAGAGTGGACCAGTGTCCTTATGTCCTAACCTTGCTGTGACCCCCCCCCCCCCCCCACTCTTCACTTCTCTTTGTACCTCAGACTTGTCCATTTCACCCCTCCTGTGGCGTTGTGTGGTCCTACTGCCCTGCCCATTTAGGCCCTCGAGCCAGAAGCTCCCCGCCACCTCATCCGTCCATCGGTTCGTGATCAGCTGTGTGTCCTCCTCCCTGCCCCTCCGCCTTCTCTCCCATCTCCTTCCCAGCCCATGACAGGAGACCCGGCATCATGGCGTTCTCATCACGCTTCTCCTTCTGGGAGCAAAAGGGAAGTGTTGTTCAATGTGTGTCCGCGTGTGTCCGCGTGTGGGCATGCTTAACGCTCCCCGTGTCCTGTTCACAGTGCAGCTTTGGAGTACTGACTGTCCCCCTCCCCATGCCGCATAATCCCTAGCTGTGTATCTCCCCCAGTGACCAATTGGTCCTGGGAAGGCCCACTTGGGAACGTGGAGAGCATACGGAAATGTTGATGCAAAGCAGCTGTCTTATGTCACCCGTGTCTCTCTCAGTAACGGCTTGATGTGTAATAATAGACTTTTCACAAGGACTTATGTAACACATGTATCATTTTTGAAGCTTGATGTTTGTGTATGGGTGGTCATACATGAGTGTGAATGTGACAACTCCTACAGTTATTTTTTGGGGGGGGGGGCGGTGGTATTACCCTGATTCTGACAACACCTGATGCTGCTTGGTGCTCTCCAGAAATATGGTTCTCCCCTGCTTCCCGTCCCCAGATTGATTCAACCTCTAGCTTGCAGATGGGAGTGTGCATGAATCCCCCCCCCCTCCCCCGCCCCTCCCAGAATGTTACTGCGTGCTAATCTCCTGTCCACTGGTACCCGGGTTTAACCCGAGACCCTCTCCACTTTGACCCCCGTAGGTCAAAGACGAGACCAAGCCTGGCCTCAAGAATTCCAAAGAGAATGTAAGTGTCCAATAGTCAGTGCCTGGCGCCCAGCGTGTAGTTGGGTTTAGGGTACTTTTGGTCACGATGTTTGAATGTCTCTGAGACTTCAGCTGGGTCAAACCGCACGGACGTGAGTTTCCAGTTGGAGTTAGGACTGGTACCGAGGCTGACGTCTTGCCAAACGGAGTAGAATGACAGGAATGAATAGGAGCCTTGCGATTATTTCCCTGCCAGGGGACCGCGGTGTCATGGATAGTTACGCATAATTGCACAACAAAAGCCTGGAACGCTGCTGTGTGGCATCTCTGTAATAGCTGCCTAATTGCCTTTGAAAATGATTACAGGTTTCGGAAGTCTTGTTTGTTTAACAGGTGCGGCTGTTGGTATGTGTGTTGGGAAGGAGGGGGTGGGGTTGATTCCTGGCTCTGAATTAGCACAACCTGGCATGCCGAAGGAAAATTCATTTGAGAGGCTAACTGTGTAGGAGATTCTGTTTATTGTAGTGGACCCAATCCCCACCCCAACAGTGTTTCCTGGAAATGGAAACTCACCCAGTTTTTGTTTTGATTTATCATCACTCGCTTTCATTTCAAAGAGGAGTAGGTATCGGCTTTAAGCATGGCCTAATTTCAAGCTGGGATCATCGGAAAGCAGAATGGCAAGAAGGTCTGTTACAGAAGGAAACTGCTCTAAAGCTGAAGAAGTTGGGTTTTGTTGAACTGGGCTTGGGAATGGCAAGTATGCTCAGCCTTGGGGGATTGGGCTAGGTGGATTGAACGAAACTAGCATGTCCAGCAGTAGTGGCCCAGATCCAGTATCCAATTAGAAGCCTGAGGTTGGGTAGGATCATGGCACACTGCCAATCACAGCCTTGTTTAATACAACAGGGGAGGAGACCCCGTGCCTCATTAATCTCATCAGTGTGGACAGTGTAATTTCTTGAGACTGGTCCCCAGGCTATGGCCAGAAGTTGAGTCCATGTGACTGGGGGCGATAAGCAGGATAGCTCTTCGTGTCTGATTGATAGATTGATGGAGCTTTCTGTTCAAGCAAGCTAAGTTTTCTGCCGGATGGAAATTCTCCTCATTGTGCAGAAATTGCCATGCGAGTTTAGTCAGCAGAACCTGCTTAGAACCACAGTTAGCATCTTTGATTTGCATTAGCCGATGTCTTCCAGTGCAGAGGTTATTCGTATGCCAGCCCAGAAAGGCAGAGGCAGCCACGATGTAGGAATGTGGTCTTTAAACAAAACGTCGGGACTGCCGGGACTCTTATTCTCATTCACGCACTCGCTCTCCATTCACAATTCCCCCTTCCTTGTGTTCCGTACCTGCGCTCCAAGGTGACAGCAGCGGTAATGAGGTCTTTTTAACACACGTGGCCCAGTGGATAACGGTACAGTAGCATAGATTGGGTTAGACGTGTCTGAGAGCTGGGGCACGTTGAGTGGTGCTGAGCTGCATGGGGAGATGATGCGTGAGTCTGGGTCTCATGGGAGAGTCTGTCATAAAGGCAAAGCCAGAACTCTGTCTCTTTCCAATTGTTTCATGGGGAATGTCGCTGTTGCCTAATGTCAGCTCTGTTCACCCCCACACGACTTGCTGCCCTAGCAGTCTAACAGCGACAGCAGCATGAGCAGCCGGTCCCAGTCTGTACCCAGCCTGAATCCTGCTCGGGCGCTGCTGCGCGCCAAGAGCCCCGAGCCCCAGCAGGAGCAGAGGAAGAGCCCCGAGCTTCCCCGAGGCCGGCCATCCTTCCGGAGCACCGAGTCACCTGGTGCACCCGGGCGCTTTAAGAGTCCGGAGCCTCCCATTCTCAATGGAGACAGTGGGAGCAAAGGCCCTGAGGAGCAGAGTGTGGGTCCCAGGAAGGTGATCCGGAGGATGGTACAGAAGGCGCAGCCCAGCGAAGAGGACGAATCTGCTACCAAGCCTGCTACAGTGACCCCGAAGCCAGGGGCAGTGCCTAAGGTGATAGCAAAGCCATTTTTTAACTTCAAGCATGACACAATCAAAAAGGAGGAGAAAGATGACATCACAGCTGGTCTCACTAATCTGATGGGCCGTGGCCGGAGCAGGGACCCCCGGCCACGTTCACGAATTATGCATGTGGAAGAGAAGCTGGACGACCAGAAGCAACCAGAGGGAAAAGTCGAGGAAAGTTCAGCCTCACTTCTTGCTCAGAAGGATGAATCGCAGTTATCCTCCCCCACTGAAGCTTTACCTCCATCCCAAACCTCTCCCAACACCCCTCCTGTTGGTTTCATACCTGCTCCAAAATCCTCACAGGTGCTCTCCTCTCCAGCTGGATTAAACCCAAAACCGTCGCCTCCCAATCCACCTGCCAAAGCAAACACATTTTCTCCTCCTGTCGGATTCATTCCTCCACCCAAAACGAACCCCCTCACGCCCCCTGGTGGATTTGTTCCTCCACCCAAAGTGAACACCCTTCCCTCTCCTGCTGGATTTGTCCCGGCAGCCAAAGCAAGCCCCCTTTCACCTCCACCTGGATTCATACCTGCTCTCAAACCCTCATCTCTGAGGAAACCTGAGGTACGGTGTGTTTTCCATGTGTGATACACACGCATGGTTTAGCAGGTGTGAAATCCTGAGCCACTCACAGTGATGCATGCAGTTGACACGTCCCCAGTAAGTGTGACATCACAGGTCTAACATTTGCACCTGCATGCTGGTTCTTGAAGTTTCTTCCTATACTTTTGCCATGACGTGTGCCCAGTTCAACATAAATCACTGCTAAAAGTGACTGGTAATTCCAAGACAGGCTTTTGTTCTGATCCTTCTGTTGTTTGATTGTTCAGAGCTAGTTCTTGACTGACATGTACTGCTGGCTCTGAAATCTCCTCCCCGTTGACCAAACTCCCTAGTGTTTACACACTTTGCACCTCTTTGAATTGCGCTAGTATTTGGTGTTGAGATCCATGTGGCTTTCTTGTCATCAGGAAGCTCATGAATGTACTAGAGTTCAACGGGGGGTGGGAGTCGCAGCAGCGAGACACTTAAAAGATGTTTCATAGCCTTCACTAATGTGCTGCTTCACATGGAATATTTGAAAGTAACTATTTTGCAGCTGTAGGACGTATGTGGGCATTCGTGCAGAGGCATGTGTTTGCGTTTGGGGTTCTGATGGCTTTCAATAGCTGGATTAACTGTCCTTTATTGAAGCTTGCTGAATGACCATGGAAAAAACATTGGCTGGCTGAATCACATATGGGCATCGCTGGTGTGATTTTGCATTGACTGTGGAAATGTTACTAAGAACATGGTTTTGTCTGACCTGGGCTTTGTGTGTGTGTTTGTGGGGTTGTTCGAAGGTGAAGGCAATACCTTGCCTAGCCTCTGGCCCAGACAGGACCTCTTCTTCTGGGAGCAAACTGCCGCAGGTCTCACCTGCCTTGACCCAACAGGTTTTGTGTGTATGTGCAGTTGCTGGTGCCTGAGCTGCACTATAACTTTGACTCGCAAATGAAGGGGAGCATTATTGTCTGGCCGTTGCGAGATTGAGCCGTTCCGCTTTGCAGCGTGATGATCGGAGCCATTCCCGATCGCACGCCACCTACCGCCTGCTGGCACAGTTTTGGAGCATGCCGTTCATCCATATTGGTGACCTGACCTTTAGGTGGTGCAGCTGACCCCCACTGAAGAAGCTCAAAGACGACTGGAGAGGATCTTCAATGTGCCTGTAATTCTCTAATCTTACCTTCTCCCTCCATTTCGTCTTCCTTCCTCATCTTTACACCCTTGCTGCCGTGCCCTGCTAACACTTGTCCTGAAGACGTTAGGCACCCACCTGTCACACGAGCCTGTAGACTTCTTAAGGCGACCCTACCGCGATCACTTGACACCAACAAGGGTCGTTAAATTTTTGTGTCTGGCATACTGAGTCAAATGCTTGAGGTTGATGTTCATTTCAGAGCCTTCTGTGACCTAGTTTTATTTTAATTCTTTCCAGGGACCTACGCATAAATACATCATTAGATACATTATAACAAGCATCTTTCCACTGCTGCCACTGGCAATGCATTTGTTGGCAACCAAAAGGTCTCTGCGAATAACCATGGGCTTATTTATTGGTGCAAAATTATTTAACGCACATTATTATTTGGCCAGTAAGCCGTCTTCTCAGTTAGCCGGGCATGGATGTAGAGATTCTTGAGAATTGGACTTGGCTGTCCTTGTTTGTCCAGCAGTCCTAGGGCCTGTGTGGGTCGCCATGGGGACTGCAGGCTACTGTGCCGCCTAACAGTGGATGGATGTTAATGCTTGCCTGTTTTTTTTATAACTCCTGCCTTTTTCTCTCTCATGGGCTTTTCTTGCAGTGCTTTCTTTGGGGCCTCCTTTAATGTTTTCATCATTGTTTTCTGTCTTTCCTGTTGTTGTTTTTTTTTAAATATAACCGCGAGAGAGTTGTGCTTCACGATTTGCCTGTGGAGCTAAAACGACCTTCAGCAGTCACAAATGCGGTTTTCCCATGCCTGTCCGCCTTTCGCAGCAGAGGTCTCATCGAACAAGTGTTGCATCTTGTCCCAATTTGACCTGGCATTGCTTCCACAATAGC
The DNA here is from genome assembly GCF_023856365.1 of Brienomyrus brachyistius. Lineage (NCBI taxonomy): Eukaryota > Metazoa > Chordata > Actinopteri > Osteoglossiformes > Mormyridae > Brienomyrus > Brienomyrus brachyistius. Next base: position 1,300,102 of record NW_026042334.1, on the reverse strand, counting down.
GACTGGAGCGTATCTCCCATTAGGCTTTGCGTGTCCTGACATTTCGCCATTCACCCGCCACGTCCCGTTTCTTGACACTTCCGTCACGCTCTCTTTTTCTTTTTCTCTCTCATCTCTCCCTCTCTTCTCTGCCCATTGCTTTTCTGCTGCTGCTGTTGCTGTGGCTGCTGTGTGGCTAGGTGGAGCCAGTGGTCAATGGGCCCTCCCCCACCCAGGTACCGTACCTGCCTCAGGATGCCCCACCCCAGCCCGGCCAGCCACTCGCCACCCCCTGCCACGGCCTTAGCGCCGTATGCTCGCGTGTGTCATGTTGGAGTGTAAGACTGTTTTCTTTAACTAACTCCTCCCTTTGCATCGTCTCTGTCTTCCTCTCTTTCTCGCTGACATGCTTGTACCTCCACCACTTATCTTTCCCTCTCTGAATCCAACACCTGTCATAATCTGTGATTGTATGATGTGTTTTCATGGAAAGCTCCCCAATTAACTGGCTCAAGAATGAATGTGTGTGGCAGTCATTTTTATCGTTCACTGGTCAGACCCTGCTTGTGTGGTGTTGTGGTCCCTCCCACCCCATGTGTCGATGCATTATAATCTGAGTAGTCAGTGACTTGTATGATTTTTGCTGTTCAACTAATATTGACTGCACAAGGAGGCTAGGAGATTGGGGCGTAGGGGGGGCACAGAGGAGCTGTCCTCTGTCCTGTATACAGTAAGTCTGAACACAAACCTACGTCAATATGTACAAACTGCATGGCACAGCCCTCCCTGTGGGATTGGAGGTGTGCACCACTGCACGTATTGTGGGCCAAAGGTGATTTGCGAACACCAAGTAGTATGTTCCTGGTTCTAAGTATTTAATCATTTTATACTTCCTATGGCTGACTTGACATGCCCACTATGCTGACCTCACTTCATGTTTGTATATTCTCTCCCCTGTCCCCTGAACACGAGTCAGTGCTAAGGTATCTGCCAGTCATGGATATGTTGCTTAGCATCACGTATAATCAAGAAATCCTTAAACCTAGCCCTTGGAATGTTCGGTGTTTTGCTTAAAGTAGATCTCCAAAACCCAGTTAAATCAGCCATTTGCCAATGAATTACTAGTTCCTGTGAATTTTCTGTACAGCCATTAGATTCTGATTTACATGGTGGAATATAAGAATGTTTGCAAGCAGCGCTTGTGGTTGAATTTTATATTAACCCTGCTGTGTTAGTAACACCTTACAATCAAACGGGAATTAACATAAACTTGTTCTTTCCACACAAGTTGACCTCGGTGCCTTACTTTTATTCCAGGAATTTGAGATTGTCCCCGTATCTCCACGCAAATGCACTTTACAAAAGATGCCATGGCGTAGCATAGTGGCTTTTTCCTAATTTTGTTACGCCAGCTAGTGGCGTTGATATATAGTTCTGGGCCCTCTTCTTAATGCATGGTTATCAATGTGTTTGTATTATTTATTCCACGCCCCTTAGCTTCTCCTTATCGCTCTGGGTTAAATATTGACTCTTACATTCCTCCCCCCACCTCCTGCCGTCTTTCAGGGACAGGTGGATGAGGACCCCGTGGCCGTCCTTCAGGCGGCCCACGCTCTGGCCGCCCAACCCAAGGTCTGGCCTCGGTTCTGCCTGCGTTTGTTTTCCATTGACCGCCCCACCCACCCCTTTGCTGTGCTTTGTCACATGCAGTGTTTTATTTTTGTGTGTGGAGTGCCCCCAGCCCCACCCCAAATATCTCCACCCTAAAACAAACTGTGTGCATGTAGAATGCTAAAAACCACCCACCCCGGAATAAAACGGAAACTCGTTCACAGGGAAAACGGGATGCTTCTTCCACAATCTTTCATTCAGCCTTTTGTATTCCTTTGAGAAGCCCAAATTAGCATGTGCTAGATGCTTGGTGAAGGGGCAGCTGTTACAGTGGTATCATGAGAGCGGTCCAAGCACTCCCGTTTTCCGAAGTCCCGGAGTGGTGCTTTGGTTCTCATTCACTTCCTGTGTCCTTGCACTCTCATATCCCCCCCCCCTCCCCCACATATCCCACAATGGAAATGCATTTTTCCATTTCCGTAAAGAGGTTTGCTTAACTGCTTCCTGTTTTAACTCTCCGCCTGAGCCATAACGCGTTTGCCTAAAACGATGTCGGAAAGGTGAAACTTGATAAAAGTATTTAAAGTTGTATAGCATTGACATCGTCGGTTGGCCTGTTTTGCAGTGTGGTGGTCATTTGATCTGTGCTGGTGTGACTGGGGACTTTTATAGCCCCCCCCCAGTAATGCAGCAGACCTTGTCTAACCCCCTGTTCTTGTGGAGCCTCGTCACAGGCAGTTTGTATGGATGTGGGTGGGGTCTCACGGGGTCCCGCCCCCCTAGCACCTCCCCCACACTGCACAAGGCTGTTGTAGTGTATCCGATTACCTGCCTCAGAGTGCGGCCTTCGTTGATCCGTAACGTGTGCTACTTGCATAACGCAGAGGGAGGAAATGATGAGATAGTTCTTCGGCTATTTGGTATAATGACTTCCTGCCTTGCTTTTCTGCTTCGGGTCATTTGGGGATGCTGACTCGTGGCTTAAATTAAACTGACATTTTCATAGGCCATTAGGTAACAAGTGGTTCACTTTCAGATTTGAATATTTCAGCCGTTTTTTTTTTTTTTTTTACTTTATTTACATAGTGCTGCAGTGTTAAAAAACAGAGCCTTTTGCAAGAGTCTGTCAGCTATGTCTCCTAGCACACGGTGCCTCTGTCATCCTAGAGTGGCAGGCAGCAACACTGTGCAGTTGGTTTTCTTCTTAATTATTAGTTTTCCTTCTCGCCTGTTCCAGAGACCGATGGAGGGGCTGTAGCTCTGTGCTTTTCAGGATTGCTCCTTTATTCTGTGTTGCCTGTCGGTTTTCTTTCCCTCTATTATGCCGATGGGCGACTCTCAGTGGGATCAGAGTGTTCCCCATCCGTCTGAGCGCTCGGCAAACGGGGTGCGATTGAAATTGCGCTCTCTGGGCTTCGTTTCCTTTGCGGAAGGTCTGCCACACCTCTGCCCCCACCCACCCCCCCCAACAGTCACCAGCAGTTTTTTTACTGCAATGCAGGGTGTGGTGAAATTAAGGCCAGACCGCGGAGGTCTTGTAGCAAATGGTGGACATGGCGTTTGATGGATTGTATTCCTGCCCCCCCCCCCCCCCCCCCACAGGTGAAGACGGAGGAGCAGATTGCCGCAGAGCAGGCATGGTATGGCTCGGAGAAGATGTGGCTGGTCCACAAGGATGGCTTCTCCCTGGGTAATGGTCCCTCACCTATGTCCTACCTCATGCGCCCCAAAATTCTATCATTATCCTCAGCAGCCGGCCTATCAGATGCCTCGCTCCATATCATGTGACCTCACAATCCACATACAACTACAAAATCAGTTTTTATCACATTTACTGGTTGGTTTGGAGTTACAAATTTCCTCTTTTAACTTGCAGAAACAAAACTGTAATTGTACAGTACACCAATGGACCGTAACACTTCAACTAGGAACTATCAGTCATTGTTTGGTTGATTTATGCCATTCGCTTCTCTGTTCTGTGGTCTCGTCAGCGACTCTGCTGAAGACGGAGCCGGGCAGCCTGCCAGAGGGGAAGGTGAAGGTCAAGCTGGAGCACGACGGCACGATACTGGACGTGGATGAAGATGATGTGGAGAAGGTTGGTCAGCGTGGCCCGTAGGGTGCAGTCTCTGATTCCAAAATCCATGATGTTTATTCAGTTGTTGGACTGGCCAGAATGGTGTGAGATGAGCCCCCCCAGGGTGAACAGATGCTGTTTGCACCTGTCCACCACCCTGTTTTTTTAGAAGAATGTCAGATGCACACATGGTTGGGGGAGCAGAGGAAGGTGTACGGCATTATAGGGCTTAAGCCAGGGGTCGCATGGAAACAGATGTCAGGAATGTGTTGTCTTGGCCACAGGGATCGGAACAGAGAATATCATTATGGGATATTTAGACATATTGCAGACCCTGGTGAAGATTTTCCATCACTTGTGATTTAAACAGATTACGATTTTGGTTGCAGAATTGCTTTTCCGTAGCTTTTATGGCACTCTTCATTGGCAGCATTTGACCTTTGACCTGTGACCTGTGCTCCCTTCACAGGCAAACCCCCCGTCATTTGACCGTGTAGAGAACCTCGCCTCCCTCCAGTACCTGAATGAGTCAAGCGTCATGCACTCGCTGCGGCAGCGTTACGGAGGAAACCTCATCCACACGTACGCTGGACCCAGCATGGTGGTCATCAACCCTGTTAGCGCCCCCTCCATCTACTCCGAGAAGGTAGCGCCTGCCTCCTGTCCAGGTGTACAGTGTAGGCTACCTTGAGTGTACAAAGTATACGTGTAACTTGGATACTTGTTTAGATAGTTAGGATGAACCATTAACAGTGTAGGATGGTTAGGGTATAAAAGTTATGCTGATTATTACTGTAGAGGAATGGACATGTCCCAGATATTTAGTGTGGAAGCATTTACTTAACAGCACACAATACTATTGCATGGAAACAGATTCAGCCATTCGGAAAAGGCTGATTTTCAAAGTAGATCAGCCTGGTAACCACTTCTTCCCTTTAGGAAGTGGTGAGGTATTGTTTGACTTATCTGGTTGATAAAAAAACAATTGTGGATGTTGTGAAGAATATTTATAGCTGTAACTCCACTCTACAAAGATCATGCAGGCACACACTGAAATACAGTAGGTGCTTTGTGTGTGTGTGTGTGTGTGTGTGTCTGTGAAAGGACTGAGGACTGTCATCCATCTGAAGTAATTGTACCCCAACGGGAGTGTAATGAAGTGATGAACAGTCAGCAGCCAATAGAGCATTTACCGTGATGTGAATTTAAAAGGGCATCGATATCCTGCCACTGGTAAAGATGGCCGACGCGAATGAGCCCAGCTGAACCTTATACTATGCTCAAATGGCCTGCATGGCAAACCAAAACATGCCACTGCGAAGTCTTAAACCTAACAGCCAGTAGGAGGGCATATTGCAGCCCGCTCACGGTATTTGACAGTTTCGGCAACAGCCCAACATCGGAACTGTAGCTGAAATGAAAGCGAGCGTTGGTGTGTTTGTGCGCCGTCTCCCTTGCCAAGACTGAGCAGGGTAGTTCAAGACTGGTAAGAATTTGATTATACTGTAACATGTCAATATTAGATTACACTATAAAAAGGCCGGTCAAATTTTATTTTTGCAAGCTAGCTTTTGCAAAGCACTGCTTACAGTAATTTGTAATCGAAACCATGACTCCTAGGCACCTTCAGAGAAGGTGATGTAATGCGCATGTTAAACAGGCATGTTGATAATGTGAACCCCCCCCCCCCCCCCATACACATGCACACACAGGTGATGCACATGTTCAAGGGCTGTCGGAGAGAAGACACAGCCCCCCACATCTATGCCGTGGCCCAGACAGCCTACAGGAACCTTTTGACCACGCGCCAGGATCAGTCCATCGTGCTGCTGGGCAAGAGCGGCAGTGGCAAGACCACTAACTCCCAGCACCTGGTGCAGTACCTGGTCTCCATCGCCGGCAGCACTGGCAAGATCTTCTCTGGTGAGCTGGGAGCCTGCTGGCTTTCCGGAGACCGGCAGCGTGGCCACACATTAGGGTGCAGTTCATTGGCTGTCTGAGATAGTGTGTGAACCAATCACAAATCGATGTTGATGAAACATGTACTGCGATGTTCAGACATGCTTGCTTTTCATATTTTTACTATCTTTACAAAGATAGAACTTAACCTTAACCATAAGTAACCAAAGAAAATACAAGACTTTTTTTATTTTTTTGATTGCATTCACAGATCTTTGTGGGGATCTGAAAATTGGTCCCCACAATGTCAAGAACAGGTTTTTGTTAAATTGGGCGGGACATTTGGTCCCCACAATGTAATATAAACCTAACCCACACACTCGCACACACGGACGTGGTGTCTCACCCAGGCTCCCTCTCGCTTGCTCAGCCCAAACCGCCCTATGCTTAGGTCAGTGGTTCTCAAACTCACTGCCCTGCTTGTTTTCCTGCTATCCCTGCCCCACACACAAGTCCCAGCTGTCTTTCAGCTTCTGATTGACTGAACACACCTGATCCAGGTAATCAGCAGTGTGTAGGGCAGGGATAGCTGGAAAACAAGCAGGGCAGTGGGTCCTGAGGACCGAGTTTGAGAACCATTGGCTTAGGGACACCCTACTGTATCCCTGGTTTCCATGGTTACTTCAGGGCAAACGGGACTGGCGTGGACGCCATTCGAAGGCCGCCGGGCAGTCCTGACGGATTACATTCGGCCGAAGGCTCCGCTTTTCCCTAATTAGCCTAGCTTATCAAACGGCCTCAGTCGCATTTAGCTTTTTTTTGCCTAATTAGTGCTGCAGTGCTGATTAACTCTATCGTTTGGAGACGGTTGGTTATCTGTCCGGGCGGTGGATTTGAGGGGAGGCGCTGCTGGGTCTGACCTGCTGTTCTAAGTTTCTCAGATGGGGTCAAGGTGCTCTTCTCCTCTAACGTTCCGCCCTCCTGTCATCCCCCTGCCCCCGCAGCTGAGAAGTGGCAGGCTGTGTACACCATCCTGGAGGCCTTTGGGAACAGCGCCACCTCCATGAATACCAACGCCAGCCGATTCTCCCAGATCGTCTCCCTGGACTTCGACCAAGCCGGCCAGGTGGCATCGGCCTCCATCCAGGTTCGGGTCGCTCCGTCCGTCGGGCATGCGCTGGGCACACATGGACATGCAGACTGCGATGCGCTGCCCAAATACACACCTGAGCAAAAATGTTATGCAATTTGGGTTTAGCTCTTTTTTTTTTTGCTCAAGAGTGTACACTGGAGTACTCGGGAGTGTTCACTGGAGTACTCGGGAGTGTACACTGGAGTACTCGGGAGTGTTCACTGGAGTACTCGGGAGTGTTCACTGGAGTACTCGGGAGTGTTCACTGGAGTACTCGGGAGTGTACACTGGAGTACTCGGGAGTGTACACTGGAGTACTCGGGAGTCCACACACACATGCTGTGCAACCACACAACGGTGGTAAGCAGCAGTTCACCCCAAAACTGAAAAAGATACGTTTTATAGGAGCTTAATGCTATCTCCCCATCTAGATTGTTCTGCTGGGATACGAGTATGAGCGCCCCGGCGATATCTTATGCACACTGACACGGTTGGTGTGTGGAGCTTGGTAGAAACAAATAGTGCGCACATTAAACTACTCAGAACAAAATCTATGGGTTATCGCCAATAACTGGGTCCTGATTTCTGGTAAGAGACATTGCTGTCGATTTTTTTTTTTTTCCAAATGTATTTTTCCGGCGCTTTAGTCACTACACAAAGAATACCATTCACTCCCATTATATTTGAGAGAAGACTGACATTTCTACAGCCTATAAAACTAGGCAACTCCCAGCAGAACAACCTAGATGGATAGACGGCACTAAAGCCCCTCTGAAACGTATCTTTTTCAGTTTTGGGATGAACTGCCCCTTTAACTCCACCTTCAGCTGGCAGGATGCAGAGTGCCAATGTTCCGTTGCCTGGTTTCTCACCCGCAGACCATGCTGCTGGAGAAGCTGCGCGTCTCCAGGCGCCCAGAGGGAGAATCTACCTTCAACGTCTTCTACTACATGATGGCGGGCGCAGACAGCACGCTCAGGTGAGCCGCCGTCACGAACCGAGGCCGCAGGAATCTGTGCGAGTCGGTATGCGATTCGTCAGCCTTGCAGGCCCTTGTCCATTGTCTCGGAGAAGGACAACTTGTGCGCGGCCACCATGCCTAGCCCCGTCTTATCTGGCTGCTAAAAGTGGGCCGTGAGACCTGCCAGGAGGTCACATGGGGCCACAGGTCCGAGCTCCGTGGTGTCCCGTCCAATTGGGCTTGGCCAGCCGCTCCGGCCCGGCCTGCCAAAATAAGATACGACCAGCCAGACGAAACCCAGCCTGGGCTTGCTGAGCGAGCTGGGTGCCACGTTTCACCCGCGTGGGTCGTATTTCGCAGCACCAAGCTTCCCGCGCCGATTCCACCAGGGTTGTTTTACGGTGGTTGTCATGGCGGAGGTCTGCCTTGGCGGTGGCCGTCAAGGCCACGGTGCCGGTGCTTATGAGGGGTCGCCCTGCAAACCCCTGTGTGACACTTTCTGTGCCTTTCCCCTCTCAGGACGGAGCTGCACTTCAACCACTTCGCCGAGACCAGCGCCTTTGGAATCGTGCCTCAGTCCAAGGTAATTTCCCACGAGCGCCGCCAGCGTGAATACCAGTGAATCTGATCTGATCTGCCTTGCGCACCATGCGGGGAGGTGTGTCACTCCAGCAGGCAGGCTGTTCATGCGTGAATGAGAGTGCAGGCTTTCTGCTCTGACTGCCACGTGCTTGGGATGTTAAGAAAAATGATGATATCTCCTGAGGCGGGACAGTTTGGAAAGGGAATGCTAGTCTTGTCCAAGTAGATGCTGCGAAGGGAGACTGATATTTTTAAGTGCAGGCACATAACTGGCCACCAATTACCCCCCCCCCCCCATTTCACAGCCTGAGGACAAGCAGAAGGCTGCCCAGCAGTTTACCAAGCTCCAGGCCGCTATGAAAGTGCTAGGCATCTCGTCTGAGGAGCAGAAGGCTGTGTGGCTCATCCTGGGGGCTATATACCACCTGGGGGCCGCAGGGGCCACAAAAGGTAATGTCCCGCACCGCAGGCGCTGGTGGGTCCTTGTGCCTGCCCTGCTCCTGTGCAGTAAGCTGTCTAACTGTAACGCTGTACACACAAGATGACAGACGTTCTATTCCATCCCCGTGACACCTTCTCATTTGAACGTATTTATCAGAATGTAAGGCTAATATTTATTAGCATTTATTACTCCTGCTTGTGGTTTCCTTGATGCCAAAATGACTAACTCGTCCGTCGTTCGTTATCACCCGCCTGTCGTGTCATGCATTGTCGTGCTCCTTTCAGATACACGTAGCACGTGCGTTTGATTAATATGGGAGGAGAATCCAAGCCGTGTTCTAACACTGACACTCTCATTCCAAAGTTAATTAAAAACCCAACCCCAAAGACACAAACAAGAGCAGGACAAAAGTAATTAAGGAACAGCGAATGCATTGTGGGCCTGACGCAGCATGCGGTGCGGAAAAGGCAGTCGTGTTTTTTTCCGGGCGGGGAGCGATTGGAGCACAGTGATGACAGTCTCTAATGTCGCCCTTCCGGCAGTTTCCGACATAGATGGATGCGGTAAAGAACTTTTCTTGTTTTTAAGCTGTCAGTTGCTTTCCATGCCCTCTATCTATATTTGCATGCACGTCTTTGAACCGCACACTCTGACCTTGGGATCTTTAAAGGCCCCTCGCTGGCGGAACCGCGGACAACAGCATGCATGCGGCCCGGCTCTGGCCTCGGCGTCATGTGATGCTGTTTGACGGCCCGTCTCCATGCATTTTCCCTCCATCTGGGCCTCTTTTTCTCTCCAGCGGGAAGCTCAGTCAATTAAAGCTCTTTAATCAAAGGGAAATACCTGTTTACGGAATCATCGTCATCCCGGCGCCACGCGAGCTACGCTGGAGCGAAAACACCTCAGCGGTCTACCCTGTTTGTGAACTCTGTGTGATTTGCGTACGATTTGCCACCCTGGTGTGCGGCTGCTGCGAGCTGAATATTTAATTTGAGACTACAGCAATACACGCGTTTAAATCGTGCAGTTTCCGTGCAAAACAAATTTGCCATTGTTGGTGCAAATACAGCTGTACCAGTAGGGGGCAGTATTGATCTTTGTTTTTTTTTTTTCCTCTCCATTGTGTCAGCTCTTGGAGAGAAAAGGACAGAACAGGTATTTGCAAGATACCTGTCCAAGCCCCCATTTAATAGCAGTTAAAGAGCATAAATATGAGAGAGAGAGCACAGATAACATATGTGGTGTGCTTAATTCAGACCATCCAGTAAGCAGCCACTTTCTCAGATCTTTGTGGATGTTATTTGAACGAACCTCCCAGACAGAGCACACGAACAAGCACCCCCCCCCCCCCATCCCGCGCACTTCGTTCACCTGCCCTTTGCAGAGCGCTATGTCCGGTTGTGCGTGCGACTGTGTCTGTGTCCCCCCCCTTGCCATCCTGTATTGCCATTTGACAGATTGAAGTTCTGTGTCCCTAACGTCTCTGTTTTTACTTGCATGTTGCATGCTGTCGTTGCAATGCAGAGGCAGACGAAGGTAAAAAAAAAACATACTTATATTTTTCTTCTCTTTCCTGAGTAATTCCTTTATCGTTATTACCAGACCTTCTGTAATTAGCATTTTTATTGTTTTGCTTTGTCGTCTTTCACTGTTTGTTTTTTTTTTTTCCCCCTTACAATTTCATGCCTTCGTACCAAAGCTGGCAGCTGTCTCGGCCCCACGACAGTACTGGGGCATCATGATGTGTTTCTATAAAGCACAGCATTGGATGCTTTTTCCAGATTATTCGCTTTCATTCCCGTCCTCATGTTCTGTCCGGTGAAAATTAAAGCCGGCTCCTTCTCCCCTGTTTTCTCCATTACCCGATTTGAGCAGAGCGACACGCGGGCTTGTTTATCCGCACCAACTCCCGACGTTCCTTGGACGGAGTTGGTGCGGAATGCAGGCTCAGTTTCCCTGCCTGCGTTTGACTTCTAACACAGCAGTTAGATGCCGTCTCTGGCACGCCGGATGCAAACCACACTGGAAGTTGATCTCGGTCTGTCATAGACAGGTGCGGGATTGGGGGGGGGGGGGGGGGGGGGTGTTCACAGGCAAGATACCACGTGCCAAAAATACAGCACATGACTGAATTTGCAATTCAGGCATGCGGTCGCTTGGTCAAAATCACCGTAGATTTAGGATTACATGATGGGGGAAAAACATGGCAATAAGGTTAAATATTTTCATACAAATATGGGTAAAGTCACTGTTAATGGGAGTGTACTGTTAATGCCACACAGAAGAGGATATTGGGCAGGCAGGGGCCGCTGGCTACCTGTGTCCTGCACTGTCCTGGAGTGTGCTAGTCTGATGGATTCCCGGTGCTGTTTGCAGCTGGACGAAAGCAGTTTGCACGCCACGAATGGGCCCAAAAGGCGGCCTACCTGCTGGGCTGCAGTCTGGAGGAGCTCTCCTCCTCCATATTCAAGCACCAGCACAAGGGCTCCCTCCCGAGGTCCACCTCCTTCCGGCAGGGCCCAGACGACTCGGCGTCCGGGGATGGCTCAGGTGCGTTGGAAACCTTTGTTTATTCACCCTGCCCCTGACGGTCTGAAATGAGCCGATTCTTAAACGTACTCCTGAAGCGTCCCAGTTCCCGCTTGGTGTCGCACGCATTTCCGGCATCGCAGAGGACACCTCTGTTCATTAGCACTTCTGTTTCCTCAGGACCCAAGATCACAGCCCTGGAGTGTCTGGAGGCGATGGGTTCCAGCCTGTATTCTGAAGTTTTCACTCTCCTCATCTCCCTCGTCAATCGGTCAGTCACACCTCCTCATTGGCCTCTCCTGCTCTAGAGTTTTAGGTTTTTTTTTAAAAAAAAATTCACTGATTCTGGTGACCTTTATGTTTGGGCTGAACAATTGTTTTTTTATCTTATTTAGTCATTCTTTATGAGTTGGTTGCATATCCAGATTTGTTGTGCATCAGGCCTGAGAATGTCTGAGACGCTGGGAAGCTGAATACAATTGAATCCGGCCTGCGTGATTGACTCCGGCCCCCTGGCCGGCAAATTTTATGGTTTCCCCCTGGTCGGTGAAATTTATCTTTGGGGAACCCATCCCCTGTGCTGCATTTTTTTTTTTTGGACGTAGAGAACGTTGGCTTTGTGCTGCTGGTGGAATTTGGACCTTGAGGAATGATAGTTGAGCGCTGCCGTGGAAGCTGTGAACGTATTACATGTGTCAGTGCTGCTCCCCGCTGTTCCTCACGCCACTGCTCTGGTCCGCTTCGCCCCAGTGCCCTGAAGTCCAGCCAGCACTCCCTGTGTTCGCTGCTGATCGTGGACACGCCGGGCTTCCAGAACCCGCGGCTGACCAAGCGCGAGCGCGGCGCCACCTTCGAGGAGCTGTGTCACAACTACACACAGGAGCGACTGCAGACGCTGTTCCACGAGCGCACCTTCGTGCAGGAGTTAGAACGTTACAAGGAGGTATTGCCGCGGATGTGCATGCAAACACATGTTAACACAGTCCTCATGCTGAAGTCTCACACAGTCCGTTTTTTCCCCCCTAGTAATTCAGTTGTAGAATGCTCATACGTCGGCCATGCCCCTCTCTGGGTCACATGACCTTCCCAAGCTCAGACTTTCCATTGAAACCCCGTTTGTCAGTGTTGTCAATAGGATGCTGTGTGGGAACAGTGGGCCGTCCTCACCAGTGACCTTTACTGCCCAGATTCAAAGGCTACAAAGTCGCTCAGTGTTTTCTCTCCCACTTGAGACCAGTGATTGCCAGACACACAATGGCCCCTTTGTGGATGGCCAGCCTGACCTGTTACGAGGGCACAGTGATGATATCTTTCACCCTATGTGCTGGGGTGGGCGCGGTGTTGTCTCGTCAGCCCCCGCTGGGACATTTTGTCAGGATGTCCCCAGCAACAGCAGCAGTGTCGCCCCCTCGCTGTGTGCGTCTGGCCTGGCCCGTGGCGTGCTGACAGGGGTTTGTGGCCCTGCTCTGTGCCTCACAGCTCCCTGCTTTTGTCTTGGTTTGGGGTGGATGGCAGGTGGGGGCGGAGTTCAGATGAACTCTAAGTTGATGCAGGTTCTTCCTCCCATGTTGACCAATCTCACCTAAAGCTAGTAGGCTGGGTGTTTTGCAGGGGTGCCGTCAAAGGGGGAAAAGTTAGGATGATTCCAGAATTTGGAAGCTGTAGTGGCACCCCCGCTCCCCTCTCCCCCCCCACACACACACATACACACACCTTTACCGACATGTTGCTATAGTCACTTTCCAGTGCATCTCCCATGCATGTGCCTGTACATCTGCAGCAACATCTCGCCCCTGGTGTAATCAAACGCCAAATGGTTCCAAACTGTCAGAGTTGGTCCAGCCTGCGGCAACAAGTATCCCAGTACTGTGATAAAACGTGTCCCTTTTCACCTTTCATCCCCTCCCAGTTGTGTGATCAGATGGGTAATTATGACCTTTTACTCTCTGGACCTGAATTACCCAACTGTCAGTTGCTTCTAAATATAATCGGCCCACGTCCGTCACTAAGGACATCTTGCTTGCTCCCCGTATGTGACGTCAGGACAGTAACAACAACAACAACAACGACGACGAATGTTTTGGGCCTGTTTTCGTGACAGCCTCCGCTCTCTTGCGATTGTCGCAAAAGCGATGTTTTCCTGTTCCAGCTTGGCAATCAAAGTGTTTTTTTTTTTTTCCCGCCTCCAGAGTAGTCATTAAAATGGGGGAAAAAAAGTTAGCGGAACGCTTTGAGTTCCTGATGTGGGGAGATGGTGCATGAAAAAGGAAATGTTTGCATATCATACACATGTTTGTTTAGAAGGTTTTATTGATAAGCCTTCCTGCAGGGGCAGACTTTTGGTTAGCCAATGAAATTAGTTTCACGAGCGTGAAATAACCAATAGGATGCTTTTAAACTGAGTCACTCAACACTCCTTTTTCTCCACGTAGGAAAACATAGAGCTTGCCTTGGATGAGCTTGAGTCCAGTACGTCTCGCTCTGTAGCTGCTGTAGACCAAACGTCAGCTCAAGCACTGGTAAGTGTAACTGTGCCCGAATCCTGGAACGACGCGGCTCGTCTTTCTGGCCCTCACAGCCAGAGGTTCGAGACCTGTGCGGGACTCCACTGACGGCCCATCATGCATTGCATGCCCTGTTTTGTTTAGATGTGGTCTCTCCACGGACCCCGCCCCCTCAATCCTCAGTAAAACAGACACTTAGGGCATTCCAGTCCTCAGAGTACTGCAGACAGTGCATGTTTTTGCAAAAAAGTGGACTGTCTTTGGTCTCTGAGTCCCAGGTTGGGAAACACTGACTTGAGGAACTGTATGTTAAGTTGTACTTGTTAAATCCGCCTTTTGCTTCATCTTAACGCAGGCCTGGCATTTTTATCACACATCAAAGCCGCTAATTGCCCAGTTCGGTTTCATTTTACCCCCCTTAATTCTCACCACAAGCCTTGTCTTACAACCCGCGTCATTAGCGGAGGAAAACGTCCAATTTAAGTAGCTCGGACGATGACACGTGTTTTGGGTTCATTTTTTTTGTTTCCTTCAGCCCATTTTCTTTCTTTATTAGTATCTTTATTTTTTTCATCCATTTGGTTATTGACGCGGTAAATTAGCAAAAGCAGGCACTGGGGGGCTTGCCGGCAGAGTGGGGGGAGAGCATTGTTTTTTGTGCGCCGAGGGTGAAAGGGGTCCTGCGGAGTTGAGAGAAAAGGCAGTTTGATGTGGAACGGCGTGTTCGCTGATTACAGCAATGCCAGGTAGCCGGATCCCTCACTTTGAATGCCTCATCGATTCCTTCCCCGTGAAACATTAAAAGCATTCATAGAAACATTTCACTGAGTGAGGCTGTGCGCTGGTAAACATAAGACACATTGTGATATGTGCTAATTATAGTCACTACATATAGATGTTTAACTTAAGGATTCGATTTACAAAATGAATAGTACATTGCTTATGTGGCTTGTTGATTTCCAGGATATGTGTTCTGTCTGCTGTTGGCAGCTTGGCTGTGTTATCAAGCAATGTAAAGAATAATCAGACATGAAGTAAAACTGTCGTAAGTACAGTGTATTGCGGATAAAGTCTGCAAATGTTCTGTGGATGCTTTTTCGGGCCATTCGGCCTTTTCCTTGCCACTGTGCCGTCGCAGTGCCCAACCTGTCGTGCCAAATAATTTTGTGCATAATACCCCTTAAAGATAAGAAAAATACACCTTCACCATTTAGCAAAGTCAACCTGGCCAAACAATGAGCTGTTTGGCTCTGAAAAGTGCCCCCACCGCCTCAGTGAGCTTGTTATGCCATGGAGAAGGTATCCTCTCTGGACTGCCTCTGCCTGGGGTGATGTCGCTGAGCGTCACCCTCGTTAGACGCGCTGACACCTGAAGGACAGCCGGCGTGCCTGCAGTAAAGCGACACCTTCGCCGTGTCTGTCTGAAGCCTCGCAGCTTTCGGAATGTGCGTGGAACACATCCTGGCACCGGCGTGCTGGGCTGGCTTGTGACTGGCGAGCTTCTCCGGCTGTCCGCGCGGGAAGAGCCTGAGCGTGTGCAGAGGACATGCTTAAAACGCACCTGTTAGTTCTCTCTGTCTATCACAGCCGGCCTGATTTAAGGAGGTTTTTCCGTTTCTGCTGTCGTCCTGTTGGCAGCCTGTGCAGACAGTCACCGCTGCTCTTCCAGTTAAATGCAGTGATGCTTTATTTGCCATTTGTAGAAGTACAGGTTCATCGCAGTGCTTCTCTTCACACATCCCGCCTTGCCCTCCCTAAAGACAGACAGACAGACACACACACGCAGGTTTATAATTATATCTTTGTCATGTCTCCATTCATTTCTGCGGGGAAAAACTCAAATCACAGTATTACTACTTTACCCCCCCCCCCCCCCGGCCCTAACCTTAACCATAGGTAACCAAACAAAATATACCTTTTGTTGTTGTGTGATTGCATTAACAGATCTTTTTGGGGAAAATGGTCCCACAATGTCAAAAAAAACATGTTTTTATTACATTGTGGGGTCCCCCACAAATATAATATAGTAATATAAACCAGGTAGGGCCTGGTGTCCAACAGGAAAGGATTCAAACCAGCAACCTTCTGATTGAGGGCATAGAGACCTTTCCTTCTGCCTATGGTCAGTGTAGTGCCAAACACACCTGCAGAGTAACACTGCATCTTTTTAAAGGAACATTGCTCTTTTTTCATTCACCTGCCTGTGTGGTCAAAGCACCATGCAAAAATAAATAAATAAAAGCACTACTGCTGCCATCAGCTGCTGCTGGATTCAGGGGGTTTTGT
Source organism: Brienomyrus brachyistius (assembly GCF_023856365.1). Taxonomy (NCBI): domain Eukaryota; kingdom Metazoa; phylum Chordata; class Actinopteri; order Osteoglossiformes; family Mormyridae; genus Brienomyrus; species Brienomyrus brachyistius. The sequence continues at coordinate 1,284,100 of NW_026042334.1, read as the reverse complement.
CTATTTTTAAACATTTTCCCCCTAGCCATTAAACACGTCACGAAATGGTGAGCTTGGTGATGTTACAGCGTTAGACAGGCGAATCGTGGCGGCCATTACTGGCGTTTAATTGCTTAAGTGGGGAACGGGAGAGCGGGGTCTGTGAACGCTCCAGCGCCCCGGCAGCTTTTATTTCCATATTAGCGCTAATGAGCGTGCGGGCACTGTGGGCGGCCCGTCCTCACGGTGCTCCCCGTCTCCGCTGCAGTATGCCAGGATCGCTGGCGCTCGTCAGGAGGGGAGGTGTAGGCCTAGCTTGCGTGTGTGTGTGCGGGCGCGTGAAGTGAGCCTGGATCTTTGTTACGAGGCTCAGCACGACCTTCCCCGGCATGCAGACGTGACCCGCCCTTGGCCGATCTGCCCCCGCTAGGTGCGCACTCTGGCCCGGACAGACGAGGCACGGGGGCTGCTCTGGCTCATGGAGGAGGAGGCGCTGCAGCCCGGGGGCTCCGAGGACACGCTTCTAGAGCGTCTCTTCAGCTACTACGGCCCAGCCGAAGGAGAGGACAAGGGGAAAGGTGAGGCCCTGCCGGGAGCGACCGTCCGTCTCCTCTGGGCATCACGTACTGTCATTGTCGGGAAGGTGACGTCTCTTCCCCCGTCTCAAGGTCAAAGCTTGCTGTTGAAGAGCGAGAAGCCGCGTCACTTCCTGATGGGCCACAGCCACGGGACAGACTGGGTGGAGTATGACGTCCTGGGCTGGCTCAACCATGCCAAGCAGAACCCCGCCTCCCTGAATGCCGCCACGCTGCTGCAGGACTCCCAGAAGTATGCAAGCCGCAGTGCCTGTATCTCACCGGAGAAATCGCCGTCGTTGGCCAGTCCATACCCAACTCTTACCCAACTCTGTTGCAGGAAGAACATCAGCAGCCTGTTCATGGGCCGCACCGGTGGGCCCACGGTGCTCTCGGGCTCCATCGCCGGCCTGGAGGGTGGCTCCCAGCTGGCTCTTCGCCGGGCCACCAGCATGAGGAAGACCTTCACCACCGGCATGGCTGCCGTCAAGAAGAAGTCGCTCTGCATCCAGATCAAGCTGCAAGTGGTGAGTCAACGTCATGAACTTCAAAAAGGTCTCGGAGGAGTCACCCAAAATCCTTGCGCTCACCGTCTTCCCCCCCTCCTCCAGGATGCGCTCATCGATACCGTGAGGAGGTCCCGAGTCCACTTCGTGCACTGCTTGTTGCCCAAGGCGTTCGCACTGAGCGGGGAGCTCCGAGTGCAGGGTGGGCCGTCTCCCCGCTCCGCCGAGGGCGAGGCCCAGGGCGAGAGCGTCACCGGCCTGATGCAGCTGGATGTGGCTCTTCTTCGAGCCCAGCTCCGTGGCTCCAAGCTGCTCGACGCCCTACGGATCTACAGGCAAGGTGGGGTGCCAGCCAATGCTCTAAGTCATCTCAGAACATTTCAGTTCAGGCATTCTTGGTCTGAAAGTAGAGAATCATGGAAATGACCTTGGCTGTGTCTGATATCAAATACCAGTCAGAGGTCAGTACACACCTACTGGAAATCATTCATTTTTCAACAAGATAATGACTCTAAACACACTTCGTGGTCATGTAGTAAGTATGATCTTGTGAACAAGGAAGAAGGAGTGCTATTTCAGATGGCCTGGCCCCCACAATCCCCCTACTTAATCCCCCTAGGTTTGGGATGAGTTAGATCATAGAGTAAGATCAAGGTGACCAGCTTAGACCTTGTGGAAACTCCTTTAGGACTGTTGGAGAAACATTCAAGGTGGCAACATCTGGAAACTGGTTGAGGGATTGCCAAGAGTTTGCAAAGCTCATCATATGAATGTTTTTTTTGCTTCAAAAGGGGGCTAGTTTGAGATGCTGAACGCTTCACCTGCTCGTCACAATATTTGATGTGCATTACTATATCGCCTAGAGGTTTTTAACTGTAAGGTGAATAACAATAGCTGAAGCAGAGAGGTGTGTTCAGACTTGACTAGGACTGTAATTTAATTTTACATGAGCCCAGTTGTCATTGAGCAATTACCCAAAATACATGTGCTCCTCTACTCGCCCAGGGTACCCCGATCACATGGTCTTCTCGGAGTTTCGTCGCCGCTTTGACGTGCTCACGCCCCACCTGACCAAGAAGCACGGCCGCAACTACATTGTCACGGACGAGAAGAGGGTGAGCTTTTAACTGTTGCCCCTGTGACCACCCCCCCCCCCCAAAAGAACCTCTGATCATTGATTTAGTAACCGGTTTGCATTGTTGTCCCACAGGTGTGACAGAAAATAAAACAAAAGAAACCCTATTAATTAGGTCTATTGTCACAACTTATTGTCCTGGGTGATTAATCTGCGATTAACAGTGGCAGGATAGACCATTGTGTAGTGTATATACGGGGGAGAGGTTTTAATTGCTTTGCTGCAATGGACTCAGAAAACCATGTGAACTTCAGAGAGTAAAAGGGTTTATCCATGAATCAGTAGGTGAAGTTTATTTGGGCCCATCTTGCCGGTTTGGTCTGGCTAATGAACAGGTTTGGAATTAGTCCACATGACCATGAAGGCGACATACGGTCAGCTGGATCCTTATTAAGGGGAGGAGTTTGCCTACAGGAGCAGCCCAGTAAAATGACCTGCGTTGGAGTTACATATTATGTGAAATGAGGGGTTGGAGGAAAGAAAAAGAGAGAAAATTTAGGCTCCTGCTGTGTCTCAGCTTCAGAGCCTAACCAAGCCCCCTCAGACCAAAAGGCACCTCTCAGGCAGTGCAACCTACATGGGCAACTGAGGTAGTAGGGCCCAATTCTGCCTCCATAAAAATCTGTTCTGCACCCAGCTGTTGTAGCTAAGCTGGAATCTGAGCCCTTATGGCCTGCCACTTGGGTTTAACTAGGCTGGCCATTCTCCTCTGACATTGCTCATTAACATTTTTTTTTCTTTTCTCCAGCCTCTGGAATGCCAGTGATTGGATGTAATTGTTCATCACTCGATTTTTCTGTGAACTCTAGCCACTGTGGTGTCTGAGAATCCCAGGAGGGTGACTGTTTCTGAGATACCTTGCACATATGACACCACTTAGAAATTGTGTAGATTACACGCCTTGCTGGGCCGAACAGAAAATGACCCTCTTGACCCTTTTTTCTGTGCTGTATTCCTTTATAAACACATGATTGGCTGTTCAGAGGAGCAGGCTGTTCACTGTTTACCTAATCATCTGGCCTCTGCGTGGTTTCTTACTGAAGTGTCTAGTCAATCCAGCGACTCTGTGATCAGCTAATCGGTTCGTGGATGATTTGTTGACAGGGGTGTTGTCCATTTCTTGTAAACGGGTCTTTATTAGCGGGTAACCGCTGATTCGGTCAGATAGATGCTTCTTTGAGAATGGCTTCAGAGGTGGGTCCTTGGGAAGAGGCTTGTAACTATATATTTTCCTCCATGCGTTACAGGCTGTAGAAGAGCTGCTGGAATCTTTGGATCTTGAGAAGAGCAACTACCACATGGGTCTGAGCAGGGTGAGTACCCAGGCCGTCTCCGCTATCAATCTCCAGTTCTCCTTTTCGCTATTTCTATCTTTCTCTCTGTCGTTTCTTGCCTCTCTTCCCCGGACACAGCGAGCACACGTGCAGCTGGCCGATGCACACGTCCACGCGTGTGCATGAAAGCAGAACGCCATGTATTCCACACTCCACGACAAGTCCAGTTCTGCTACCCATCAAGCTGAAGTTTAACTCCGAAATGTTATCAGTAATTCTCTACCTGTGAATAGCTAATCAGTAACGGCCAGCTAAAAAAAAAGCGTAACCTCATCACAGGACTGTCCTGCTCCTTTTCTTCCAGATTAAGGCTTGTCAGGTCTGTCAGCCGTGACTCATTCTCAGTCTCGGCACCAAAAGTCCATTTGCATTGCAAACACCGAGCAGCAGTCTGTAAGGCGACGTCTTTCAGACGTATCTGTCGGCGGGGTGCCTGTGTGCGCGTGCCTTTTTATTTGACATGCCACAATATTGAAGTATATCAGACAAGCTGAACAGCAAATTCATTGCAGATATGAGAACCTTTATGAACAGCGTGTACGGCAGACGACCGTAATCGGAATTGATTTCCTTTTGGACCCGGCGCTTTGAATTCATGGCTGAAATAATGGCCATTGTAGTTCGTTTTTCAGAAAGATTTCGATGCAGGCAGCCAGCTATCGATCTCATTGATTTCATGACACCATCGGGAATTTGTCTATGAGAAAAAAAAATGCGGTTCTTCTCGCAAAGTTTATATGTACAGGCTGGAATATTTCGCTATGGCGGCAGGATCGTCTCGGTATTGTGCTTTGCCTGCATGCAGTTTGTACGACAAATGAAACGAGAAGACATTTACAGATGGCCGCTTCGGTATGGGTGGGCGATGTCGGCTGCTGCCCCTGCAACCGCTCGCGCCCTCTAGGGTATTTATGCAAAAGCATGAAAGGACCTGTTGGAATTGATACCAGGTGCAGCACTAGTGCTGACAGCCACTCGGAAAGATCACAGCTTCGCGAGACGTGCAGGACTGCAGAATCGACCTTAAAACCCTACTGTGACCTCAAGGTAGGGGAGTCAGAGACGTGGTCCGACATGCCCTCACTCCACCCTCACAGTGGCTCCACAGTACCTGGGGAGACCCCTCCAGAAAAGTGCACAGATCCACCCAAGGCTGAGCTGGGGTTAAAAATCAGCCCTGGATATTTTTTTTGCAGATACAGACCCCTACCTCTTATACACACATATGATCAAATTTGCCAGTGCCAGGAAGCGGGGGGAGGTCCGCCACGACTAATTCTCTTAACCAGACGGCCAGTCCAGCCCTGGGTCCACTGCCTGAGAAATGCTCTCTGCTTTCTTGGAGTGGAGCCTTTGGGGGTGGGGGTTGGTTGGTGGTGTGGGTGCATTCTCATCTTCCTTGCCTTGGCACACGCCCACAGTGCCCCAGCAAACTCAGATTAATGCTTTCAGGCGAGCAGGTAAGAGATCACCCAGGAGAGAGAGAAGCCCCTTCTGGACATTTCCACGTGCCTGTCTACTTGGGGCAGGAAAGGCAAGATAAACAGACTCGACTACCTATGAGTGACGCGTCAGTCGCGGGGGCCGTCACAGACCATAAAGTGGGCGGCTCCCTTCTGTTTCTTTTGTAGTTGGATGCCCATGAGGCTTTAGGAACCACTGATTCCACTGAAGCTTGGTTTCTTTACCCATAATGCAGTGCTGACACAACACCTCACTCAGAGATATTCTCCTTTACTTAGCAGACGCTAAATTGTGCGAAGTGCATTAAGTCAGGCACTTGGCACATTACAAACGGTACTGTGCAAAAGTCTTAGGCAGTCAAAGAAAATGTTTAAAGCTATCTAGGTAGTCGGGTGTACATTTGCTCAGAAAAAATACCACAGTTTAAAATAAAAATATATGTAAATGAACATTAAGACAATAAAACGTAACAAGAATTTCTTCTGCTCTCCATAAACGTACTGATACCGTGTTGGATAGGTAGATAAATACAGTTTGCTTCCCAAACCTCTCCTCAGGGGCACCCCAGCCGTTTCATGTATTTGTTAAATTTCAGCATCAACATAACTAAATAAATTTAGTTAACGCAGAGGTATTGATTTAGTCACGCATGGTGTACTAGTGTTCGAATCGGCAAAAACATGACTGTATTCCATGGTTACTGCAAATACTGAGGTGACTTCAGAAGAGATTCTTCACTGGCTAAGCTGACGCACTTTGACAGACTTTTACGCCAACATGAAGATCATTTAAACATTTTCCTTTGGCTGCCTAAGACCACTGTGTTTGCTGTGGAGGAGTCGACTAGGCATCAGTGCAGCAAGACTGAACTCCCAGTGAATGCTCAGGGATGAGAGTAAGCAGTATTGGAGCAGGAGCGACAACATCTTCTAACAAAGCAAGAACCCAAAGACAGAGAGACATAAATAAAAGGATCAGACCCCCCTGTGATCATTTTAATCCTTTGCAATCACTCCTCTTCAGTATGAGGTCATGGATACAAGGAACATTGTATCATCCATACGCCATTGTTACAGTGGCCACTGGAAAACGTGACCATTTTTCCCTTCGCCAACAGTGGAATGCCATTTTGCTCTGACCTCCCCCCCTTTTCTATCTGAAGACAAAGCTGGCAGTTTGTGCTCCTGGTTCAGCACCCACGCCTCTGGGCCCCTGGACGGGGAGGGGGGGGGGGGGACAGAGAGGGGCCCATTTGCGTTGCTCAGCGTTTTTCCTCGCAAGAAACGTGGGCGAGTAAATCCATCACTGCAAAACTCCTGAAAGCCTCCCTTCAGTCTCCGAGAATGACGCAGATCCCTAAATGCACCACAACGCATTTCCACTGCGTGGATGTGCGCAGGCCGTGTCGCTATGGTTACGCTGCATCAAAAGCGGACACCTTAAACCGGCAAAAGTTATTGCCAAGTACACTTACATTACGGCAGCTCGAATGCATATTTGTGTGTTCTAAAAGACAAATACCACATTCCCATACTTCTCTAGCCAGTTCGACATTCCAATAATGGTCCCTGACGTGCAAGATTACAAGAGAAAATACGTTCTAGAGACTGTTGAAGTGTATCTCATGGGGCCGGGTCCTGATTGAGAGTTGGACATGACAGTCTGAGGTATGGCACTTGTCCTTTGTTGTCTGCTATTTCAGAGATGGCATCGTGATGTTAAGAAGATTAGACTGTCATGGAGATACATCCATACATCTTCCAGCTGTCTGATGATGGTCAGGGTTGTGGGACTGTCAGTAAAGTCCAACTTATTTGTGGTCGTCTTTCAACACTGTCTAATGTTCCTGTGGGTTCTAATGTGACAAGTAGGCTGTCAAACACAATCCCAAGGAAGTTTCCCTTCTTCCAGTAACTCCTTCAAAGCTGACGATGAAGACACTCGTGAGACATTGCCGTCGTCATCCCCAGAATTAGTAAACAGCACTTTGGGGAAATTAATTCCATTGTCTTTCACCTCCGTTTCACTGCACGTCCTGACTACTGAAGAGTCACTGTATAGTCACTGGGTTTATCAAGGTTTGTGTAGAAATTTGTAACGTAAGTGAGGCTCCTTTGAAGAAAGAAAGATGGTTTTGAAGGTGCGTTGAGGGTAAGGATAGGCCCTTTGAAGTCCCCTTTGTTTGGCAGGATTGCTGTTCACATTTTTTCCGCAATAATCCACTTTAATCAGAATTTTCTTGGATGTTCTTTTATTTACAACCGATTTTCACAATTTTGAAGTTTGAAATTCTCTCAAACATGGGATGAAACTTTAAAGCTCATTCTGGCCTTCTGCCATTGCATCATTTGCGCATTCATAATATTTGGTCTCCGGGGAAACAGGTAAGCTTAATTTCTGTCATGGGCCCGATTTTCTTGCCGCGTCTTGATGTGTCACGATCAGGCCGTGCCGTGAGGCCGGGCTCGCCCCGGTTCCCCGCTGCAGTCTCATCCGGCACCCTTCTCCGCAGGTGTTCTTCAGAGCCGGCACACTGGCCAAGCTCGAGGAGCAGCGAGACGATCAGACTCGCCGTAACATTGCCCTGTTCCAGGCAGCCTGCAGGGGATACCTGGCAAGACAATCCGTCAAGAAGAGAAAGGTAATTTGAGTCCTGGGAAGGGGTCTGTGTCAGGAAGTGGTTTCATCCAAAATAACATTGAGGGGGAAGTGGGGAGTTAAGATGCGTCTTTTCACAAATTTGGAGATGTTAATATTGTACTGAGTCCATTGTTGTATTGCCATCATTAAAACGTTTAACAAACTCCAATCCGGCCTCTTCGCTTCGGAGCTGTAAACAAACATTATTCATGTTTTCTGATTAATCGGCCTGCCCGTACTGTGCGGATGGCTTTACTCGTCCTAATTACAGAGTACCATGGCGGGTTCCAAGTTCAGCCGCGGCCGTTCA